>NC_137683.1:13760342-13767842 GCF_963989245.1 Nansenia antarctica
TTAGCCTATATTTACACAATGAATGAATAGGCCTATATGGTCTTTGGCCATATCAAGTTATCAACACCTTTTTTTCTCCGGATATCCCTGTTTAGTAATGATGTACACAGTGCATTGTTGTCACCTCTTTGCTTTGCTCCACTGACAGAACAGACATTGTCTGTTAGCATTCCAGGTGCTAATAGACCTAAACACCTTCATCAACCCTCTCTTGTTCTGTGGGGTTTCCTTACACGTTTGCTGGCGAAAGTTGCATCACTAAGTGATGATGTTTTCTGTCCTCCTCTGTTCTCAAGGATCTTCTCCGAATTCCCCAGATTCTTGTCGGCTGACGAAGACGTTGGCTTCTGAGAAGTATCTCATTACTCAGACGACTCACACAGATCTGCGTTCAAATCAACAACCGTCTTTTGTCAGCACCCGGGCCTTCTCTATGTTTCTGTCTTACCTCCCCTGTTGTCTAGATGAATTCTCTGGAGCTGCTAAAACAGCAAGCAACCCTGCTGCCCTTGAACATGCGTCTGACACAGACACCTCGTTGGGTGGTGAATCACCTCTTTGTGCAACGGCACACCACCGCTATCACCCCCCACCACCACCCTTCACTCTCAGGGCCAGAGGAGTCTTTGTGTGGTCCCTCACTGGAAGCAGTTCCAGCACAATGACACTGATAATAAGGTGAAGAGAGCCATTGTCTGAGGGTTTGTGTGTTATAAGTGTGCGAGTACCGTTCCTCCCCGTGTTCCACCCTAGGATAAGATAAAAGAAGGCAACTTGTCGTCTGGCGAGAGACAAAGCCGACAATGGTTGTGGCAGTGTTTGCCGGTTGGAGGATTAGTGAATGGAGGGTAGTGAGGTCACTCAACAGGTTAAAGGTTCAACAGAGGGAACCAGATATACTCTGTGTGATTTACTCCTCTCCGAGGGGTGCTCCCACCCTCAATGCTCCACTGAAACCCCAATGATATCCGACACCCTTCGCTGTGAGACCATGTCTATTCATTGTTTGGTTGACTGTGTTATGACTGTGATTCTTCACTATGGGGGTGTTCCACGTCAGGTTTGACATGTTTGCTGTCATTCTAGTGGTGGATGTCAGTGGAGAGAGCTAACACCCAGTCCCGTTCAAAACCCTGGCCACAAAAGCCATCTCCAACTGTGTGATTAACTTTTAACAGACACATTTGTTTGTCGTTTTTGTGGTTTTGTTTCAGAAATAAGTACATTGTTACAGGGGACATTAGTTCCCGACTTCCCGTAGGAATTAAAGGTCTTTGTGAAAACCTTTTTAGGGATCTCAGGAAACATCACTCACTCTCCTTTTTAACTGGATGCTCTACTCGTACAATACGAAACGAAGTTAGATGCGATGCTTCTTTTAAAAAGGGTGGTTTTCGAACAATGAAGGTATTGAATCCCCAGTAAGACAATGTTCACTTCTGCTATGTTTGAACTTGTTCATCTGGGGAAAGAATACTCACTGTACGCAACTGTGAGACAGAAACAGGTTTAACCTTGACCGACTCTCACAGGAAGAAGAAATATTTGTGTAAGAACCTAGTCATGCTTAAAGATGTTGTTTTAGTCCCCCCAGAACGTTCTGATGATGAATAGACGTGCGGTGGGTTGACCATTCAAGCCATCTAACCTTGTGTCAACTCTACCCCCTGTCCTTCCACAAACTGTGGTGCTTTACAGTAATATAAATGGACCTATTACAATAGGCTCCTTGTTTGTCGGTTATGTGTGTTCTGTGGAATTCTATGGCTATCTGTCATCAAGACCCTCCTCGCCAGGCACCTCTGGGTTTAGGGTTGGATGATAGAAGAGTTTGGAAGTCGCTCGCTTTCACCGGTCTGCCCTGTTCCTGTTGTCTGATGTCATTAGAGGGTTGGGGTTGTTTGGACAAAGTCAGACTGAGGCTAAACTGTAAGGATGGAACGCACCTGATATCCATACAGTATGCCTGTGTGTGTTCCTGTGTGCTCAGTGTGTGGCCAGTTGCCTCTCCTTTGGGGGGGCAGGTTTCACCGGGGTACACTGCTGCCTCTCCTTGGGGGGCATGTTTCACCGGGGTACGCTAATGGCCAGAGTGCACATACCTTCACTCCCACCCCCTGTCCTCCACGCCCCTTATACTGAATGACTTATAGCCTATATGACATATATTATATAAAATGCTGGTCGAGAGAGGACACTGGCGTTGCTTGTTCGCCTTTTCTCTGCCCGAAATCTAGGTGTAATTGCAGTAGGCCTATACAGAGTAGATTGTCCTACAAAGACACCTAGATTTAGATTTAGTCATCTAAAAATTATAATATGATATTATGTATGTTATATTATATAAAATGCCGGTCGAGAGAGGACACTGACGTTGCTTGTTCGGCGCTTCTCCGCCCGAAATCTAGATGTAATTGCAGTATAGTAGATTGTCCTACAAAGACACTTAATTAGACCCCTATACTTTCTTTAATCAATTTTTTTTGTTTCTTTTTATTTTACTGCTCAATCTTTTCAGTTTGTAAAGCGTCTTTGAGTGTCTAGAAAAGTGCTATATAAGTCTAATGTATTATTATTATTATTATTATTATTATTATTATTATTATTATTATTATTATTATTATTATTATTATATATGCTCTAGCTACACCACAGTAGCATTGTGAGCCCTTACTACAGAGCCCTCCCATGACTCACAGCTGGAGCAGAGGCTGCAGACATAAGGAGACTCAAGTCTCTCATCCAAATATGTTTCCCTCTCCATCACTGACCTTTGAGGTTAAGCTCTGCTTCTAGTCTATGTAAGGCTTTTATTGATTTCAAATCCCTTTCATTGATGGGGATGTAGTTGTTCGTGACTCGAACACAATGTGTGATCAAAATGTGTCCAGATTTGATTTACTGTTTCTTGTAGTGGGTTTGTGGCCTGAAATGTCTTCCAGGCTCTGCAGCGAATTCAACCAGTTTTTTTTACAATTTTTGGTTTCAATGGAATTGTAGCGCCCGTCGTTTCATGTTATTATGGCTTTTGTTCATTCCTATCTAAACAAAAGAGCGCCATTGTTAAAATACAACTCTGGTCAAGTCGGTTTTGGATCATTTTTGTCTTAATCTCAGCACTAGTCTTTGTACGACGCAAAATATCTCCTATAGACTACAGAACCTAAATACTAATTATGCCACATGTCTCTCTAATGTTGAGAGAACTGGGGTACAAAAGATTTGTTCATGTCTTTATGTCTTCCCCTCGAATAGCCACGCATGGAAGAAAAATACCACACAGTCATTCCCCTTGAGATTGGAACCATTTAGGCTGGTTAACCACACTACAGTTTATAAAAGTAGCCCAACAATGTGCATGAAGGCATTTAACCACAGACAGTGCTGCATAGTCTTTTTTAAAGTCCTAACTCTGACTCCTAACATGGATATGGGAGAATTGAGCTGAAATGTTTGGCATCAACTCTGGCCTGTGTGATGTTATCCTCACTACCTGTGTGCTATGAAGATGACGACACATAGAGACGGAGCTGATGCACTGGACCTCCTCCTACACAGAGGCCAAGAGTTTAGAGGGAGAGGGAACAGGAAAGAGAAGGGAGAGGGAAGGGTAGAGAGCCCCTAACGCCTTGTAACCTTGCACAATTTAGTTTTGCTCAGGGATAAGAGAGAGAAAAGCAGGCGGGTGGGTAAATATTGTTGTTTGATGAATGTTCGACTCAAATCATCTTCATGTGGACATGACTTTCTTCTCTGCTCGGCCTAAAAGCTTGCATGTTATCTAAATACTGTACGTGAGCAGTACATTCATTCAATAATCTGATGAATTCCATGTTCAATCAATATAATAATAATAATAATATATAATAAAAGTTATATATTTCAGATGAATTGTTGTTCGTTTCATGTTTGACTATTGTACTTGTCCAGGGAACACTTGTGACTTGTGATTACCTGCAGGAACGATTCCTCAGGAAGTGATGTTGTGTATGCTGTTTGAAGGGACATGTGATGTGGCAGATTCTTTTGCTTGCGGAGAGAATTGGATCGACCAGGTCATTTATATATCGTCCTGCAATAAACAACACCAGTCATTCAGCTTTCTTCCTGCAAACACACGGTCCAGTGAGAACCAAATTCACCTCTGCCTGCAGGCTGCCCTGCTCTCTCTCTCTCTCTCTGGCCTAGATGCTAATGTCAGATCTCATCCCTCTCTCTCTGTAGGACCCAAGCTACTGGATCCAAGTCCACCGGCTAGAGCATGGAGACGGGGGCATCCTAGACCAGGACGATGTGCTGTCTGATGTGGCTGATGACAAAGACATGGTGAGTCAGCTGTGTGTGTGTGTGTGTGTGTGTGTGTGTGTGTGTGTGTGTGTGTGTTTGTGTGTGTGTGTGTGTGTGTATAAACGTGAGTAACAGTCAAGTATTACCCACCAAACCGCTGTGATGAGTTGTACTTCCTGTTTTGTCGAATAATGGGAGAATGATTGACTGTTGAGTCATTCCTCTTTCCTTGTTTTACTACTGGACTAATTCATGGGTTAACCCCCTATTGTGTCACTGACAATAACCAAACCAAGTCAAAACACTGGCAAAGTGTCAAATGTTTTGCCATATTTCTGCTATGACAATTTCAATTAGATGATAATAGTTTATTCTGTCTTCAGATTGAATCAGAGTACAACGTAAGGACAACATTCTCTATTAGCAAGCTTCTGTGGACATGCACTGTGTTATGATACACTGAATAGATGAACATACCTCTCATGTTACGGTCAGAGGAAATTAACCCAAGCGCAGAACACGCATAAGTCACGCACACGCACAGCGTCAGGACGCATAAGTCAAATAAACAGGTGTTTAATGTTTAGTGTTTTAGTGTTTAATAGGTAGGGGACGGGGAAGCAGGGTGGAATGCCAGGTAAGGTAGGCTGGCAGGCAGATGAACTAGTAGATGGGGCAGGTAGGGCAGGCGGGCGGGCGGGCGGGCAGACAGGGCAGACAGGGCAGGCGGGCGGGCGGGCAGACAGGGCAGGTAGGCAGTCAGGGCAGGTAGGGTAGACAGGGCAGCTAGGCAGGTGGATGAGTAGACAAGGTACAAAAACACATACACAAACGTAGCATCAAAAGAGCCGTTAGGCGGCCGACAGAGAGATTTACTTTGTAGAAACAAACGACGATCTGACGATGAGTGGATGGGAAGCGGGGTTTAGATCCAGAGCATGGAGGATTGGATGGACCGTAGGTGTGATGGCCGGGCGGGTGGAGATGATGAAGAGTCATTTCAGGAGCCTGAGCCACGCCCACACACATACACACACTAACAGACGGAGACAGCCAGCCAGGAGAGAGGGAGATAGAGAGGGAGGTAGAGAGGGAGGTAGAGAGGGAGGTAGAGAGGGAGGTAGAGAGGGAGGTAGAGAGGGAGGTAGGGAGGGAGGTAGAGAGGGAGGTAGGGAGGGAGGTAGAGAGGGAGGTAGAGAGGGAGGTAGAGAGGGAGGTAGAGAGGGAGGTAGAGAGGGAGGTAGAGAGGGAGGTAGAGAGGGATGTAGAGAGGGGGGTAGAGAGGGAGGTAGAGAGGGAGGTAGAGAGGGAGGTAGAGAGGGAGGTACTGGTCCAGACTAGGTGGAAGTGGAGGGCGTGACATCTCTAATGAACACTCTGGTTGAATGAGTAATGATTTTTCTAGAACAGGAACTATTTACATTTTCAGGTACAGTAATTGACTTGTTCATTGTTCATTGTCAACATTGTTGTCCAGTGGATTGAAGTAGGGCTGCAAATGTGCATGTGCAAAAATAAAAACTTTGCTTGCACACTGAAGAAAGTGAATCTAAGTAAGATGCAATGTCTTAAATCAAGGCAAAATATGCTTGTTTTGTGTCTGATGGACTGGTTTTAAGAAAATCTTGGCATTTTCCTGTTCTGTTGGCAGATTATTTAGCTTTTTTTTCTTGTTTTTGAGAGCTGACTTTTACGCAGTTTAAGGCCTACGTTAATACAAATCTGCTGTTTTCTATTGCATAATGCATTCAAATAATTTCCATTTTGGAAACATTGGTTCCAGACACAACATGATAACAAACGCAACACAATCGTCATGGACATAAGCTACAGTTGAGGACAGAACTTTGGACGACCCTGAGAGTGGCTCACATACTCTCTGTGGAGTTGATGTAAGGTGACAGATAATGTTCGGTGTTGTGCGTGTGTGTGTCTGTGTCTGTGTCTGTGTGTCTGTGTCTGTGTCTGTGTCTGTGTGCGCGTGCGCGTGCGCGTGCGCGTGCGCGTGCGTGTGTGTGCATGTGCATGCAGTTGTGTGAGGAGTGGTCGGGTGGTTATGTGGTGGGTGTCATGGAAACACATCTGGTGGGACTCACCAGCAGCTGTGTACCTGCTGTGAGGGGAAACTCCTCTTTTCTTTCTCTTTTCTCTTCACTTGTTCCCCCTCTGATTTCTATGAACATCCTTTACCTTTTCTTCTGTATCATTCACGTCTATCCCCTCCCTTCTCTCAGAATCATCTTCAATGATTCATCTTGTTCACTGACCTTTCAGAGTCGGAGTTCAATTGACGCATTGCCATTGTTTAGAGGGTCTATTTTCCTCGTCTCCCAGGTGAAAATGAAATGTTCCTTATTGTATTTGGCTCTAGAATCATTTGAAAAAACGCCCCCTGCCTGTTTTAAGGTGTTACTACAGCCACATTTATACAACGAGTTCTTGAGTCTTTAAAACAGCCTAAAACAGTACAACACTCCATCCAGGACAGAGCGATGATGAGGGGATAGGGTAGGGGGGGGGCAGAGGAATGATTCAGTGTTGGACTAGAGCTCTGGTTATGTAACCTTCCTGTGTCCCTATCTTTCCTAAATTGTCATTGTTCACTAGTTGTAGTAACAACACACTCTTGAGTAGAACATTGTGTATAGTCGGCATGCCTATACATCACTACAGCTTTAACTGAAGACCATACATGGAGTTCCTTTGATTCTACGTTTCTACTCATATCCATATACGCGTCGCCTACATAACTGAGACAAGTCAGCGTGCAGGACCGTACTGATGCTATTGTCATGACACTGACTCTGTATCTTTAAACAGTTCTGGCTCTGAGGACAGTCTATATGTGTTCATCTCTTCTGTACGTACAGTATGTGCTGTCTGCTGTGTGTGATTAATGAGCAGAGTAACCCACACCAGTGTCTCAGTAGACTCCAGCGCGGTGGAGCCAGTCGGTCCAGTCCCAGACAGCTGCTGGTTTGGCTGGTTCTCCTGCTGTTCTCCCACTGCTTCCGCTCCTCATAACAGACAGACAGACAGACAGACAGACAGACAGACAGACAGACGCACGCACGCACGCATGCACACACAGAGACACCCACGCATGCACGCATGCACACACACAGAGACACGCACGCATGCACGCACACACGCACACACACAGACACAGACATACACACACACAGAGAGAGACACACAAACGCACGCACACAC
>NC_137683.1:13772842-13777842 GCF_963989245.1 Nansenia antarctica
GACACACACACACACACACACACACACACACACACACACACACACACACACAGCCAAACCCACCCATCCATCCATCCATCCATCCATCAGAATCAGTCAGAATCAGAATCAGAACTGAAGACTTTATTGCCATGACGACATGTAAACATGTTAGGAATTTGGTTTGGGACAGTGGAGCACGGTTTACAGCAGGACAGGTGCAAGACAGGACAAGACAGTGCAAACCAACAAGTGTTCAAGTGTTCATATCCATCCATACACACACACACACACACACACACACACACACACACACACACACACACACACACACACCGGGCCATAACGTACATTGACAGGGCACTGGAGTGGTCCGAGAGGTGCCATGTCACCAGCTGTGTGCAGGGGGACTCCTCCTGCCTGTCACCACTGTGTGTCCCCAGGCAGGGGACGTATCCCACGCTGCTCTTCTTCTGCTGAGCTCAGAGATCACCGCTGATTGCTCTGTTGTGATTAACCAGCTGTTTGCTATAGGCTGTTTGCCTACACAGCAGTGTTGTTCTAACCTCGGACAAAGCTTCGAGGTTCCAGGGGCCGTTCAAGTTGTTGTGTCGATGCTTTTCAACTGCTCTTCCTTGTTCATTCCGTTCACGTTTCTCGTCAGGAGTCAGGAGTGGACTCATTAACGGGCTGAGCCAAACTAAATCACACACCACCACCAATACTCGACCATAATGAGGGCTGAGGGGGAGATCTGGGGCTGTTAAAGGAAGACCTCATTACTCCAGACTAGCTGAGTAAGGTTTTAAACTGAGTGTTTTTTATAATAGCAGGTGCATAAAAAAAGATCAGGCCTCAGTGCACACTGCAGTACTGTTCTGTAACCACTAGGTGGCGGTGAAAGTCTAAACCAGTACTGTATGTGTGTGTTGTTCCATCCGTGCACCTGTGACTGTTGGAGGTTGTGCTCATGTTGAATGTTAACAATGATGATCTGGCCTACCCCCGGATCACAGCAGGCTGGGTACCTCGGACATTGGCAGGTTTTTGGCGTACTCTTGGGGCATCGCCATGGCAACAGGGATGTGGTGCCAAGGCAGCACCTGTGCTGGGCAGAGATCAAGCTGGGAGTGAAATTAGCCGATTCTTAAGCAGAGGTCCCAACAGCTGCCTCCGCTACACTACACACCAGAGGAGCTGGGGACGTCACACACAAACACGCCTGTGGGTGTGTGTGTCTGTGTGTGTGTGTGTGTGTGTGTGTGTGTGTGTGTGTGTGTGGGTCTGTGTGGGTCTGTGTGTGTGTGTATGTGTGTGTGTGTGTCTGTGTGTTTGTGTGTGTGTATCTCTGTGCATGTGTGTGTGTGTGTGTGTTGGGGAAATCAAAGACAAACAACCCTGATGGTGTGTGTGTGTGTGTGTGTCTGTGTGACTGTGAGTGTGTGTGTGCGTGCGTGCGTGCGTTGTGAGGAGTTTGCCTTTTTGGCAGAGGTTAAAAGCATCCCTATTGTATGCAGCTGTTTATCGCTTTCAGTCTTTTACCATCTTTATTCCTCTCTCTCTCTCTCTCTCTCTCTCTCTCTCTCTCTCTCTCTCTCTCTCTCTCTCTCTCTGTCTTTCTCCCTTTCTCCCCATACACACAATACGCCACATCAATATTCAGTGAGTTAGCCTTGCACACCTCCGTTCTGTCCCAGCCCTCGTCCCCCTGGTGTAACCTCTCTTGATGTTCCGTTCTGTCCCAGCCCTCGTCCCCCTGGTGTAACCCTCTCTTGATGTTCCGCACGGCCCTCTGGACAGCTGCCCTCCAGAGGGCGGGGGGGGGGGGCGGAGGTTTAGGAGAACTCCCTTTTATTTCATTCGTCACTTAATCAATGGCCTGCTGACTTCAATCAATGCCCTAGACTGGAGCGCTGCAGGAAGTAGTCAATACCTGACCTCATTCTCCCTCCCTTAGCTCCTCTAGTCCTGAGAGAGAGAGAGAGAGTGAGTGTGTGTGTACATTGGGGTGTGTACAACAATCTGATGCCTGTTTCTGTGTGTGTGTGTGTGTGTGTTTCTCATGGCTCTCTTAAAGCATCTATGGGCTGTTTGAAGTGCAGTGTTGGGGCTCGCTCTCCCCCACGCACGGCTAGGACCCCCCGGCCCCCCCCCGCTAGGACCCCCCGGCCCTCATCATTTAATGATGAATAATCCCCCCCGGCGTGGCCGCTTTAAACCACGGCATTATCCTCCTCACTCTGCCGTGGAGAGAAAGGAAAAAAGGCGGGGGGGGGGGGGGGGGGAAGAGAGATTGGAGAGTCGGCGAGGGAAGGAAGAGAGAGAGAGGGATAGAGGGAGGGGGGAGAGAGACATCCGTCTTCTCTACTATCAGCCCGGAGCACCTGTTTATCCCGGGAGAAAATCCCTTACGATTGACACGCCGTCCTCCGACAGTGATAAATGGGAGGCGTCAGGAAGAAGCCATGGGAAGAGGAACCAGGAGCGGCGCGCGTGTGTGTGTGTGTGTGTGTGTGTGTGTGTGTGTGTGTGTGTCGGAGCTTTTGACGGGTGCCGCGGGGGAGGAACACACCCCTGGCGTAGGTTCAGGGTTCTGCTATCTCCAGCTTCTGGAGGAGCACGCAGGAGACAACAGGGGTGTCTTCCACACCGGAGGAGCTCAGGGGAGAGGAGGACAATAC
This sequence comes from Nansenia antarctica, assembly GCF_963989245.1. NCBI lineage: Eukaryota > Metazoa > Chordata > Actinopteri > Argentiniformes > Microstomatidae > Nansenia > Nansenia antarctica. The sequence goes on from NC_137683.1 coordinate 13,775,503, forward strand.
CCGGAGCACACAGGCCCTGTCAACCTGAAGGGAGTCAGTGAGACAGTACAGACTTAGTTTACTGGAGTGAGACAGTTAAGACCCAGGTGACAGTCTTTCCCGAAAGGAGGAAGACAATAGCTACAGCGTTTCACTGTCTCAGTCTCTCCCGAAAGAGCACAATAAGGACGGTGTGTGAATCGACTTAATCATAGAACAGCGTTTTATTTCCGTTGTTTTCACGGTGCGGCACTTTTTTTCAGCTCTTTCTTTCGTCAGTGCTCCAAGGGATACTTGGCTGTGTGAGCTAGGGAGGTCTCTCTCATCGTATATACCCACACTTTTTTGGTTACAATTTTAAATGGAGTTAGTTAGTGAACAAACCCAGAGTTGAGGGCGGAAACTGTTTAGGAGGGAAATTAGGGGGCAAATCAGGTCACGTCACGCAAGCATCCGTCTCCGGTTTTTTAAACCGACAGGACCGGTCGCACGTCTGGGATGTCCAAACAGTTTGACAACGTCCGTCCAGTTGACCGGATCGTTCCTGACACCGTGTCTGCTGCTTTCCACGAAACAAAGTCTGTACCACACAGGCGGCTTTTAACCAGCTCTACAACTAGCTCTTTGGCAGCACCAAAGAAGCCCCCCCCCCAACCACACACACACACACGCACACACACACACACACCATTGCTCTGTGTCGAGCAGGGATGTTTGTCTTGGTTGACAGCTGTCAGATCTGCTCTGGCTCTTGTGTCCAAGCATTTTGCCAAATGGCCCTATTAGCTGCCAGGATGGACTCGCCGGGGCCGCCATGCACCGCCCAGAGGCGGATTTAGGTCAGGCACAAGGGAAGACATCCTAAATGGATGCGACAGACCCAGACCTCCCGCTGAGGTTCCCCGTTCCCCCTCTAGAGGCCTTGGGCCTCCCAGGACCACGAACATAACAAAGGCACCATCTCCTACATCTCCTACCGTGGGCATATGGGAGACATTCCTTGGTGACGGTGAGGAGAAGAGACTATGCCCTCAATTCAGCTCTTGGGAAAAACTGGATGAGTTATTGGTGCTGTCTCCCCTCCAATGGCTCTCTCTGGTGTCACACACCTTGGAATGTATATGTTCGGTGTACAAGCTGGCTTTTTTACATGAAGCGTATCCTACTCATTTAACACTAGAACAGCCATGCCTTTTTTTACCTACTATAAGAGCCGCCTCTTTACAATGCTCAAGCTGCTATTTACACGCAACGACCACTAGTTGGCCGCTTGTAAATTAGCTTGCTTCCTACACAGAAAAACGGCAAAATAGCGGCATACTAGCTTATCCTGATGTGATTTCGAAAATGTAAGGATACTGGGGTGGTAGAAAGCACATATCTAGGAAAAGTCATGAAAGGAGGGTCCTGAAATTTGATCGAGTGCAAACATATAACATTTTTCTTTACTTACTCTAGGCTGTTCTAGTGTTAAACACGTTATAGTCACTCGTCGACGTCGGTTACTTCTTAACCGCACCTGAGGAGGGCGCCGTTACGTTTTGTTCTTGAGGCTAAGTGTGAGGGCGAATGCTATTCTGTACCTCCATCACAACGTACGATTATTCTTTAAAACCATGGCGTTCTCAGGGGATTTTCGCTCCGTGACGGAATATCCTCTGTTCATTTGGTTTCCTAATCGCTGAATGTCAAATTTCAACCACACGATACCTGGACCTCTTTCCTTTTACACTCGGCGTTAATCAACCAAGGAGCCTTTCTGCATAGCAAACACCTTGCTAGTGTAATGTCTCAAGTGCCCATGCACCAGAACACACTCTTCCCCACTTCACTGCTCCTCTTAAACCTCTCTGTAATTACTCTCCCCACCCCAAAGTCGCTCCCAAGGTTACAGGAGCTGAAATTGACTCTCAAATTGACTTTGGCAGCAGCCTCGGTCTCAGGGGAGTGGCAGGCTTGTCTGAGCCTGGAGAGGACAGCAGGAAGTCTGCTTTTACAACCGTGTTGTTGTTGCCCTCAGATCTCAACTCCTCACGCCTTCTCTGTCCCAGGCTGTACCCTGCTGATACACACTGTGTGTTGTAACAGTCTATTTCAGTTGGTGTTAACATTACGTGAGCTTAGAATTATAAGGTTTTATCTCCGTTTAGGGTAGTTCAGAGATATTGAGTGTCAAAGTTTTTACATTCCATTATGTTTTGTGAGATGGAACCTTTGTATTTTATTAATTACTAACAAAAAAATGTCAACATTTTAAAATTAACACCACACAGGCATTAATAAACACCTAATGGATCAGATTATGTAAAAAACTCAATTTTGACCAAACTACACACACCTAATGGTGACCAGCTCTCTCCT
>NC_137683.1:13790342-13797842 GCF_963989245.1 Nansenia antarctica
GCGAATACCCCCGTCTTACACCGCTTCTCCTCCGTCTCCCACATCAGCTAAACCTGCATTGTGCTTCGTCTTTAAGCCGGAAGTTTGGCACGGCATGTTTGATGGTTCGAGAGTGAGAGAAAGAGAGAGAGAGGGATTCCTGCCCGGATAGGAGTAGAGGAGAAGGAGCTTGTTTGAGCTGGATAATCATCTGCTTAGCACTAAAGCTCGAACGCCCGCATCACGCACGTCAACGAGGAGAGAGAAGCGTCCGAAATCGACACGCTTTGGGGGAGACGAGAAGTCGTGCAAAAGGGATTTTATATTTCACTACTATGGCGTCACTCAGAGAGAGACATACGTACAGCTACATGCTCAGCCCGACATCCCCTGAGATTAATCTCTGAGTCTCCAGAAGACAGTTCGTCTCCTCCACTTAATTCGGTGTTTAACCTATCGCACCTTGATGCATTTGTGATGTTCTACTAACAGTATGGGAGCAGATGAGAACATGAGAGTTCTATCCCCTCCCAGTACTCTCACCTACTGCCATAAAAGCCACCAGACCCTGATACGCTGCCAGTGATGCAATGGCCCTAGTGTAATATTGTTTGACCTCCGTCCCCTTCATATTCCTCCCTCAGTCTTGTCTCTCCATTGTTTCTCTCCCCGCTCCGTAGCCCTGAGGGGTTCATAGCCTCTATAAGTCATCTCCAACTCTTGACTCTCCACTAACGCTGTGGTGTTCTCTGGAGACTCAGCCAGCGTAGCATCAAAGTGCTCCTCTGTACTATTTATCACTGTTCCACTATTAGGGGGTGTGGGGGGAGGGGGTGGGGGCGGACAAGTAAGGATATTTACAGATCTGCCTGCCAACTTGCTTTATGGCAGTGATTTCATCAGGCTGTGTCCAAGCGCTCCTCAACACTGTAAACTTCGGTCCAAAAAAATAGAATCAAAGGATTGCTTTTTTTTCTCGCTCAATGAGAATGGCCAAATCCTAATCAACAGAGGGAAAAGCAGACGTTTTATACCCAGAGTGGTTTGGCTTTATCTCTCTCCAGAATGGGGGTTTATTGGAGGGTGCTTTTGCAAGAGTACATTTTACAGCTGGTTGCTTGTATTGGAGTAGTCATAAAGACAAATAGGGAGGCATCTCTTTATGATCTGCCCGTAAGTGGTTCTACTCAAGCTGGGCGTCAGTTTGTTTGTGTGTGTGTATGTGTGTGTGTGTGTGTGTGCGTGTGCACGAGCGTGTGTGTGTGTGTGTGTGTGTGTGTACGTGTTACAGTAGCTCCTCAGTAGTACCAGCCAACAGTGGTAATATGACAGGCCCTCTTCCTCTAACCGCTGTGTTGATAACTTCCTGAATTCACCCTCCTCACCTTTTGGCACTGGGAAATGGCCGCCTCTTTCCATTATCCTCCCCACCCATCCAATTTCTCTCTCTCTCTCTTTCTCTCTCTCTCTCTCTCTCTCTCCCTCTCTCTCTCCCTCTCTCTCTTTCTCTCTCCCTCACTCTCTCTCTCTCTCGTGCTGCCTTATTCTCCTGCTAGCTGGCGACGAGGACATGAGCAGAGGTCGACACACACACACATGTGTGTGTGAACAGGTGGTGCGTTGGGGATGAGGTCGGAAGTTGAGAGTGTGTCTACCCCAGAGGTATCCCTCTCCCCCCTCCCCCCCCCCCCTCCGTCCATCCATGGTGAATGCCAGGGTCGGAATGGCCCGGAGTTTCTTCCTTTCCGCGGCCTGCGGTGTCAGGAAGGCTGGGTGTCAAGAAGGCCGGGTACCGCTCCAGGATCTCTCCCCCCCTCCCCCCTCCCCCCAATGAGGGGGGACGACACTGTGACTTCTGCCTCGTAGCAACCCACTAACCTCCCGTTGGAGGGGGAAGGAGAGGGTAGGGCCTGTAGTGCTGTGAGTCATCCATCCCCATGTTTTAGCGCACCACATTATTCTAACCACACACACACACACACACACACACACACAGAGTCTTAATGTACTCCCTTTTGTCTTCTCTCTCTCTCTCTCTCTCTCTCTCTCTCTCTCTCCCTCCCTCTCTCTCTCCTCCATGCCTGGTAGGGTGGGGAGTGTATACAGTGTGGTGGAGATTAGGCAGAGATGAGCTCATGGTCAGGGCATTAGCTCTCTGCTGAATGGAGGATACTTTACACCTCATTTCTCTGCCCACGCGCTGATAAGGAGCTCATTATGCATCAAATGTGCATAAATGGCCTCAGTCTTGCAATGTTATCTGGATGAGTAACTCTCCCCATCGTTGTAGTGAGTGTTTGTGTGTGTGTGTGTGTGTGTGTGTGGGTGTGGGTGTGTGTGTTTGTTTATTTTCGCTAGACTCAAGGCAGGCTGCATTAGTTCCCCTTGTGCAGTGGGAACCCAGATAGAGAGTGGTGATAATCCTGTATCAGATGAAAGCGTGGAGGAAAAGAGAGATACAGTATCAATGCTCCTGTGCCTTTCCCCTTCCTCCCTCTCTCAACGTTAAACCAATTAACACTAATTACCAGCCCACCCCAGCCCACAGGCACTTTCTGCATGGTCCACAGTTTTTTTTTCTCTTCTCTCTGTACATAGCAGAATCCAATAAGGACCTATTAACTGAACTTGAAAACTCTTCAGTTCTTTGCTGTTTTTATAGGCACTAGGCAGGGGCCTGGAGGTTTTCTTGGCCAGGTGACTTAAGTAGGAAAAGCAGCTGGGCTGTGGAGCGGTTCTTTTTTGTCAGGTCAAGTGTGTCATGTCATGTATCTAGTGTGAATATGGGGACTTTGTTGTATGACGCGTTTAGGGAGATGTTTTGTGAAGCGTCTGTGTCTTGTTATACCTAAAGTGTCTCCCTCTTGTGTTTAAACCGTGCTAGTCTCCGACTCTTGCCGTCTTGCCCCCTCAGCAGACGGTAAGCACCGAGTCAACTGGTTATGTAGGTCACAAGACACAAAGACACGGGGGGGGGAGGTGTGAGTGTAGTGTAACGGAATAAGATGTGTCTCTTTTGGTGATATTTCATCCACGGTATTCATATTTTCATTATTTAGCTGTATGATGATGATATGTAGGTTACTGTGACTGACTGTGGTTTGCAATTCTGTTTGAAAAAATATCAAATCAGTCCACATGTGAAAAAAGATTTCTTGATTTTTTTTTCCCCCCACAAACGGACTTGGCGTGTCGTAAACATTCAAATGAACTATTATGTCTGGTGAGAGATAATAAATTGTTTACAGGTCGTACATTATCTTAACAATGACACGTGATCCATCATGCTTTGCAATTTGCCTAACCTGTAATCACTGGATATGCTGATGCCTGAAGTTTACATGAATACAAATGAGCATTCCTCCTCCCCTTCACACACACACACACACGCGCACACACACACACACACACACACACACACACACACACACACGCACACACCACTTATTTCACTGCTTGATTAATGAAAGCAGTTTGAGGTGGAGGATGAGGGGGGTCTCACCCCTGTCCCGTCCCAGGGCGATCCATCCCATAATGAGCTTGAGTTTTCATAGCGCCGGCTCTTTTTTTTTTTAATAAAGCCCGGGCGTCTTCCGGACTGATCCGTGCTGGCTGCCATACGGGCCCTCCTGTGGCACCGGGACCATGACCTCATCATTACCAGCCCCCTAGTGCCCACCGCCCCCCAGCACCATGAATAATGCAAAGGGGCTTTTTATTTAGAGGCTGATTCCTAGTGAACAAAGCGTCGCTAGTTCTTGATGCCCCCCCCCCCCCCCCCCCCCACCCCCAATTATGTTAGCTTTAATAATGGATGACTAGGGGGGCGATGGTCTGGGCTTCTCGCCTTCTCACCCACCCAGGGCACGAGATGCCACTGTAATCTGATCGCATGATGCTCACGACACAAACGCTCTTCAACAACTCCAGGCCTTTTGTTTGTTTTGTTTCATCCCTGAAACAGGTTGATGGTTTCAGTATGTGTGTGCGTGCGTGCGTGTGTGTGTTGTGTACGTGTACGCACCTGTGTCTGTGCCTCGGCCTCACTCGGTAGGGTTTTAGACAGCAGAGTGAGCGCAGTGAGAGCAGCGGAGGCGTCTGCGCTCCTGTGAAGCGTTCCTCTCACCTGTCTGTCTGTCTGGACGTGGCAGGGTAGTCTGACACCACGCCTGGGCTGCCAGCCTCACCACACAGCGGAGGACGGCCACACCTGTCAACCATGTCTGCGGGACTGTTTGTGTGTGCGCGTGTGTGTGAGATTGCGTGTGAGTGAGTGTGTGTGCGTGCGTGTGTGTGTCTGAGATTGCGTGTGAGTGAGTGTGTGCGTGTGTGTGCGTGCGTGTGTGTGTGTGTGTGTGTTCATGTGTTCACGGACCCTCAAGTTGACCACGCCCAGCCCCGCGCGGGGGGGGTCTCTCATGTCACACGCGGCCGAGGCCCTGCGGTCGCTACGGCGAGAGTGCTGACCTGTGAAATCCAGATGAAGTTCACATGCTCAAGTGACTCTGTAATTCAATCAGACTGCTACAATACAACGGTGAAGAACATCTGTGTGTGTGTGTGTGTGTGTGTGTGTATGTGTGTGTGTGTGTGTGGGGGGTAGTCCGGTGGAGATGTGGGTGCACTCAGGCATCACCACGGACAGCCCCCCCCTCCGGATGTGTAGAGCCGACTGTTTACTCTCGCTTCCCACCTGCACAGGCCGAAACGTGCGAAAGCGCGACCATTTTGTGTCCGTTTCGCCCACGATTCAGTGACAGTAACTGAATCGGAAAAAAGTTGTGATTGTGTGTTATCTATCCCTCCCCCCCTCCCTCCCTCCCTCCCTCCCTCCCTCCTCTTCTCCAACCTCCAACCTCCTCCACCCTGATTAACAAAGGGAGAAGAAGAAAAAAAACGGATGTCTGTGTTGGAGGGGGTGGGGGGACAGACAGACAGACAGGGAGGGAGGGACAGGGGGGGGTTGGGCAGTAGGGCATCAAATTACCCCCTTCTCTCCAGTTTCTATCAGGCCCCACAGCACCTCCAAATTCAATTTGTCTGGGGGGGGGGGAGGGGGAGGAGGAGAGAGGGGCGGTGGAGGAGAGGAGAGGCGGTGGCCAGCTCTATTAGAGTTGAGGCTCTGAGGAGGAGACGAGCTGTCCGCAGATGACAGTCCTGATGCAATCAGCCACAGGGGCGTCGTAGAGAGAGAGGCCCCACTGTGGAGACAGACTAGGGGGTGGGGGCGGTGGGGATGGTGGGGATGGTGGGGATGGGCCCTCCCAGCGCCCCCCCCCCCCGCTGCATTTCCTGCCCTGCAGAACGGCCAGCAGCACTTGGCTGGAAGGGGGCCGCTCGTATTGATTCATCTCTCATCAGCACCGAGGACTCTTGAGTGAGTGGGGCTGATGGCGAGTGGTAAACTGAGGGGCTTTATCAATAGAAATTATCTTCTGTCTATGGTTTCCTGAGCCATCAACAGCTCGATACAACTGTAGGGAAGGAACTGGATGGAAACAAAGAGAGATGCTATATCGGTCGTTCCAACAGGGAGGGTCGTCTATATAGAGGATGTTCATCAGTAGAGTGACAAGTGATTCCTGTGTGCTCCGTTTTGGACAATGTTCAATGTGTTCTATGCAAAAAAGGAACATTCTAGGAGGAACTCCTTGTACCTACCTACTGCATTATGCTTTCTTCATTCAAAGTACAGTATGTTTACGCTCACGGGCGAGTTGGGGAGGTGAAACAGCTTCTTACAGGAAGATTTGGACTTGCTCCCCTCTCTCTGAAGTTTTGTGAGCCTGAGATAGAAACAGCCGTGACTTTTAGAGTAAGGGCTATTAGTTCCCACCCTGTAAACATGCTGAAGTTACGGCTCTGTAACTAGAATGTGTAACATTACCTGTGACGGTTTTCTATTTTATTGGCCTACTATAACGAGGTGTTCCCATGTTCTCAGTAGCTTATTTGAAGAGTTCCCAGATGCATGTCGACTTTAACTGTAACCTTTAACTGTGCCTCCTTTGTCAGTGTTTAGCGTATGTTCTGTAAAGCCAATGCCAGATAGGAAAGAGAGAGAACACCTCCACAGTGATCAACTCATATTGAGTGCTGTGACAACAACCCTAGGTCTAGATTAGATAGCGTTTACTAGAGACTACATAACTGACTCCACACCCCAGGGGGCAGTGTGACTCATGCTCCGGGTCAGGTGTACTTCCTGCCTGAAGGATATAAAGAGAGGTACGTGGCCCGTGCTCACTCTCTACCATTGGCCGACCAAAGTCTCTTTTGATGGTGTCTCTAGTTTGGCTTCAAGACAAGCATTTATCGACTAGCAATGTGGGACATGAAGTCCCTTTAACCCTTTGTAAACATAATTTGCCATCCATCTTAAACACACATCTGAATCAGCAACACTAGAGCTGACTGACCCAGGAAGGACCAACGCAATACTTACGTGACTTCCATGTTAATACTGCACTCACACAGTCAGGTTGTGGATACTTAGCTTTTGATGGGTAGTGACTCTGCAGTCCTGACAGAAGATAGGTAATGACTCTGCAGTCCTGACAGAAGATAGGTAGTGACTCTGCAGTCCTTTTTTTATTTTATTTTATTAGTTTTTTCAGATTTATCCCTTTTTCACCCAATTTGGTAGCCAATTGAACCCAACCTAGCATCCAATTATCCCCTGCCTATTGCATAGGATCCGCCGCACGACCCCGTGGCCGGCAGCCCCAGAGGAGGCCGCCAGGCAGACTAGCTGACTGGCTCCTCGATTTCCGGATCCTTGTCCGGAAATACTCCTATACCGCCCTCGGGAGCGGCCGCCCAATATGCCGCTCCCCGTGTGTGCCCCGGCCATATCCGGATCTGGCGAGCTGGGATTCGATCCCAGTCCCCGGTGGGCAGCTTGCACTAGTGGCCAGTGCTTAGACCGCTACACCACCGCGGGGCATGTGACTCTGCGTCCTGACAGAAGATAGGTAGTGACTCTACAGTCCTGACAGCAGTGGGAAGCTTGTTCCACCACTGGGGCGCCAAGACAGTGAAAATGCATTACAACAATGATCCCGTCCTCCAATCTCTACCTCCATCTCTACCTCTCAGGGCTGAGGGTAGGTCCGGTTCGTAACAGTGTCATGGAAACCCAAACCACATGAGTTATTGTCGTCCCCGACAACGGTTGGTGAACTCTGACTGGCTGTTGAGGAGGCGATCATTTATCTTGGCCACTCTCTCCAGACACTCGCTCTCCGTCAACTGTTGGTCTGGTTCTTTGTTATTGTTTACTCTGACGTTTCTCCCTATTGGATTTGCTACAAAAACATTCACACACACACACACACACACACACACACACACAAACAAACACACAAGACAAACTGGATATGGCTGCCAAGATAAATGATAGCCTCCTCAACAGCCAGTCAGAGATCATAACATAACATCAACATAACATCAACTGGCCTTTGGCAACCACCCGACAACAGGCAGTAACATGGAATGTATGATATGAAGTCTCAGGTGATT
>NC_137683.1:13800342-13837842 GCF_963989245.1 Nansenia antarctica
ACTGGTTGTACATTTCCCCCAAATGACAGGAACACCACAGCCTATGGTTTCATGCTGAAATCGGGACAGGTGAAGGAGCTCGGCTTTTCACTTTGACGCCCAGTAAATAAAAAAATAAAGAATAATACTTGGGATGAAATGAACAAGACCTTTAACCCCCCAGAAGTCACTTAACGTCGCAGCGGCAGTCATTTTAGCCCACCACCCCTTCTGCCGTGTTTGAGTGGCGTGATGGAGAACCCAGGCTAGTGTGCGCCCCCCCCCCCTTCACCTCCGGCGTCCACTGAAGCACGGAGAGGAGCAGGTGGTCTCCTCTAACTGCTACTCTACACCGCTGAGACCTCCAACCCAGCCTCTCATCAACCTAGCTTATTAGCTCTCGGCCCGCACCAATGAACGGAACAAGCCGCTTTCTTCCGTCTTCCCGGTCCTCCAATGGCACCGCAGCGTTTTCCCCCCATCTCCTCCGGGAGTGTGTTGGACCAAGCGCTCTTTAATTCAGTCAGGCTCCATTTGGCCCTGCCTCGTTCCCTTCCTCTCTCTCTCCTGCCTGCCCCCCCTCCCCCCCTCTCCATGTCTCCACGAGACAAAGCCATAATGATCCGTTAAATACCCACGTCAGCTGTTTGCATACTACAGTACATGCAGCTGTTATCTCTGAAGTCGGGGAGGGTTGTAGAGCGAGAGCTGTTCTACGTCGAAGCAGAGAGAGAGAGACTAGATAAGAGAGAAAGAGTATCAGGTGATTGCAGTTAAGTGCGGTGTACTTCAGCTCGGTTTTTGATCAGAGTTAAAACATTTCGGAGATTACGTTACATCACATTTCCCATGGCAACCCCCAGAGTGAATCCATCTGTGATTTATGTGGTGGGTCTTTCTACGATTTATTTCTCGCCGACCTAAAGTGTTCGAATAAACATAAACACTCTAGCAAAATCTGTGTTTAGGTGAGATCAAACGCACTGTTAACCCAACCGGCCCTTCCTCCCTCCCTCCGTCCTCCCTCCGCCCCCTTGTCCCCTCCCCGTCCCCCTGCCCTGACAGTGGAGAAATAGGCCCAACCTTACGGAGCGGCAAAACCATCTAATCTCTACGAGCGCCGGAGAATCAATTTGACCAGTAAACTGCCTCTAAAACAAATGGCCTGGTCCTTGAGAGAAGCCAATATAAATACACATTACGGCTGTTATTGTCTTAGTGTCAGGTACGGACGGTGATTTGCTGGCTAAATTGAGTCGGTCGGCCGCATTCGTCAGTGTCCATTGTCATCTCCGGCTCAGTCTGTCTGGGGTAATTGGCTCAGAAATTATGCAGAACCGTTTACCTTTTTGAAAGCCCGCATATACCACAGATTGATTACCACTAAACCAGAGGAGGGAGGGAGGTGGGGTGGGGGGTGGGGGTGAAGGAGTGATATGTGTTCTTAGTTCTCTCTAATACGACCTCTCTAATATCTCGAGACAGAGCTCTTCCAGATGATCAGAGAGAACTGAACCGCGGAGTTCGTGGCGAGACCCCTCGTCGTCTTGAGCAGTCGGGTCCCTCGTTAGGATGAAGACCCTCGCTTACGTCTAGTCTCCCTTTCGACAGACAGAGCCCTTTACTCTATAACACCTGGCCTATGAAACAGAGATTCATGTATTATTGAGTCAATGTTCCTCATCTGTGTTTATGTAAATGAGTGTTGCATCCGAGCACGCGGCTGGCTTACTCTAGCGTTAAGAGAGATGTGTGTAGTCTCAGTCTGGTTGGGTCGGTCTCAGGGGGGGATTTGACTCAGTGTTCCATTCATGCACATCACCCCCCCCCCCCCCACCACCCACCCTGTGCCTAATGTTGAAGCCCAGCTGAGTACTTCTGCTCCTCACCTGACAGAGGGACAAAGGCACAGCATGGCTCTCCTGCATTAGTGCCACACCTGGAGGGTGTCCCTGTCTAAATCTGTGTGCGTATGAGTGCGAGTGCGAGTGCGAGTGCGAGTGCGTGTGCGAGTGCGAGTGTGCCTATGTGTGCACGTGCGCATGCACATGTGTGTGTGTGTGTGTGGCAGAGAGGCAGCAAATTAAATTAAGAGCCACCAAGACAACCCTCAATTTCCCTCCACCCCCCAAATCAATCTGTCATTGGCCTAGGGGGCTGTCAGTTCAGAATGTGCCCCGACTCCCATGCACAGATGCGCACACAAACCCACACACCCACACACCCACACACACACACACACACCCACACACCCACACCTACGCATACTGATCAATACCACCACAACAAAGATCGGATAAAAATAAAAATAAATGTCCCGTGCCTCCGGTATCTACCTATCTGTCGGAGCGGTCTGGGTGAATTACCTTCTCTTATTCCTTCCATAAATACTCTGTGTGTTTACACTGGCTCACACTCCGCTAACCTGGAAGAATTTCTCACCGGCCCTGGAGTTCCACATCATTTACCTCATAATGTACCTCATGTCCAGGCCCGATCGCCATCTGTCAACCGCGTGGACGACGGAGAGAAGAGAGACTCTCTTGAAACTCGAACCGGGAGGGAAGAAGTCGACTCAGACCCTGTCAGCCATTCCTCTTCACCCTCCACTACACATCTCTTACCCCGGAGCCAGTATCACTCGCTCAACCAAAAGACGGATCACATTTACCTCCCTGATTTACTCCCGACCATATCAACCCTTAACTCTGAGCTGCTTCATCACTGTGAAAGAAGGCTTCTACACGTCATACCCCCAGGTGGTTCTATTGTATTTACAGTACAAACTGTACAGTCGGGCCATACCAACTCGTGAGCTTAGAATTATAAGGATCTATCTCCGTTTAGGGTAGTTCAGAGATATTGAGCGTCAAAGTTTTTACATTCCGTTATGTTTTGTGAGATGGAACCTTTGTATTTTATGAATTACTAACTATAAAATGTCAACATTTTAAAAATAACACCACACAGACATTAATAAACACCTACTGGATCAGATTATGTAAAAAAACTAAATTTTGACCAAAATGGAGATAGAACCTTATAATTCTAACGTCACAAAACTGTGATTGCAAAGTTTGACCTCCCCTTCTCCTTACTTCCTCAGTGGTACGGTCCGTCCCCCATCCCCCCCCCCCCCCGTCCTCCGGGGGAAGCTGGGCTCTGCTGGTCCTTGACAGGACTGGCTGATGAAAGTGACAATGACACTGGGCTTATTGCCTCCTCAAACACACACTGCCTTACACTCTGACCCCCCTAATAGAGGCCAATGGAATCTGCTCATTGGGAGCCTGGTCTCTGTCTAGGCACAGTAACTGAGCTGAAACAGTCTCATTCTCTGACTGTCATGTTCAGCTGGGTTTGGCCCAATAGGAAATTCACATTATGTCTCTTCTACCCCAAATGTTGAACAACATCTGGGTCCAGAGAATCCTGTACTTTGTTTTGTTACTGATCTTGAAACTGGGTGTATTGGGTTGGACTCAAGCCGAATGGTTTTGACACACAATTCCACCTGGAATGATGCTTGTGTGTGTGTATATGTAGTGTATGTGTTACAGTACATGTGGGAAAACGGTACATGTGGGAAAACTAGGGTTAGGGTTAGGTGCTAGGGTGCTACGGTTAAGGTTAGGGTTAGGGTTAGGGGTAGGGTTAGACATGCCAGCATGTACCAAGTCGACGTAGCACCTAACCCTAACCCTAATTTCCCCACATGTACTGTAACATATGCACACATGTCTGTGTCTTCTGCAGTCTTGCCCTATGCAAATTCTGCTTCAAACTAGACATGACAAACCCACACACTGCTGAAAATGTCTGGATCCTACGATATACAGCTTCAATTTGCTTGACCAAAATTTCGATTTGGAATCGCAATCAACATATTGTGATTATTTGACGGTGTAATCTTATTGGTTTAATTATTTGTATTTGTTTTTTTCAAATAAGCCTGTAGGCCGTATGGCAATTATTTCATAAATGAGTATGGCTTCTCTGTGGAGGTTTTTTTCACCTCGTCCTGGGAATTGCTTTTCAGAAATGACCCAGATCCCTGTAGAGCAGTAACGTCGCTATCTGACGGTTGTGTCAGTGGGACTGCAGGACTGCCGTAGCCCGATGATTGTATGGCGCTACACAATGAGACCTGAGCTTAGTACATCCACAGACACTATGGTTGTTTTTTTTATCATCGTTATATGCTTGTCTGTATTTGATGTCAGAACACGATCGTTTATTGTTTTGAATGATTATGTGACGAGGTGTGTGGATTTGATTTATTCCACTCTTTGATTCTTATGACGGATGTCCCATGAGGTTATAAATGATACCCATTGTGGTAATTCAGATGTCAAGTGTCATGTTCTAAGATTGGCACCGTAATCCTAAAGAAAAGCAATAGAAGAAGAGATGGCAAGGAGCGGAACACTGGAAGAGTCACCGGCTTTAGAACAAGTTGCCACGGTTTCCACACGCTTGGCTGGATGTCACAGAGAAGAGGGGTTCATATTCTACATCGGGCCCAGGAGTGCAAACTCTGTTTATGCCCTTTTATAAGCTTCTTATTAACATCATCACCATGGTAACTGTAAAATTGTTTCATCCTAGGTATAGTGAAAGTGGGGCGAGGAGGTGTCTGTCTGTCTGTCCCACCCCTCCAACCCCTCTCTTCGGTAGCGTTATCTATTGTGCAGCTCTCTCACATGCAAATGCCTAAGCCTCAAGACACATACAAGCCCCATTACCAAATTAACATAATTTCCAATTCTACATGATAATTTGTTTTTGTTTTTGAAATGTGTTTACTCGGAATTATACATCCACAGGAATATAGCAATTACGTGCATATGAAAGAGGCGGTGCTCGCGGGATGCCGCGGTTTGTACGTAATTCAGCTTCTGGGCACAACTGAGTCGTAAATGCGTTCGACGTGTTTTCAACTGTGCTCTTTTCGGAAAACAAACGGAACGCACGACCCCTCTTGTTATTAATCAACGCAGCGTGGCTGTATGATCACCTTCACTGCCACCCCGCTCTCTATCCCACCGTGTGTCTGTTCAATGTCGTGGTTGTGTTTTAGTACGTTCACATTTCCCTCTCCTTCTCCGACTCTATTTTTGTGTCTCGTCGTTGGTTTCTCAGTTCCATCACAGTGCAGTTCTGACCCCTCCTCTCCTCCTCTCCTCCCTTCCTCACCCCCCTGCCTTCCTCCGCTGGGGGTTGTAACCCTCCCTCTTCTGACACACCAGACAAAGATCTGGTGTTGCCTGGAAACACATTGCTCCCTTCTGAAGGGGGTGAAGGAGGGAGGGGCAGGGAAGAAGAGAGGAGAAGGGAAGCAGGCATGGTCACTATGGGGATTGCCTGAGTGCAGTGTGAGCCCCCTCCCCCCATCTTTTGCTGATGGAGAGAAGGAGATGTCTTCAATGGATCAGACACTCTCTGCTGCAACTCCCTCTGATCCATCTTTCCTTTTTTCTTCTTCTTCTCATCCTCCTTGTCCCACAAGGTGGATGTCTATCCATGCCTCCCTCCCACACACACACAAGGGCTTTTGATCGACATATTTGCTGTTATTGAACTTATTGATGGGGTTATCGAGAGAGAGAGGGAGAGAGAGAGAGAGGGAGAAAGAGAGGGATAGAAAGAGAGAAAGAGAGAGAGAGAGAGAGAGACCCTGTCCGTGACATTTCACTGCTGTTAAATCTCCATTCCTAATCACAAATCTACATTTCCTTTTCATCTGTTTGAGCATACAATAGCACCTTTCTCTCTCTCTCTCTCTCTCTCTCTCTCTCTCTCTCTCTCTCTCTCTCTCTCTCTCTCTGTCTCTCTCTCTCTCTCTTTGTCTCTCTCTCTCTCTTCTCTCTCTTTCTCTCTTATCTCTCTTTCTCTTTCTCTCTCTGTCCTCTCTCTCTCTCTGTCTCTCTCTGTCTCTGTCTCTCTCTCTCTCTTTCTCTCTCTCTCTCTTATCTCTCTTTCTCTCTCTCTCTCCCTCTCTCTTTCTCTCTCTCTCTCTCTCTTGCTCTTGCTCTCTCTCCCTCTCTCTCTCTCTCTCTCTCTCTCTCTCTCGTGCTCTCTCGCCCTGGCTCCCTCCCTCACTGCAGATGTTTGCCTCATGCCCTCACCCCTTCACTATTTATTCCCTCATTACAACCTTTGCCAGTCCCTGTTACCAAGACAACCATTCCATCGCTCTTGCTCTCTCCGTTTTTTTTTCTTCTGTATCTACTTGTGCTCGCAATTGTGTTTTTGACGGTGTGTGTATGATACTCTCCGCTAGGGATGGGATCATCTTTCCCCCTACACGACTAATCATCTACTTTCTTATTGTGTACTTGTGTACTCTTATTGTGTACTTGTGTATCTGGAAAGCCTGTGATTGTTCACGTGTATGTGTGAGTGAGCACTCCAGCCCCCCCCCTCTCCCTCTCAAATGCTTGCATTTCACTTGCTACCTCATCTAGGGAGGGAGAAAGTGGTCCTCTGTGGCTCAGTTTCTCAGTTTCGTAAGCTGCAGATCATCCAAAACGCCGCTGCTAGGGTCCTAACAAAAACAAAGAAGTTTGAACACATTACACCAATCCTGAGATCCCTACACTGGCTACCAGTCTCTCAGAGAATTGAATTCGAAGTACTCCTAATTGCATACAAATCACAAAATGGTCTTGGACCAAAATACATATCAGATCCCACCATATATTCCCGCAAGGTCCCTAAGGTCAGCTGAGACTAATCAGCTAATCAATCCAAGAGTGAAAACAAAACACGGTGCAGCAGCTTTCAGTCACGCTGCCGCATGCTCCTGGAACAAACTCCCTTAAGAAATCAAACAGGCCCAAACCCTAAAAATATTTAAATCTAAGCTAAAAACCATCATGTTTTGCAGCAGTTATGATTAAACACAAACACTTCTATCAATGTCTTTTATCCATAGATAGGAACTCATAGAGAATAATGACGAGACACCCCCAAAAATGGTACGTGTACGTAAAATACCTGTGTGGGCCGCGAATGCTTTTGAGATTTTTAAGTGGGCCTTGAGTCCAAAAAGGTTGGGAACCGCTGCTCTAACCATAACATAACCCTGAGTGAACTTTCCGTAATGTTGTTTACGCTAAGAATGTTGATGTGCTGATTCTCATTCAGCTGCTATCACCTATTCTATTATTGACACTGACGCTATTGTATATAGGCCTACAGCTAAGGTTCATTGTTGTCTATATCCTGCTTATTTTTATTGATTGTTGTTTATATCCTGCTTATTCTATTATTTATTCTGATTCTGATTCTGAGTGATTTGAGAGTCATGGCTTTTGACTCAGTGGTATTAATCTGGTATGTTTCATAGTCATGTATTATTTTAGATATGCTATGCAGCATTTCCTGATTCGCTGTGGCTAACACTAACATGTGTGTCTTTCTGTCTTTTTCTCTCTCTCTCTCCCTCGGTCACTTGCTTTGGTGTGCCTGGCTCTCCTGGGGCTCTGATCATGCAGAGGTAAGTCATTTCATGGTCCCTTGTCACGAATGAGTCTTTCATCAATGTGTTTCCAACCATCTGTGGGCCTCAGATCAACACAAAGGCCTAGCGAAGCGCCAGCCACATTGCTGTGACGTTTCTTAATCACACACAAACACCATACGACACCAGGCATTCTCTATTTAGTTTCAAACACTTTATCTTCAACTCCATCTTCAGCAAACACTGGTCTCTGATTCCCTTCATTTCTCCCGTGGGGTGTCTGTTTTTATTAGCGGGATGTTGTTGGAGTCCTTGGCCAACAATAAAGGGCTGTCTGTCTGGACGGTCAGAGACAGTGTTGATGAATGGCCTGTCAGACCCTGTGCCCAGATTAAATGTGAACTTTTAATTGTATTCCGTGAAAAGAGATCCCTTGGGGGGGGGGGAGTGGCCTGCTGTCAGAATTTGGGATGTTTAAGGATGTTTAAAGCCCATAGAGATGGAGCATAGCGGTCTGCAAAATGGAGACGTTACAGAAGGCCCTTCTCTCTCTGCTACACCCCGACATCGACATTCACCATCCCTACATTTTGGCCAAGCAAAGCAGTGTGTAAAAAGTGTCCATTCAACAGCAGAGGCTCCTGTTAGATGGATTTCTTCCCGTTATACATGCACCATATGTGGCCTTGCCACTTCTGGGAGTTGGTGGGCCTCTGGAGAAGATGTCTGTCTTAGTGAAGTCAGGCTTAATAGCCAGGCCGTATTTGACACTGTCTTTGATTGAGAGCTAGTCGTGAGCTTAGAATTAGAAGGTTCTATCTCCGTTTAGGGTAGTTCAGAGATATTGAGCGCCAACGTCTTTACATTCCATTATGTTTTGTGAGATGGAACCTTTGTATTTGATGAATTACTAACTCAAAAATGTCGTAAAAATAACACCACACAGGCATTAATAAACACCTAATGGATCAGATTATGCAAAAATGGAGATAGAACCTTATCATTCTAACGTCACGTAGTGTGTATAAGTCTAGGGAGTTTGGTAGGTGAATTTAGAGGCCACTCATAAGGCCAACACACACACACACTTTGTCCATTAGGTCATTTATACATTTTTACATGTTAAAATGTTTGCTACTATTGCCAATGTTTATAAACTACTAACTAACTTGGGTAAATAAAGGTTAACTAAAATACAACAACAATTATCACCAAACACTACACAATGAATCATTTTATTCAATTGCATGATTACTGTGCGTGCGAACAATACATGTTTTCTCAAAGACAACCCAATCAATCATCCAGAATGTTCCTCCTTATTAGTGCAATTATATCCATAGTCACTGATATTGCGTTTGCTCGTTAGATGGCTGTCTCTCTCCTGCTACCCCCAATATTGGCTGCAAGCGTGGCGTAGACAGTGTGTATGGTAACCGGACCTCACACAAGCTGTTGGCTTTGGCTGGGGACGATTAGCAGCTTCGCAACACTTCCACAGCTCTAAAGACCCAAAGAATGTGCTTCGGACTAACGCCCGGAAAGAATACCCCAATTGATTTCAGCAAGAACATGTTTTTGTTATGTTTTGTTGCAGAACATTAAAAAAAAAAGAAAAAAAAGCGAATCTGTATTCAATTCACCATTATTACATTGTATATTTCAGACTATAGCCTTGAATCAGCAAACCATGCACAACTGACTTAAGAAGAGAAAAACTATCCGATCGCTCATTTATTATTCCGTCTTTTGACTCTCCGTCAAAATAAAAAAAAGAAATGTTTCATTTCCATGTAGCCGCCGTGTCATCTCTTTGTTAGTCAAATGGAGGATTTCTTTCCATTCTCTCTGAACTCATAGTTCTCTCAGATCTGATTCTCTATCTTTGACAAGGAAGCTGTAGTTTGGGGGTAATCACTCTGTTTACCGTGTCTTCCCTTTATTGGCCACCCTGCCTCCCCACTCTGGAGGTCCTTCATCACAAACACATATCCACTTTCCCACTTTCTCTCTCTTTCTCTTATCTTTTTTTCCCCTCATTAATTGTTGGATGTGGTCTCTCTTCCTCCCTTCCTCCCTTGCGTCTCTGGCAGCTTTTAAGAGGAATTTAATGGGAGCAGAGAGTGTAGCAAGCAGTGTCTCTTCCTCCTCCACCACCGATTCTTCTTCTTCTTCCTCCGCCTATCATCCTCCTCTCCCCTTCCAAACCCAGCCTTCAGTGGGTCTCTTGAAGCCTATTGTGTGTGTGTGTGGCAGGCTTCACAGAGAGAGGTGCACAGCTGTGAAGTGTGTTTAATAAGCCTCACGTGGAAGTCACTTTCATGCACCCCCACACCCCCACTGCCTGATGGGACCTCAAGGAGTCACCTCCGAGAAAAAATAACACAGCTAGCATTGTTTGGCACAGAGAAGAGGCAGAGAGAGGGGGAGTAGAGAGGGATAATAGATGATAATAGATGGGAGGGAGCAGAAGCAGTGATATAATGGATAACAAACAAATATGAAATCACAAGGACCCGTATTGTTGTGTTGGCAGGAAATTGGAGAAGCGTCTTTTGGTAAACACTCCCGTTTTGGGCACCTTTTGTTTGCCACTAATTCATTCTGCGAAGCTTCCAGCGTGGGCGTGTGCGGCTAGGTGAGCCTACCTCTCCAATGAGAAGAGGCAAAGCCGATAGAGATGAATTGGTACAGATGGGAGAACAGAGACGAAAGCTTTATTAAACCCCCCATATCTCACAGAGGCCCTGGAAAGGTTCTCTCAATATCACAGAACTAATGCCAGCACTTCATGGGCAAATATTTGAGTCTGGCCTCCAAATCCCCAATCACTCCGATCAATATGAGAGTTATTACCATTCAAAGCCTCTGCGCCGAACATGTGAACCCTGACATTACCGGCGATTTTGAGTTCCCCTGGGTATATCAAACCAACGTATTTTAATATTAGGCAAATACTATCTGGATCGAAGCACATTGGATGACACAAACGTGTCTTAATAACGCTGGTTCGGCGAAGAATCCTATCATACTTTGTTGGTCATTTTCGTATCTTTTATTATATTATTTTTTTTACACTTTTGAGAATTTCTGTTCGACGATCGTACCGTTAAGCTCTTTGCAAGAGAACGGGATGTTCCCCCGAAATGGCACCTTCCCTAATTGGCTGAAAAGCCCTAATGCAAGTTTTTTGGAAAAAAATTGTAGAAGCCTGGGTAGCATCAGGACTAATTAGGGAGGTGAAGCCATGCAGCATGAATGCATACCTAATGAGCTCCTTTCTCCATCTCTGGTGGGATCACCAGCACTTCTAATGGCCACATAAATTCTCATTTATAGGTCATAATCCGTCATTTATTTACCCAGGCCCCAATTACACTCCGGCCCAGCACTCTCTAGGGATTCACAACTCTGGTCTCTGCCACTAGAAGACCCCCATTAGTAACCACTCTGACCTGTTGACCAGTGAGACTGGCGTCTGGAATGTAAAATGTCAGGACTCATCAGTACCTAGCGAACACTTCCAGATGCCTGTCATAGACCCTGTTTGTCTGCAACCGTGGGACAGACCCCCCCTTGGCCAGACTGGGGCCATCGGGAAAGAGGAGGTGTAAAGTGACTAGTGGCTATTTGAGGTTTATGGTTAAGATATCGGAGGACATCTTGATACCAATGATTTGTTTACCTAACCCGTTTGGTCAATTGGTTGAACATAGATGTATGACAATTCTGAAAACAATACTGTGGAATTGCTGACTAAACGATATTCTAGATTTTTCTGTGTGGGAGATTATGGTCTTAAGCGCGGACCGGTCATCCCTTTGAAATCACCAGGGCCAAGGCGGTTGATAGAGGAAGTCGTAAGTTTTAATGGACCCTTCACGAGACAGTCCCGACCAAGCCTGCGGAAAAGTCCCATCATGTCAGGTTGTTCATTCATCATTCGTCAGACATTCATAGACATCCACCATTAAACACCTCTATGACTTGGTTGCACAGTGGAGAGCAGAGCATTGAGCATTGTTACATTGTGACGTTAGAATTATAAGGTTATATCTCAATTTTTGTCAAAATTGAGTTTTTTAAAATATAATCTGATCCATTAGGTGTTTATTAATACCTGTGTGGTGTTATTTTTAAAATGTTTAAATGTTTTTGTTAGTAATTAATAAAATACAAAGGTTCCATCTCACAAAACATAATGGAATGTAAAAACGTTGACGCTCAATATCTCTGAACTACCCTAAACGGAGACAGAACCTTCTAATTCTAAGCTCACGACATGTCTAAGAGATTTGTTTGGATCATTGATCGAGTTGTTGTCATTTAGGTCCAATCAGGGCTTGAGATGGCACGCGTCCTCAGATGGGATGCTGAATGAGGTCATTACGTTACTTCGTCCCTGCAACCCAGAGTATGAACTAACATTGGTGTTTTGTTTTTAGAGCAGCTATAACAGTGTTTGTTATGGATGCTGGATGCTCTGTGGGGACTTCCCAGGTTATTCATTTTTTGCAGCTAAGTGCATGGACATATGGTTGACATATGCCAGATTTAAGCACCATGCAAGTGTACTAGACTGTATTAGATGAGGTCATCATTGCTGTAGGTGTGAACACAAATGGTGAGTGTTCGACTGACCTTTATTCACTCTGGGCTTGGCTTAAATGTCATGATTTATTGAAGCAAGGTCATTTTAGCTGACACGGTTCAAAATCCTCCCAAACACCCCCATGCTTAATGGTCGGTCGTGTCCTTTAACTGAACACCTTTTCCCCACTGTCCCTCAACATAATCACAGGAGTTCACGTTTGAGAAGACTGAGATGTCACTTCTCATAAGTAACATGAATATTGTTACATATAGGTTATCTTGGGTGTGAAAGTAAAATCCATGACGTTGAAGTTGTCTCGAGCGAAGCACTGGGGGAGTGGACTAGAGGTTAAATACGACATGTCCACACTAACCTGACATCCTGCTGTCCTTTGCATGTTTAGCCCCGTTGGTCCATTCCCACAGTATTCACTGTTCCTTTTACTGGATGCTGATCTTGATGCATTAGTAGGCCAGAGACTACCCCGATTCCCAGCAGTAAGTCATCATAACCCACTGCTTGTCTTTGCTTTCAGTTTGTCTTACGTAAAGATCTCCAGAGGAGGAGGTCTAAGAGGGCATCCCCCTCTTCCTTCATCTTTGTCAAACGGTCAATGCACTTAGTTAACATTGGAAGCATAACAGTCTGATCGATCCTCAGCGGACCATTGCTCAGGCAACCGTTGGACGATACAAGTCTATCATGTATTGTTGTTGTTGTTTTTTTCTTTTGTTCCAATCATCAGACTTACCGTAAAAAGAACCATCCTCTACCGATGCTATTGTTTTGTTTCATAAAACATGAATAGCTGGAGGATAGTTCCCCAAGGTAACTGAGGCTTGCCTGAGGGTGCAACTCTGCTAAGAAAGGCATAGCAGGTCGGTCAGTATGTGTGTGTGTGTGTGTGTGTGTGTGTGTGTGTGTGTGTGTGTGTGTGTGTGTTGTAATTTAGCAGGTTACAGTAAAGTATATCATTGCTGTATTAGCAGACCTACTGTAAGTCACTTTCCCAGCTACATTGTGGTGATAGTAGTCAGGTTCTTGTTTAAGCCTGTCTATAGGGAAAGTGATATAGGGAACACAACTGTTCCTCTATGTATTTCCAGTCTATACGGTAAACACTGCTCTTGTTTGTGGAGCTCTGTGAAGGCCAACAATCTTAATCTATTTCTGCTATTCCCTATGGGGTCTGAAACGGGTGGACAAACATGCTGGTATCTACGCGGGTGGTTAAAACAACAAATGAATCAAAGCAAAAAGAAAAAAAAGCTGAGTAAATATCCTGTTCGTAATGTAGAATTATGAAGACAGATCTTTCAGCTATCGGGGTCCTCAGATGTAAACATGTATAGAGCAGAAGTACTGATTCAAACTCCGTTAAACGTTCTAAACCAAGGTTACATAATTGTTCACCGGATTCTTTATCTATCTATGCCATTGAAGGGTTTTAACAGAAGAAACAAAGCTCTTTCTCGTGTGGCCTTCGACTTTCCCCCTGTGTTGCAGTACACCCTAACAACATTGACATACATCTCTCGTCTTCGGTATACACAGGAGGAATATGAATAATGTATATCAAAGTAATGAGCTGCCCAAACGGATCACTGAGCAGTCAGTTACTCTCTTGCATAAACCAATCAATTATTTGATCAATATTCCTCTTCATAGCATAACCTAGTAAAGCACTATCTATCTATAGGCCTTCTGGATGAGGTGAATAATTCAGAAGGCAGCCGCAGCGGTTGACTGAGGTTTTGGCCTCTTTCACGGCGGTACGGTGGACGAGACTGTTCCCTGTGATACGCGAGGTCTGCTCTCTGTGCTCACCACAAGGGTCTAAAAACATTCCGTCACAATGAAGACCTGGAATGTCAGTCCATTGATTATGGTTACCATCGAGGTGTCAGTGAGAGCTCACTGCTTACAGTTGACCCTAGTGGTCTTTTAGGGTCACAGTAGCTCCAACGGTTCGTCACGTTTGGGCTCAGCCTGTTTTTCCTGGAAATTTCAAGGCTTATTAAAGCCACGTTTACACAATAGCGTAGGAATGTTTTCGGCGGTTTAGCCTTTTGTCGGAACACGTGCGAGAACCTGCCCCTTCAAAGGCTCGCCGTGAGAGGAATCGCCCGAATGTTTTTTTCCGTGCGGCGGTTATTTGATCTGCGTCGGCAGTCAGATGCAGAAACAGCGGCGGTTGACTTTGTAGTACCCGCTAATGAGCGCCATGGCGTGCGCCAAACACCTCCGCGCTCAAGGGGGCGACGCTGGGAACCGCCGAGACCAGAGGCTGGGCCAAACCACTGGCGCCGGCCTCACAGGGCGACAATCTGGTCGAAGGCGGGTACGATGAATCAGAGAGCGCCGAAGCACCGCTTTTCCCACGGGACTCCTAAACCGAATAACAAGTTAATCACCAAACAGCCGGCACGAAGCAGACAGCCTTCACAAAGCCCTTGTTAAAAAAAATTGCCGATACTGTTTTTAAGCATATTGTTAACACTAATTGGGATGCACTGCGTCCTCACTTTTATGTTAACAAGCCCCAAGGAAGACCTTATCAGTCGATATGCCCCCTATTTACTTGTCTACACACATGTCTACCCGTGAATATGTTGCCTACCTGTTTTACCTCACATTCTTTAGGCTAGCTATTGATAGCCCCAACTAGCCTAGTGTCTTAAAGCCTCTTCCTGCCATAAGTACCCATGTTTCCTCCCCTTAATCACCAACATACATTTGGAATCAGTTCCTGAATGGCTGTTTAGGTGTTAATTGGGTTTGAGGGACGGCTAATAGGGACAAGCAGGATAGAGGTGAATTAGGCTGGTGCATGTGGCCCATAAAGAGGGGCTGGGTGCTGTCAGGACTCATTTAGGGGCGTTCTGTCTAACATTGTCAATCCGATGGGCCCTGCGTCCCCCCCGCCCCGTTCACAGTAGGGGTGAACTTCCTTCTCCTCACCCTCCCTCCTCCGGGCCTACTTCTACTTATTTTTCTCCGTTAACTACACATCCCCTCTGCTCACAATTAATTCACACACATCTACATTAAACATGAGCTGGGAGAGAAAGCACAGCCACGCACCACAGCCTGCTCACAGTCCTCCGCCTCCTCCACCTCTGGATCTCACGGTTCTGAATGAATGCCGCACTGTCGTGCTGCTCGACGCTCCCCAAGCAGGTCCGTGGAATAATGCACCATACATGGAGTGAGAAACAGCACATGTGAACGTGTCGAAGTACTGTAGTGTGTGAGGTAGTGTTACTATTTATAGAGGCCGTTGTGGAGAGTGTTACAGGAGGTGTTGCCATTTATGAGGAGCATTATGGAGAGGCTTGAAGGCTCAAGGCTACTGGGGTTGTCCAGTGTTCCCCAGAGAGGGTTGTGGGTCTTCATAGTAGAGCTAGTTTCTGCTCTGGTTCTGGCTCACTATCTGTGGAGAAGACAGGCTGTCTGAATTGAGTACCACATGGACACTTCAGGTTCAAACAGGAGGTCAGGATCCAGTGTATGTCATGTTCCTTCAAAGGAAGTGCAATTTGATGAAGGCAGCTCTCTCTGGCGTGGACCATCTTCAAAGACCTCACTCTTCTCAAGAGCAGCCTAAACTTCACCCTAGGTCACTCACATCACCAGCACTGGTAACACCTGATGTTGAGTTACCTTAGTCCTTACCTTAGTCCTTAGTGATATTGAGTTACTTCAGTACCTAAGTCATTGTATTATGTTGTTACATATTGTTGATTAAGTAGCTTGATCATATATGGGTCATTCTTTAACACTAGAACAGCCGTGCCTTTTTTACCTACTAAAAGAGCCGCCTCTTTACAATGCTCAAGCTGCTATTTACACCCAACGACCACTAGTTGGCTGCTTGTAAATTAGCTTGCTTCCAACACAGAAAAACGGCAAAATAGCTTTGTATTAGCCTTATCCTGATGTGATTTTTGAAAATGTAAGGATACTGGGTGGTAGAACGCACATATCTAGGAAAAATCATGAAAGGAGGGTCCTGAAATTTGATAGAGTGCAAAGATAGACATTTTTTCTTTACTCACAGTTCTAGTGTTAAATGAGGGGGGCCAAAGTGTGACATTGGACAGTGTGACCCAACCACTTTACAACAGCACACTAACCCACGGACAGTAGCGCTGCGGTCCGCTCGAAACTCCAGTAACTCATGAAAAAGAAAACCGAGGAATTCAATTGGCTCCCGAAAGATGTTTGACAACTTTTTCTCGCCCAGCCAACAGATACAGTTCCCAGAAGTCTTGTCCTTGTTAGCTTTTTATGTTGTATGGTCAGCTCTTCTACTACTTCCAATTCGAACAATAATATGTCTTCATATCAGTCTAGAATCTGTCCAGAGGCCACAACAACATGGCTCCTATGGAGAAAATCGGCCCGATTTGGTTTCCTAAGAGCAAGGGGCTTACATGCTTTTTTGAAGGAGGAGATTATACTCCTGGGAGGCTTTGTGTTACACCTCATGGTTACTGTTGCCTCGCTCGGCTCAACTGCCTGCCAAGGACCCTTTTCTCTACACAGATCAGCACCCATCTGCTGGTGAAGATGACATTTTGGCTCCTGTCGTGCACTCCAGTTTCCACGGGGGCCGGTTGAGATCGTCTGGGGGGGATTGCAGCTGTGTACTGCAGGCTGAGGGGGGGCCTACATGAGGGGGGCTCCGCTGCAGGTCTTGGCACTCCCTAACGTGGATCGGGTTGTCTCTGTTCTGGCCAACGCTACAACACTGGCCCTTTCTACTCAGCATTATTTCTTGAGCTGTGTCTGATGTCTGTTGTTCTCGTTCCCGCTCTTATTCTCTCTCTCTCCCTCTCTCTCCCTCCTTCTCTCTCTCTCTCTTTCTCTCTCTCTCTCTCTTTCTTTCTCTCTCTCTCTCTCTCTCCCTCTCCCTCTTTCTCTCTCTCTCTCTCTCTTATTTACAATTTCCACACTAGGAGTTTCACACACACTCCTCTCTTGCCAGCTTAATAGCATGGGAAATGAACTGTAAGGCTTCAATGGAGAAACTCATTAAAGCCCGATATTCATACAATGAACTCTGTTACTCTGCGAGTCTTGCAGCGAAGTTGCTTCCTTTGAAATTGGCGATTCAGAGAGAGTGTTCACAGCAAAGGTACCCAGGGGATATCTGAGCAGTCAAGGGGGTCCGCACGGTCACTAAGTGGAGGGAGGATGTGTGAATGATCTGTTTTACTCTTCACTGCCAGATTGTAGGAAGAGATGCAGAGCTGTTTGAGAGATGAGCTAGGAAGCGTGGCCTTACACACACACACACACACACACACACACACACACACACACACACACACACACACACACACACACAGTAGGCTGACAGTGTAATCCACAAACTGCTTTATATTCATATGGCTGTGTGGCGGCTTTTGAGCTTTCAGATGCTTTGTGAAGTGCCGCAGTGCAAATCTTTTTTATTTTATTTTATTTTTTTATCCGAAGACTGAACAAAGAGCCCTATTCAGTGTTTTTGATGACTTCTTGAGTTTCTCTGGGAACAAGGAACAATTGACTGGCGGAGTCAATGTTCTTTCAAGTATGCTCTGCCAAAGTTCTGAGTCATACATCAATATGAATGTCACCTCAAGGTTTACTCTTTCCCAACTTTTTAATAGGCCAATTCTTAATTAGATGTATCCGGGTGACCTTACAGACATACCTCATTTTGAACTGTTGAAATGTTGATATAGGGTGTTGGCTGACAAATGAACAGTGAAATGAATTTCCAAAATATGACTACATAATCACTACGCCTCTGACAACCAAACATCAGGGCACTTACACACGCACACACGGACGCACACGCACACGCACACGCACACACGCACACGCACACGCACACACACGCACACGGACACACACACACACACACACGGACACGCGCACACACGGACACGCACACACACACACACACACACACACACACACACACACACTCAGAGAGACAGCACAGTGTTGTGTGAATGCCAGCGCGGTTGAACCTTGCCCTGCGGGGAGAGGGAGGGATGAGAGGGAGGGATGAGTGCTCCTGCAGCGGAGGAGACAGACGTAAACTGTAAACTCTCTCTGTGGTGGGTTCAGGCCCAAGCCTGTCACTGCAAGTGCCAATTAGTGCTGATTAGGAGGCGTAGCAAAGCTGCAGACAGCTGCACACTGCCAAGCCCTCCCAGCCCTCCCAACCCCCCTAGCCTGCCATGGGGCTGCCTTATGACTGACCACAGGGCCCCCGCGTTGCTCCCTACCCTCAGCCCCTGTGCAGCCTCACAAGGTTGGGCCAAGGAGACACCTCAGACAGACAACGTCCACCACCTGTGCTTGGGAGATTTCTTTATGTGCTTTTCCTTTTCCCACATACTTCCATGTTAGCGAGAGAAAGCGTCGACTCTTAGATAGAGTGTCACGTGCTTTTGTTTCTCACACAGCTGCGAGCCTCTGACATGTAACATGCCTGTGGTCTCGTGCATTCCACTTTCTGGTGTTTTTGTCGCGGTCAGCGTTTGGCTCGGGTGGCGTGTACTGGCGAGTAACCAGACCACCCCTCCCATCCCCAAACTAAACATTGATAACTCATATCCTCAAGCAATTAGTCTCATCCACATCTTCTGACAGCCACAATGTTTTTCTTTCACATCAACACTTATTATGAGTATTATTCTTCTTCAGTGGGACCTCAGCGTGGGAACCCTGCAGGCAAATGGTAAATGGACTGCACTTATATAGCGCCTTTATCCAAAGCGCTTTACAACGGCCTCTCATTCACCCATTCACACACACATTCACACACCAATGGCGGCAAGCTACCATGCAAGGCGCCGGCCCGCTCACTAGGAGCAATTTGGGCTTCAGTGTCTTGCCCAAGGACACTTCGACATGTGGCCAGCCGGGGCTCGAACCGCCGATTTGCCAACCGTGCGATCGTTAGACGGCGGCTCTACCTCCTGCGCCACAGCCGCCCACATCAGCATGTCACTGAGCCCTCTCCGCACGTTCGACCCCTTCCCAAGGACAGTTAGGGGAAGCTAGGTTGCGCACGCTAGCTGAGACGGCCGCGTCTATCACTTTGTTGATAAGAAGAAGTATCTTTAATGACTTTATTACCATATCCTGTATCTTACAGACGTCCATCTTCTCTTTGTTCCCTTGAAAAAGTCTCACACAGAGAAAGTACAAACACACTGCCGACAGCCGCCCCACGTCCAAGAGCAAGGACTCCGTAAGTCGATTCCAACAGGAAATCAATACGAGGCTAATACTGAATAATTAAGGTTATTGGAGTGCAGTGACACTCCCCAGTGGAAGGTCTATAATGCTCTGGAAGTGTCCTCGTGTTCCCTTCTTTTCTACTTTTTAAGATACAGTATTTAGAAAATGAATTATTTGAACATGGTTAAAAAAAAAGGGAAAATTGTAATGAATCAGACTTAGTGTTTCTGTGTGCTCCTCTTCTGTGTGTTGTGGCTGCAGAGTTTCTTATGTGTCTCAGGATGTTCATCTATAATGGTCGACTTATCACTGATATCTCTGGAGTTTTTAACCATTGTTTCAGTGAGTTATCAGAGGGACAGAACTGGATGTGAGAGTGAGATGTCTTCTGTTTGTGAGAGCGAGAGAGGGGTATTCTGTGTGTTAGAGAGCGATAGGTAATTCTTGGTATGAGGAAAAATAGTGATATTCTGTGTGTGAGAGAAAGAGTGGTCTTTTCTGTGTGTGAGAGAAAGAGTGGCATTCTGCGTGTGAGAGAAAGAAGAGAAAGAGTGGTATTTTTGTGTACAAGATGCACTAGAGGGCACAAGCCGCATGGCTAAGACTCCAACTTCCTCTCGGGCGTCTGTCTGCTCTGAGACTGAACAGAGCCGGAGCAGAACGCCGGATTAGGTCTTAGTTCTGAGGGGAAACAGGCATACACAGGGAGAGCTGGTCCAGGTCCACCTCCTCTGCTTCTCAGTTTGGACCAAACTCTTTAACTAACTTGATGCGTTGATGTAATTGACAATCGTGTAAAAGAAAAACCGGATTGGTTTCATATTTAGGGTTTGTCTCTTTGCAAGTATATGTAAAGAACATGCTACACCAAATTGGGAGTCCAGAATAGACACACACTCTGGAATAGCGACACACTCTAGAATAGACACACACTCTGGAATAGAGACACACTCTGGAATAGACACACACTCTAGAATAGACACACACTCTGGAATAGAGACACACTCTGGAATAGCGACACACTCTAGAATAGACACACACTCTGGAATAGACACACACTCTAGAATAGCGACACACTCTAGAATAGACACACACTCTGGAATAGAGACACTCTGGAATAGAGACACACTCTAGAATAGAGACACTCTGGAATAGAGACACACTCTGGAATAGACACACTCTGGAATAGAGACACACTCTGGAATAGACACACTCTGGAATAGAGACACACTCTGGAATAGACACACTCTGGAATAGAGACACACTCTGGAATAGAGACACTCTGGAATAGAGACACTCTGGAATAGACACACTCTGGAATAGACACACTCTGGAATAGACACGCACTCTGGAATAGACACACACTCTGGAATAGAGACACACTCTAGAATAGAGACACCCTCTAGAATAGAGACGCACTATTAGTATTCTGTCTCAGACCCGAGTTATCCTAAGAATCCCGCGGTGCTGACTCATATCCGTAAGACTAGACGCTGTCAGACAATCGCTTTGTATCAGACAGACAGACACAGACAAAGCAGCAACTTTCCACAGACAGACAGACAGACAGACAGACAGGCGAGAGAGATGTGTCTCCAGTATGTTACCAGTGTGTCACGCTTGGTGAGCAGCCAACTCATCACATGCCCCCATGGCGGCGGCGGTGGTGACAGGCTTACCGGGGACTCGACAGTGACGGCCGGCGTCTCGTCACACTAACCCGGGTCTCTTAGAGTGGACGCGGATGTTACCTCAGGAAAGGCAGTGGAACACAGAGAAGAGAGCCCCAAGTGTGGAGGAAACAGGGCCATGACAGTGGTGTGAGGAGGGCCCATGCCCCACACATTTGCCACATCATATTTTCACACACTCTGAGGAAAGAAACAGCAAGCTTGTGTGTGTGTGTGTGTGTGTGTGTGTGTGTGAGTGCGTGAGCGCATATAACAACCTTATTAATAACTACATTATTAAGCAAGGAAGTGCGGTGGCTTCCACGATGTCTTGTCTGTAGTGTTGGGTTAGTGTCTGCGCTGGGTAGCCTTCACAAGGCTCCAGGGTTGTCATTGTCAGCCTCTTTGCAGGGTGCTGCTATATGCAGGCAGACAACCACAGCCAGAGCCCACCTGCCTTTGGGATGTGGAGTGCTCTTGAGCTCCATGAGGCTTGACTACAACCTTGGCAATGATAGCGGGGGGAAAGGCAAGCTAACGAATAAACAACTCTACCCTGTTAATTGTCTGAGATAGGAGCTTCCTGCCTCACCTGTTTTCTTTGTACAGTAGGGAGGTGTTGTGTTGTGTCTCTCTCCTCGCTTGTCAGGTTTGTACTCTCATACCGATATTTCCCTCTCCCTTCTTGCCTTTTCATGCCCTGACGCTTTAGGCAAAGTTCCCTGTCCTCAAAACCCCCCCTGCTGACACAAATCGATTCACGAAGTAAAAAAGAAAAGAAAGAAAGAAAAAAAACCCAGACAACCTCAGAAACATTGCAGCCGAGTGATTTATGTGTGTGTTTTGCTGTCCCGAGGACTGTTTTAATTATTACTCAACACCCGTAACTGTTTGTGAAACCCCCTACGGAGCGGCGCTGACAGACAAGTACTCCCCTGTTCTTGACTGTTGAGCTACAGACACCCGTCTCTCGCAGAGGGGGGGGCCGGCCCTGGCCAGCCTTCCACACCGTCTACATGGAAGCACGCGCTCTGTTTCCCCATTCCGTCTTATCTGTCATCATTTTGATTATCAAAGTCATTCGATTGGGTAACGGCAGAGAAGCTGAGACTTTGTGTGTCAACAGAACACCCGACTCATTTAGCTTCGCACCCCGGCTCACAGCGTGTCTTCTTCCGCTTGGCGGCGGCTGCTCATATTAAAAATGGAAATCAGGAGATGAAATAATGCCTTTCATGTTTCGCCATGCCCTGTAGGATGTTGTTGCGTGTTCACGTTGTGCGTGTGTTTGTCTGTGTGTGTGTGTGTGTGTGTGTGTGTGTTTGTGTGCTTACGTTTATGTGTGTGACGCTTCTTATACATATATAGTTTGCACTCGTGGGGAAAGGCAGTCTCCTATCTGCCAGACCAGTACTCTCCACTTCCATCTCTCTCCCTCCCTCCCTCCCTCCCTTCCTCCCACCGTCTCTTCATCCCTCCAGGCGAGGGGGCCACTCACACCTGCAGATGGCAGATAATGACAGTGGTGTCCCCCGCGGCTGTCTCTGTCCAGCCTGCCAGACCTCCGCTTCGCCTCGTTCTCCATTATAGAACATGGGGTTTATTAGGGCCACATGAACACCCAGTAAAAGTGTCTCACTCCTGTTTCCCTGGCTTCTCTGCGTGTGCCTGTAATAGTGGAAAACACAAACCGTCGATATTCTCAAGACTACTACTCTGTCTACTTCAAGTTTAAGGCTGAAGCATTTGTGAGCCGTGCGTATAGACGTTACGGTCTGGTTTTGGAGGGTTTGTTTTAATGGTGCTGTCGTAAAAGCAGTCCGTCGTGCATACCGGGCGGGCTGCACACAAATAGGGTTCATTGTTCATGCACTGCCTCAGGTTACAGGCAGCTTGCCCAGAGCCTGTCCCAGGTGAGGGGTCAAGGGTCAACTTTGTAGAAAGGGAATGCACCATGAACCCCCTGATACAGATCCCCCTGTATCAACATTATTGAGCTGGGTTTTGCCTAATCAATATAGGAGTTGACGGATATGTTCCTCAGCTCACCCTATGGTGTGGCGGGTCTGAATCACGTGAGACTTGATGAAGGGGGGGTGGGGGGGGGGGGGGGGCAAGCTCCTCTCATCTGCTTGTCTCTGATCTAGACACACCCTATATCTGGTTCCAGGTTCTCTCTCTCTCAGGTTCTCTCTCTCTCTCTCTCTCTCTCTCTCTCTCTCTCTCTCTCTCTCTCTCTCCCTCTCCCTCTCTCTCTCTCTCTCTCTCTCTCTCTCTCTCTCTCTCTCTCTCTCTCTCTCTCTCTCAGGAATATCTGGGTAATAACTTCACCACTGGAGGAAGTCCAGGTTGTTTGTAGTTTTCCCTTTTTCTTTTCCCTTCACCAGCAGTGGTCCCTGGTTGTAAGGCTTTAATTACTTTCCCCTGGTTGTGTTTGTGTGTGTGTGTGTGTTGCAGGGAGACATGCCTTTCACTGTTTGCATGAGAATCAGGGCTGCAGGAAAGGCATTATTAAATTGGTGTGTAGAGGGCAAGTGAGTTGAAGACTGTGGAGCTGCTGGGGTAATTTGATTGATTTGATTTCCTGAAGGCCATTTTAGCGGGAATGACACCTCAAGGTGCTTTTAGAACTATATTTAGAAGATGAATTGAGAGAGACTTCAGGAAATCAATAGAGAATATCATGGACTATAGATTAGATAACACAAACAATGTGTTAGTGCATTTAAATGGTAAATGGTAAATGGACTGCACTTATATAGCGCCTTTATTTATCCAAAGCGCTTTACAACAGCCTCTCATTCACCCGTTCACACACCGATGTCGGCAAGCTACCATGCACGGCGCCGGCCCGCTCACTGGGAGCAATTCGGGGTTCAGTGTCTTGCCCAAGGACACTTCGACATGTGGCCAGCCGGGGCTCGAACCGCCGTTCTGCCAACCTTGCGATCATTAGATGGCGGCTCTACCTCCTGAGACACGGCCGCCTTTAAAGCCGCATTTAAACCAAACGTGTGCATGCCTTTATAGGCCTATACTTTTGGAATGACATTGTAAGGAGTCAGTGTTAAGGTAATTGATGGTATAGCCTAGTAGTTAAGCATGCACATCTACATCATGGAAGATAATCTGAGCATTGCCTGGGGATCAACCAATAACTGGGAATTAACAGTGGACAATTGACTGTAGTAAAAGTAATCTAAATTCCAAAGACAGACAAGAAGATTGAGAAATAGGATTATTATGCTTTATACGGGTGGTTGCAGTGATTGAATAGGATTGATGTAAACATAGCTGGCACCTAGCCAGGGTCCTGCCCAGTTTTTAATTAGTGCCAGTCTAGTGATGTTAATATGTATTTTCTCCATATATCTGAATGAAGAGGCACCGCCGTGCAATTCAACTCATACGATGCATATCACATTTCATGCTTTCTTACCACGATGCAGCGTAATTGGTTTTGCTCTTCTGTCATCTCTCCCTCTCTCTCTCTCTGTCTCTCTCTCTATGTCTCTCTCTCTGTCTATGTCTCTCTCTCTCTCTCTCTCTCTCTCTCTCTCTCTCTCTCTCTATCTATCTCTCTCTTTCTCTCTCTCTCAATGTTCCTTGTAGCAACAAAGGCCTAATGTGTCTCAATGGCTATTTATTTCGCTGCAGAATGAGAATGCAATTGTATAGATGACCAGAGGTTAAATGTGTTCAGAATATCAAATGGAAAGGGATTTTTAGAATGTTCATTTTGTCAGCACAGTCCATAGGTAGTGCGTAACACAGGTCCTAAATAAAATGTGAATTCATTTCCCCCAGCCTTCACTGCTCAGGAGAGCTTCAAAGGGAGGGCTAGAACTTGGCCAAGTGGATTTTGAAAGGATGAGTCTCTAATCTGTTTAAACTTTGCTTGCTCCGTTTATTTTTTCACATTTATTTCTTTTTCTTTTCTCCCCCACCCCTTTTTTTCCCTTTCCAGGGCCTAAAACTACCTGCTTTTGCTTTATTCCTTTATTCTCAGTGAATTTTTAGAGGGGAACAAAAGTGAAATAAACGGTGACTTAATGTTTCAGTAAGAATCGTAACTACTCTAAAACTTTAGTGGCTGCTAATTTTGGGGCTATTGAATCCCCCACTCATCATCGCCTTACTCACCAGTGGAAAATCACACTTCTTGAACACACTCACTGTTGGAAGGGGATATACTGTATTTAGTGAGTCGCGGCACCCTTGGTTAAATAAGGCGTTGCGTTGACGCCATAGTCGTTGCAGCCAAGGCGTTCCAGTGGGACCGAGGTGTTCTCTCTCTCTCCACATGTTTCCCTCATCGCTGCACCTCTGAAATATGAAATATGCATTTGCCTTTGAACAACTTGGAGCGGCCCGTGACATCCAGAGTGGGTTGGCACTATTGTCTGAATATTTAATGACCTTAATAAGCAGAAAATAAAAAACAGCACAAAGCACTTTGTCTCCACTCGGAAACCAAGGGCCCATGGTGTCTGGTGGTGGGAAATAATGGGGGGGGGGGGGAATAATGAAATATTCAACGTGGGCCGTGTGATAACTCAGTTCCCCAGACAGGGCAGAGAGCCAGAGGAGGCAGGGGGATAGGGAAGGACTGGGCACTGTCATCACTGGAGTCTTAACAGTGGGGTTTGGGGTTTATACATCCCATTATGCAAGTGTGCGATGGCTGTATGATGGATGACATCATTTGAATTTTCACTCCTCTCAACTTTTAAATAGATGGATGGATTGACTAACGAATTGACTAGTGTAGATAGATAGATGTATGGATCGATAGAGGATTGTGGTGTAGTGAGTCCCAGGACTATTACTAAAGGATTTGCGTTGTCGTCGCCCTACTGAGTGGAGTGTTTTCATAGTTTCATAGAGTTTTCATAGAGCAAGTCATTTGATTGGACTAGAGGCATTCCATGAGCGCTGATCAGATTTCCAGAGTGTATTTACGAACGCACCCTCAGTCAGTACGCATGTGCACACAGAGAAATAGTCAGTATTTTTTTTACCAGTCGTTATGGCGAACGCAGTTAAACTAGAGCTTGAATAGGTGTTAGAATAGGTATAGCATAGCATAGAGTACAGCACAGTGTTTTATCTGTACAGTATAGTATAGTGGATAGTGTACATAGCCTTTATTTATGTAAACCAGCTCCTTTCCCTTCTTGTTTTTTTAGTTTTTCTTTTCTTTCCTAGCACCAGGGGAGCCCCCCCTCCCAAATGTCGTTGTTTGGTACCTGTACTATATCAATGACAATAAAGACCATTCATTCATTCATTCATTCATTCATTCATTGAAGTTCCTCCAGCATCCCTTAAATCTACTGTTTGGGAACATTTCTCAGTTACCTACAGTGACGATGGTACATGTGGATCAGACCAAAGCTATATGCTGCATTGTTCAACTGCCATCAGGTACGCAGCTGGCAATACATCAAACTTGCTCATGCATTGTGAGACGGCATCACCCCACTGCAAACATCACAGCTACAAAAAGAAAACACAACTACCCATGGCATTTAAGCAACCACTTGCTAACAATTCAGACCAGGCCAAAGCAATAACAAATGCCAAGGTGGACCACTGTTGTTGAGAACAGGTTTTAAACACATGTTGAAAGTAATGGAGCATTTTTAGGTAGTTATCTTGTTATTTCAGCCAGGAAGTCATACCAGCCCTTTATAAACAACTATATGAAAATACAATGAATGTCAGTACAAGCTGGCAAGTATGTGAAGTTGAAAGCTGCTTATGTGAATACAAGTACAGTACAGTTCAAGTACAGTTCATTTTCTAAATGCTGCACCTTAATGGATGTGTATTCTATTATATATGTTTTTGTTCATCTGAGAGAATATTCATTTTGATTTACTTTTCAGTAAATGTAATGTTATTATACAAATACAGTTCAGTTCATTTTCTAAATGCTGCACCTTAATGGATATATTTGATTATATGTCATTTATTTGAGAGAATATATTTTATTTACGTTTCAGTAAATTGTTCTTTTTTATTAGTAGGTTGCAGCTGGTTGCAGCAGTATTGACAGACTTTATTTTATTTAAGAAAGAAAGAAAGACACACTGTTTGTTCAGTGTTAATAATCATTTAAAAGCGTTTATTTTTTTAGATTTTGTGATAAACTTTACCCCGATATACCGAAATACGTACCAAACTGTGACTTAAAAACCAAGGTACCGGTATGTACCGAACCGAAATGTTTGTGCACCATTACACCCCTACTTTACACTCTCTGTGCCCTTGCCTGCCTGTATGGGTATGAACGTGCGTGTGCGTGCATCCGTGTGTGTGTGTGCATGCGTGTGTGTGTATGTGTGACCTCTCCCAGCACCGCACCCATCCCTTCCTCAGCTGAGTCCTGTCTGCTCCAGGATCTCCCTGCTACATGGGCCCATTCTGAGCTCCCACATTTCCCTCCCACATCCCCTCCTCTATTAAACATGGACGAGCCCTCTGTGTGGCTAAGGGCACTGCAGCAGCACCAGGGTACTGGAGATGACTGTGCTTTCGGAGACACAACTGGGTCCTGTACTTCCTTATAAAGCCTATCTGCACTAGAGTGTTCTATTCACTTTTTACTTATTCAAGTTTTACAACACGGTGCAGTTCTGGTCTCATACATTATGTGCCCCCTTCGAACCTACAGTAGCACTCAACCTGACCCAAAAAGATATGCTTAGCTAAGGATATTTTTTTCTGTAAACGATGCGGGAAGAGATGTTTGAAGACATGGAAATCGTGAGCTTAGAATTATAAGGTTCTATCTCCGTTTAGGGTAGTTCAGAGATATTGAGCGTCAAGGTTTTTACATTCCATTATGTTTTGTGAGAGGGAACCTTTGTATTTTATTAATTACTAACTTAAAAAATGTCAACATTTTAACACCACACAGGCATTAATAAACACCTAATGGATCAGATTATGTAAAAAACTCAATTTTGACAAAAATGGAGATAGAACCTTATAATTCTAACGTTTCCGAAATGTTTAAATGGATTAATTGTAGGCCTACTGTATGAACATATCTGTAGTCAATAAGATCCTGACCCAGTGTAACCTGTTACTCTGGCCTGCGCAGGACATTATTGGTCATGAAAAATAGACCATACTGTATACTCATGAATGACTCCTTATTTGGATTGGATGAGGAATTACACATGTTTGCTTGATTCATTGTATGAGGCCTGTGTAGTTTAGAGAGAGAGAGAGCGAGGGCGGGAGAGAGAGAGAGAGAGAGAGAGAGAGAGAGAGAGAGAGAGAGAGAGAGAGAGAGAGAGAGAGAGAGTGAGGGCGAGAGAGAGAGAGAGAGAGAGAGAGAGAGAGAGAGAGAGACATAGAGACAGAGAGAGACACAGAGAGACAGACACAGAGACACAGTGAGACAGAGAGAAAGAGAGGGGGGCGGGGGTGGGGGGGGGCACTGGAAAGCTTGAAAGAGTAGTGTTCAATGTTTGGGGATTAGCTAATGTTAATTCTGTTTTATCTATGTATTTATTTATTTGTTAGCTTCCGTATTCGATTTGGAAAGCTTCACTCCGGGCTGCAGACACAATATTATGATATCCCGCTTTTATATTCAGGTTGTTCATGCGTGTGCGTCTCCATGGAGTCATGTTTAGTCCCAGAGCAGTGTAGACAGAGCCTTTAGACAGGCAAGTGATTAACTTCAATTAAATGCCAACCGGAGCAATTTGTCCCCAAAATGAGACGAGGGGGGAAAGCCTGAAACTTTGACCGCTAATTTGTGACGAAATTAGATCATTTGCTTGCTGAAAGTGTATCGAATGTATAGCCCCGAACTAGGCTTTGGTACATGCAGAGGTGTGCTATGCCACCAGAAGGCTGTCATTCCTTTTTTCCACGCCACAATCACGCATCGTTAGTTCCACCGACATTGATATTTGGTTTGCGGGGAAATTAATGTGGAAAAAAATAAGAAGGAATACAAAATAACTTTTTTATAATCTTGCCTCCGAGCGGGACTTTTCTACGGCAATGAATATTTAAAGCAGGCAACCCGGATCGACCACTTTAGTTCTGCTTCCGTAATTGAAGGTGTAGCGGCTAGATTTCATGGGGGTTTATTTTGTGTTGGCTGTCCCCTACATTAACGGTGTGAATGAGTCTCCTGATGGATGTGGGATTAGTCTTGTTCCCTGTCACGCCTTTACTGCTGGTGTTACACCACTGGAGTGGCAACAGGAGGGGTTTCCATGCCTACTAATGGCCGCCGTTGTCTCACGCTGTTAGCGAATCGTACCCGTGCTCAACTAGAGGCTGGGATGGATCTTTTCGGTAGGTGCCAACCTGCGTGCCCGGGCTCCCTGGCAGATCACAGACCACAGGCCACATGGAGTGACGTGTGCTTAACGGGGATGGGGAGAGTCAGTTGTCAAACTAGCCCCTCATCCCCTCCTCTGACACCCCACCCCACCTTCCGCACCGCCCGCCATCCCCCCCTACTGCCAAAGCCAGGGCTGAGATCAAAGGGGGAAGAACATGAAAGGCTTCTGAGAGTTTCCTTCTCTCCTCTTCTCGATCTCTTCTCTCTTCTCTCTCTCTCTCTCTCTCTCTCTCTCTCTCTCTCTCTCGCTCTCTCTCTCTCTCTCTCTCTCTCTCTCTCTCTCTCTCTCTCTCTCTCTCGTCATGTAGATTTCTCTCTCTGTCTCTCACCTGAGCTTCTGAGGGGCTCTAGTGAGATAGCAGGTGAATGGCAGCAGCGGGGGGAGTGGTTGAGACCCAGGCTGAGACTTCTGCCTTCTCTCGGGGGGCTTAGCGCCATTGTTGTTGTTCACTGCTGGAAGAGGAGGCGTGAAATCTCACCAGGGAGCTGCACTCCGCCTGCTCCACTCAGCTATGTCTTGGAAGATTCACTCCTAATAGCTTTTTGACCTTCAGTTCATCGCACAAACTTTTTCCACCCCCCCCCCCCCCCCCCCTCTGAACGCTCAAACTTGTCATGCTACTCCACAATTAGGGATGCTGCCTGTGCCTGCTATATTTTCTTCTGCATCGCTCAAAGTGTGTGTCCCTCTTTTGCGAAACTGTTGTAACTGTTTATATAGCGGCTAGGGAATAGAAATGTGAAATCTTTTCAATTCCGAGTGGCCATAACCAATTTTTCAGACGTGGAAGTGTTGGTCTGTGTGTGTGTGTGTGTGTCTGTGTGTGAGTGTCTGTGTGTGTATCTGTATGTGTGTGTGTGTGTGTGTGTGCGCGTGTGTGTGCATCAATCTGAGTGCTGGTTGGACTAAACAAGAGGACATGTGTGCTGACTCCTCTGGCTAAGGGTGTCCTCTTAGACTGGGCACAGAGGAAGGGAGCAGCGGAAGAAAGCCTGGATGAGAGGGGCTGTATAGGGACAGTGACACAGCCTAATGTGCTATAGTGGTCCCTCACAATCTGGCAATTGGCTCCACTTCTGAGTTTCTTTGGGTGAAACTATTGAGAACCATTCTCCACACAAGCCCAGGCTCAGAGAAGTAGCTACTCGCAAAAAAGAACAACCATTTGTGTCACCCAGAATTTGGCCTTTTCCCAAAGAGCCTGCAATCTCCCCACTGCAGGGAAAGCTACTTCAGTGACTGTACAGTAAGTTAGCCCACGCATTCCACATCATTTTCTTCTCCTTTAGTCCTTTCCTGTAAATACTTTAGTCATAGGAAAGAGATCAGTCACATCTGTATGTATATCACTACTAACAACACTATGCAGTATCTATTCATTAGATTTAGGTTGACTGATTGAACAATCAAATATTTTGTAACCAATATCCCTATTACTACTATTACTACTATTGTACTTCTTATTATGTCTCCCCTCTCTCCCTCCCTCCCTCCCTCCCTCCCTCCCTCCCTACCTTTCCCTCTCCATCTCCATATTGAGCACGGATCAAATATTTTGTAACCAATATCCCTATTACTACTATTACTACTATTATACTTCTTATTATGTCTCCCCTCTCTCCCTCCCTCCCTCCCTCCCTCCCTCCCTGCCTCCCTCCCTACCTTTCCCTCTCCATCTCCATATTGAGCACGGAGAGGAACAGGAGCAGGGCTGAGCTGCTGGTTGTCTAATACGGCCCGCCCCTGGTTGTGCCGTGGGGAGACCTGACCTAAAAAGGCACTTGACGGAGCTGGTCTCAACTGGCAGCTGCCTCTTACTAACTATTCATGGCTCCAGTCGATTTAGGGCAAAACGGAGCCCTTTCAAGAGCCCATAAATATTGCATGATTGATAAACGCTGGTCCATTTGATTATGAGTGGGATGATGTTGGCGTAGGGTGGTTTAGTGGTGTGCATTTGAGACTGGGAAGAGTGCACTGGAGTGGGTGGAGAGGAGGCAAGGCGTATTAAAGTGGACATAATTAGAGGGATTTGAGTGTATTTAAAAATGAATCGTGCTTAGCTGTGTCCCAACAACACTGTTCTCTCTCGGCTTCTCTAAATGGCCAGCTGGCACGAATTTGTCAGGGAGCGTGTTAAACACTCCAACCCACATACGAATGCGGACTAATTACTTTGTCGTTAATATTTCATTCAGTCGGAACACAATGGGAATGTAAAGAGGCCTGGACTTACTCCGGGTCCCATCCACTCCTCGACTTGACGGAGTTCAACACCGACGACCACTGCTTCCAAGTTTAGTTTCTCTCTCTCACGCAGCGTCATGTTTGAACTGCAAACAACCGAATTGTCAGAACGACTTAGCTCGTCTAGCCGGGGGTGTAAAAAGCTGTTTAGGAACATGCTCTCATACCCCTCTCAGGATACCTGCTCTATTGTGTGCATACTGAACACATAAACAACAGAGCACCCCCCCCCCCCCCCATAACCCTGCAAAGCCAGTTAAAGTCAACTTTGTGGAGGCCTTAGTAGCAGACAAACGATGGAAAGGCGATGGAAACATCTTTGTGAATGAATGCAATGTGCTTTAATTGTGCAAAACAAAAACTTGTGAGATGACAATGTGCACATATAGACACACACACACACACACACACACACACACACACACACACACACACACATACACACACATATCTTACACTCTGGATGAATTTAATTAAAAGAGGAACAGAATCTTCTAAACTTGCTTATATGCAGATTTCTCCTGCAAACAGGCAAGAAAAAAAAGCAAACATGCAAAAATACTTTTGCTAGGCTATTTTTAATCGACAGACAAAAAGCATGGCGTTTTCACAATCGCTGTTGTATTCGACTGCCTTTGATGCCTCTTTTGTTCGCTTTTTTCCGCCATCCGCGTCCTTTAGAAGTGCTACATTGCCCAGATATTCGGCTAATGCAGCGATACATTTTACATTGACGCTATGATGCTATTGTCACATGGCAGTTAGACTAGGACTGACATGAGCTGCTTGCTGCGGCTTAGAGTGTGATGTGTAATGTGTGGCTGAGAGTGAAGGCTAATCTTATTGTAAGAATGTTTTTGGAACAATGTTAATGTGAAGAACACAGCTCCGAACATCCCGTTAGAAAAGCCCTTGGCAGCGCCCCCTTCAGCCTCCCCAATCTCTCTTCTTTGTCTCCTTCTCTCTGCCTGAGCCTCGGCAGAGCAGTGTTGACTGGCCGGGAGTCAAACAGCTCTGACCATGCCATGTTTTCCTTATCCGCATAAAAGACAATTAAATCTCTCTGCTAGTGTGTGTGTGTGTGTGTGTGTGGGGGTGTGTTTGTATGTGTGTGTACATTATGTGAGAGAGGAGAAAGCAAGAGAGCAAGACAGACAGACAGAGACCACTGAGTGATAATCTGTTCTCTCTGGGTTTTAAGCCATGCTTGTGAACATTCTCGAAGCCGGCATTGTGTTGTTGGCACAGTCACCGCGGCGAGGGCCGGGTGGGTTAGGAAGGATGCAGTAATTAGGGGATGAGATTAGAAGCGCTCGGTGCTCGCCTATCTGCCCAGGAAAATGTGACAACGCATCACCTGTATGGCAATAGAACAGCTGCTCACTGTATGAAAGGACTGTGTCAGACATTCAGATGCTGGAGATGTGGAAAGATTAGATCCCTCACCCACTAACTCACTCACTCACTCACTCACTCACTCACTCACTCACTCACTCACACACTCACTCACCCACTCACTCACTCACTCACCCACTCACTCACTCACTCACTCACTCACTCACTCACTCACT
The DNA here is from genome assembly GCF_963989245.1 of Nansenia antarctica. NCBI lineage: Eukaryota > Metazoa > Chordata > Actinopteri > Argentiniformes > Microstomatidae > Nansenia > Nansenia antarctica. Next base: position 13,833,492 of record NC_137683.1, read on the forward strand.
CACTCACCCACTCACCCACTCACTCACTCACTCACTCACTCACTCACTCACTCACTCACTCACTCACTTTCGCTCTCTACTCTCACTCACTCACTCACTCACTCACTCACTCACTCACTCACTCACTCACTCACTTACTCACTCACACACTCACTCACCCACTCACTCACTCACTCACCCACTCACTCACTCACTCACTCACTCACTCACTCACTCACTCACTCACCCACTCACCCACTCACTCACTCACTCACTCACTCACTCACTCACTCACTCACTTTCGCTCTCTACTCTCACTCACTCACTCACTCACTCACTCACTCACTCACTCACTCACTCACTCACTCACTCACTCACTCACTCACTCACTCACTCACTCACTCACTCACTCACTCACTCACTCACTCACTCACCACTCACCCACTCACTCACTCACCCACTCACTCACTCACTCACTCACTCACTCACTCACCCACTCACTCACTCACCCACTCACTCACTCACTCACTCACTCACTCACTCACTCACTCACTCACTCACTCACTTTCGCTCTCTACTCTCACTCTCTCGCTTGTCACTCTCTTACTTCCTCCCTCCCTTCTTCTCCTCCTTACCTGACCTCTCTTGTTTTTCCCTCTCTCTCCAGCTGGTAGCGGTGTATGAAGAGCAGGATCCTCACCATGGCGGTGATGGCACCAGTGCCAGCTCCACAGGCACACACAGCCCTGAACCCTTCACCGGAGAGCTCAACTCCAGCAACATGTCGGCCTTCCAGCCATACCAGACCAGCGAGATTGAGGTCACCCCGTCCGCCATGCGAACCAGTAAGTCACACAGTCCAGTAAAGTCGCTAAATATAAATAAATATCTCACTAAAATACGTCGCTGCTCTAAAAGGTGCTCTAATGGGTCACAACTCATGAAAAACATTTTGCTCTGAAATGTATTCAGACATATGTGAAAGGGTCTGGTGAAAAAGTACATTTAAACAAAAAAAATAATCGAGATGATGTGTCATACATTGAAATCTGAAAATAGTTGAAGAAGATATGCTTATTTGAATGTTCGTACACCTCACACCAAATACCGGAGAAACGAGCAAAGCGCACGCAAAACACCTGCTAGTAGCTAGCAGCTAAGAAGGAACATCGCTATGAACACCTAACTGCATGTTTAGCACATCACAACATGCTGATAGAACATCAACATGCTAAAAACACATAACTACACATGATTAGATGATCACACAGTCCTCGCTTTGTTTGTTTATAAGCCATGTATCACTTGCTCAGTAGCCTGCGGCAGACGATACAGTGAATCCAATTAACAAATTCTAAGTATTTAGTGATCCTAAAACTGTTGTTTGTTATATCGAGTGGGCTCTTCAGCACTTAAACGTTCATAATATGACAAAAAAAACGGAAAACACAACAACACACAAATAATGTATCTTTTCTGGTCATTTGTGCGACTTGGGCGAGAATTCTCTTTTCACGAGACCGCGTCACATTGTAAAGTGCTTTGAGTTGCATTTCATGTACGAAAAGGCTTACATACATACCAGAGCTCTGAAAAGTAAAATCCGAAAATGTGTCACCTCCACACAGTATTGTCCGGAATCTAGCTGGACCGTAATTTCTTCATGGAAATTGTCGTATAAGAGAGGTGTTGACCGCTGTGCTCTCTTGTAAACAAACTGTTGTCGTGTGGCGTTTTATGTCCGTTTTTTGGCTCATACTTTGGAGAGCTTTGTGTTGATAGAAGTTTGTAGATTTGTAGGTGGAGTTTTTCAGAGTTGCATTGTGTGTCCAGACTCAGAGACCCGCTCTGCAGTCAACTGGATAGGCAGGTGGAGTCGTCCAGGGGACTGTGGCTGCACCGGCCGCTCAATCATGCATGAGGAGGGGCAGACACACACACGGTCTAGGATTAACACTGACAGCTGAACCTCAGTCACTCCCACACACACACACACACACACACACACACACACACACACACACAAACATACATACATAGACATAGACAGCGTACACACACAAGCACACACACACACACACACACACACACACACACACACACACACACACACACACACACACACGCATACACTCACATTCCATGAAGTGGAACTAGAGTGCTGACAAAGACCTGTCTTGGCCTTTAGAGGACATCCAGGACATCCAGTTCCAGAACGTTCCCTCAAGCTCTACTGTTTCCTGTAGAATAGACTCATCTGAATGCATAGCAGTTTGCTCGGATCCTTCATCTTTCTATAAGAAGCCATCATATAGCCTTTCTGGTTTGTTTATTAGGGCTTTGGAGATTTATGGAAATTGGTACAGAGAGCAGCTTTGTTCAGCAGCTATGGAAGTATAAAGTAAATCAGCATGTGTCGGCAAACATGTACACTATGTTCAAAGAAACATTCATGCTCACTTGCTCTCTCTCCCTGAGTTTTTTCAAACACAGACAAAAGGCACACATAACAAAGAGACACACATGTATCACATGGTACCGAGCCTCTCTTTTAAACCATAACGTTGACTTTATTGTTGCCTTCATAGAGCTAGCTCAGAGGGGGGGCAGATGTACCACAGTCCCAGAGTGGAGGGCCACCACTGTGATTTGACTGTAGTCAACTGGATCCCATACTCTCTGGGTTTAATGGGGCCCTGTGTGTGTGTGTGTGTGTGTGTGTGTGTGTGTCTGTGTCTGTGTCTGTGTCTGTGTCTGTGTGTCTGTGTGTCTGTGTGTCTGTGTGTCTGTGTGTGTGTGTGTGTGTGTGTGCGTGTGCGTGTCTGTGTCTGTGTCTGTGTCTGTGTCTGTGTCTGTGTCTGTGTCTGTGTCTGTGTCTGTGTCTGTGTGTCTGTGTGTCTGTGTGTCTGTGTGTGTGTGTGTGTGTGTGTGTGTGTGTGCGTGTGCCTGTGTCTGTATGTGCGTGTGTGCCTGTGTGCGTGCGCGCGTGCACATGTGCGTGCGTGTAACAATATCCCCCACTGTTAACGATTCCACTGTGGGTTTATCTGTGTGCCCCCAATCTCACCATCATCGCGGTATGGTACAAGAAGACCAGGCCCACAATCAGGACAGCAGGCAGCCTGCAAGTGATCAATCTTCTATCCTGATGAATACAGATAAGAAAGGTCAAATTCGGCCGTGTACCTCATCTTTTTCCCTCCACGTCCCACTTTTCAGAAACATACTTACTAGAATATAACACCATTGATCCACTGGGCAAAACTGCTGCCCATCACTATACCATAGTGTATGGATTCCATTATGGATTATACTGTAGATTGTAGCGATTCTAATCCACTGTCAGCCTCACACATTAACACTAGAACAGTCGTGCCTTTTTTAACCAACTAAAAGAGCCGCCTCTTTACAATAGGAAGCTGCTATTTACACACAACGACCACTATGGAATGGAATGGAATGGACTTTATTTGTCATTGCTACAGTACAGGTACCAAACAACGAAATTCAGGAGGGGTGGCTCCCCTGGTGTTAGGAAAAGGGGAAAAAAACACATTTTAGAAAAAGCATAAAAGCATAAAATCACAAGAAGGTATCACACTAGTTGGCCGCTTGTAAATTAGCCTGCTTCCTACACAGAAAAACGCCAAAATAGCTTTATACTAGCTTATCCTGATGATCCTGATTTTGAAAATGTAAAGATACTGGGGTTGTAGAACGCACATATCTAGGAAAAGTCATGAAAGGAGGGTCCTGAAATGTGATCGAGTGCAAAGATATAACAAAAAAAACTCACAGGGGTCAAAATGACCCCTCATGGTTGATTAAGTGTTAACATTAGACCATACCAGCTTCAAATCAAGGTGCAGATACTAAATGACAGAGTTTGCCCTCAGTTGGGAGTTGATTACCGTCTTGCGCTCGAGCACTGTTGTGAAAGGTAATCCGCAGCGTTCGTTTAATTAAACTGTCTAGATTGTTTGCGACGGGCGCACCCCGCTGCAGTCTGAAGGGGCGCTCAGAAAGACGGATGGCTGCAGACTACCATACTGTACGTCCCTTCAGAGGTGCGGACGAGCAAATTACCGGCGGCGATAACCCACATCAGCCATCGAAGTGCACCGGTGGGGCTCCTCGCAGCTGTGCTCCGAAGCGTAGAATTATGAATATCTGAAATAATCATCGTCAGAACGGTATTGATTGTTTTTCCGTCCTCCTCCTCTCTCTCTCTCCCCCGGTCCTCTGGAGCTCCTTTGAGATTTTTTATGCCGAGACGTACCGAGGAGGTCAGCCTCCTCGTAATTGGCTCGGAGATGAGATGTAAATTGCAATAATGAATGTAATTTGCTTGTAATTATATGGACGGCCGGTC
>NC_137683.1:13842842-13895342 GCF_963989245.1 Nansenia antarctica
ATGGTGCTCCAGTACATGAAAGTCAAAGCGACCGAGAGGGGTGATACTGAAGTGTAGCCGGAAGAGTTTGAGAAGCGTGTCTCGAGAGGTTTTAGAGCACAGTCGTTATCTCGGCCTGGGTTCGCCGAGCACGGCCGCTGCATACCCACGCCTGCTCCATCCACACCGCAGGAGAAGCCCAGGCATGGTCATCATCAGCGTACGGTACAGGTCTGCAGAGATACAAATCAACCCCATAGAGCCAAGGGGAAAAAACGGACCAACATGCCGCTTTTTTTCAAGTGCTTACTTTGGCCACGAATCACACGCCTTGATCTTGAGAAAACATTTTCAGATAATCTTTGGGTGTTGTTATGATTCTCCCTCCAGCTCCGTCAACCAACCCTCCAGACACGGGTTCTGTAAGCAATCTGGACATTAACGACTAATTGATTTGACAACGTGCAGGGCTTTAACGAACAGAGCTCCTTATGTTCCTCATTTACACGACGGTTTACCAAACCACACGTCGCTCTCTGACTTTCTGGTTCTGGAATGCACGAGGAGAAAGCTTGACTCACAGCGGGGTTGTTAAACATCTATCAAGGCATACATCTATACAGTTGGGTTAGGACACTTATTATTTTTCTGCAGTCCAAACCAACAACCTCATCCAAAGTTTTTGGAGACGATTCAATCGATTGTATTATGTGCTAAGGACGACATTCTTTGGAATTGTTATTATTATTGATATTTTAGAGATGAGTTTCCCTCGCTGGGCTTTGCCTTAACTGTGGTTCAACTGGACCCACGCTGGTTTACTCAAAACCATGGTTATCTGAGTAACGGCATAGTCAGTTCTTTAATGAAGCCACTATTTGTCATAGGGATGTGCGAACCCAAGGGCAACTCAACAGGGATGATTCATGGCCTCCAATGGCCACAGACCATAATAGATGGATTATAACTTCCTCAATGTGGAGCTGTCTAAGATCATGTCTGGTTGAACCAAAGGCCCCCTGTTAGGGAATCTGCTCCATGTCTTTATTTCCAGGTGCGACATGTAGAATCATCCACTGGATGTGATGGAGGCCCTCTCCTCACTGCATCCTCTGCCTTGATAGTGTATAATCAGAACCTCATGTGCTCTCTGTCCCAGCGTGACTGATGGAGGTGATGTCTATATGCAAAACATAATGTCTGGAGATCCAAATAACATCTGTTTCTTTGAAATAAATGTTTTGTTCCTTCTCACATATTCCTTTAAATATATCCTAGTCTTTTGTTCTCTCACTCTCTCTCTCTCTCTCTCTCTCTCTCTCTCTCTCTCTCTCTCTCTCTCTCTCTCTCTCTCTCTCTCTCACCCCCCCTCTCTCTCTCACCCCCCACCTCTCTCAGTATCTCTTTCTCTCTCTCTCTCTCTCTCTCTCTCTCTCTCTCTCTCTTGTTGTGCATTAAGGAAAAAATATTGCTCATCTGTCTCGCCCTGTTCCGTCTCCCCATCTCTCCATCTCCCCCCTGACCTCTATTTCATCTGCATGTGTGTGTGTGAGGTGCTGTGAGATTAGCATATTTACACAGGGGCTAGTTGGTGGTTGCCGTGGCTGGATGCAGATAGCTATAATCAGACATGGCTCAGATGGTTCAATTGCCAATTTAGGCCAGGCCTCAGAGAAAAGCACCCATATCATTTCAGCTGCAGGAGGGCCTCTGCTGAAGATTAGAGTCACCCCCCCAAAAAATTAAATACTGTTTTTTAGTCCAGCGAATCTGTAGTCACACAGCAGAGGGAAAATTCGTTTGGGTTTTTTGCTGTCGCCTCCTTGTGAAAGTAGCGCCTCTTAAAACATGTTTGAATCGAAGGCTCTGTAGCTCGGGCCTGAAAAGAGAGATTGCAAAAATCCTTTGTTGTGATGACGGCTATGATATCGACGGCATGGCTGCAGTCTGGCTTCAAAGGCGGTCACGTGTGCTTTAAGAAGGGGACCTTAAAGGTGTGCACTGGAAATGCACGTGTCAATCCTGATTGTGACATTCCTAGTTGCGGCGACCATTTCATTGGATGAAACACACCTATTTGATCTGGGTGTGTTCTGTTCTGTCTACCATTATTGACCTGTTGACCTCCCTGTTTCTTCTTTCCCAGATTGAATGGTATTTATAATCATGAATGACATCGCCACATGGGCACAACTGAGTAAGATGTATTGCTGCTATTTCCATAGGTCTATACACTCCAGACCACTGTTAATTGTGAAATAGCATTATGGTATTTACATTGAAGGTGCGGGACCCCGTTGCAGCCGAGCGAAAATGTTTGCTTTGTTGATTAGAGACTCTCTGAGGAGTGAGGAGCAGAACATTCCTGTCTGCAGTCTGGGCCTGGACCTGGACCTGGGCACTGGAGGCATGGGCTGGGTTGTGGTCGCGTGTCTCCTCAACCCCCTACCCCTCTCTCTCTCTCACACACACACACGCACACACACACGCTCGTGCATGCAAACACACACACACAGACACTCGTGCACGCAAACACACACACACACACACACGCCCGTGCACGCAAGCACACACACACACACACACACGCACGCTCGTGCACGCAAGCACACACACACACACGCCCGTGCACGCAAGCACACACACACACACACGCTCGTGCACACACTCACACACACACACACACACACACACACACACACACTTGTGCACACAAGCGCACACACACACACACACACACACATACACACACACGCTCGTGCTCACAAGCACACACACACACACACACACGCACGCACACACACACACACACACACACACACACTGCTCTCCAGGGGTCTATATCCTCAGTGTGTGCCAAATGTCGACCCAGATGAGTCATGTTTCATTTAGGAAGGGAGCTTCCAAGTGCTGCCCTCCTCCTCCTCCTCCTCCCCATGCTCTCTGTTGTCTGAGAAGAAGAGGTCTGAACGCTGCAGCAGAGGAGGAGACAGACCCTCAGCCCCTAGTGTTATGTTTGGTGGTGGTTGTTGTTATTGTTGTGTCTTGTTTTCTGTGTTTGTGTCTGTAGCGCAGGCCCCTCCAATGACATCCTTTGCATTGACATGTTCCTTCACATTTGGACCATCTAGCAGATGCTTTTATCCAAAGCGACTTTGTAGAGTTAGAGGGAGAGTCTCCCTGTATTGAAAAATACCCCAAAAAATACATTTGAAAAAGAAGAGCTATATTTCTCTCTCTCTCTCTCTCTCTCTCTGAATTAAGAGACATGCCTGCCTCTCCGTCAAGGACAGTGGTCCTTTTCTCGTTTGAATGGGATTCAAGTCACTGCTTCTCCGATCAGGGTTGCCAGATGGGATTGACGATTTCCAGCCTAACCACAGTTTAAAAACCGCTAAATCCACCAAAAACCACCAGCCCAAAACCTTTATTGTCCGAAAACCGCTAATTACTATTGGGCAGATGCCCATCTCCTGCCCCTAAACTGTATGTCTGTTGCCAATGATGTTTGTAAAATAAAATTTAAAAAACTGCACATTGTATGTAGCTACTAAGGTGTCTGTTTTAACTTCACACATTTTGTAACTTTCAGGCACTGACATTTTGATACCGCCTAAATGCTATTTATCCAGCCCAACCTCCCAAATGCTTTTTTTCTGGCCCAGTGTGATCAAAAGTAGTAGCCCATTCGGCGGGAACACCTTATATTATGACATCACGCCGTATAACATCACACCTTATGACATCACACCTTATGACATCACACCTTATGATATCACACCTTATGACATCACACCTTATGATATCACACCTTATGACATCACACCTTATGATATCACACCTTATGACATCACACCTTATAACATCACACCTTATGACATCACACCTTATGACATCACACCTTATGACATCACACCTTATAAAATCGTACCATATGACATCACACCTTATGACATCACACCTTATAACATCACTCCTTATGACATCACACCTTATGACATCACACCTTATGACATTGCACCATATGACATCACACCTTATGACATCACACCTTATGACATCACACCTTATGACATCACACCTTATGACATCACACCTTATGACATCACACCTTATGACATTGCACCATATGACATCACACCTTATGACATCACACCTTATGACATCACACCTTATCACATCACACCTTATAACATCGCACCTTATGACATCACACCTTATGACATCACACCTTATACATTTGGAAACTATTTGATAGGATATCTTGTTTACATATGATTGAATCGTTCCTGATATTTAGTGGTGTACATGAGGAGTAGAGGAGGGGGAGAACACTCCTTTCTACACTCCTGTTCTAGCGCTCCCAGCTGGCCTGGGTTTGAGACAGGTCTTCTTCTCTGGCTGGAGGTGATGTCTCAGTAGCTGCTGTAGCTGACTCACTGACAGCACCACAGACAGATGCAGAGGGGGAGGTGGAGGTTGATGTGCCTGTATAGATTCTTTCTGTCTCATTTTCATGTACCTGTCAGAACTGTTTCTAGTTTTCCTGGAGAAGCATCTTTGTCCACACAGGAGTACACCCACATGCACACAGACACACATGCATGCACGCACGCAGGCACGCCCGCATCTCACACACACACACACGCACGCACAGCACACACACACACACATCACACACACACACACACACACACGCACACACATGCACAGCACACACACACACACACACACACACACACACACGCACACACACGTGACATCCATCTATACTTTAGAGTTGTAATCTCTTCATATGCTTCTCTGCTCAGCCCACTCTCTCCTAAGTGATTTTCCATGTTACCCTCTGCCTTCTCTTTCTAGGGGGCACAGGCTGTTGTTTATTAAACATTTGTCTCAACTATATCTCTGACTCGACATCTGATTAAAGACAGCTCGGGTCTCTGCAGTTCTCAGACGTGCGTCTGTATGTCCACTCCCTTTTTTGTTGTTAAAACATTCTATTTAGGACCCCACATGTTTCACTCTGGGTTCCCACCACAAGTCAAGTCCTTGGTTCGACCCATGTGGTAGATGATGTACATTCAGGTCATTCTGATGTATTCTGAGGAAGTCCCCCTTTCCACACACTAAGGACATCAATATGGAGTCTGTGGCTAGAGGGAATCGTAAAACAAAAAGGGGGGAAAAAAGGAAAAGAAGAAGGTCATATTTTATTCATTATATTCATCGTTATTCAAATAATTCAACCTAAACTATTAAAACATATCTCGTTTCGACAACATTAAGATGTTTTAGAAGAGCATTCAAAGTACAATTCTGCAGTCGATTATGGAGTGTGCAACATTTGAAGAGAGAGCAGAGAGAGAGAAGCCAAAACAAAATGGCTGCTTTTACCTGCCTGTCGACCCTCCTGGGCCTGCCTGTCCGGTGTCCTCTCCATAACCTTATCAGTATTCTGCTGCATTAGCCCCCGACCCCATTACCCTGCATTGGCAGCCAGTCAGGGCCACTCTCCCCTCATGCATGTGGCCAGGCTCATAAGGACACACTGTGACTGCACTGTACCTCCCAGCCATTTCAATGATTGGAAACTCTCAAGTAATACATTAAAGAGCCCCAGCTTCTACAAGTTAGAGTTGAACGGTATGTACCGTGGTGGTGTGTGCAGGTTCAGGGAGGTAGCCGTGATGACATGAGGGTTTTATGGAGAGACTGGAGGGTATGGAGATGTTTGTCCTTCAGTTCGCCTTGATAGCTTTGCAATCATCACGTCTAGGTCTACGACCCCAGGCTTTGTTTGTCTAACATTCATCATTAAGAGTTGTTTTATTTATGTTGGGCTGCACTTCTGCCCCTAAGCTACATGGGGGGAAGATTAGCCATGTAAATATTATGTTTTTTTGGTCCTGGGAGAGAGGGAGAGAGAGGGAGGGGGAGAGGGAGAGAGAGGGAGGGGGAGAGAGAGAGAGGGAGAGAGAGGGAGGGGGAGAGGGAGAGAGAGGGAGGGGGGGAGAGAGAGAGAGGGGGAGAGGGGGAGAGAGAGAGAGAGAGAGAGAGAGAGAGAGAGAGAGAGAGAGAGAGAGAGAGAGAGAGAGAGAGAGAGAGAGAGAGAGAGAGAGCTAGCCCCTTGAGGACTGACCTCTCCATGGAGGAGGCTTGTATATAAAGTTCTCTCTGCCACTAGCCTGGTTCTAATCCTCCACTGCAGGGTAAGATTACCCCTTCATCTTGTTAGAGGCCTTCACTGTTCTCCCAGCACACAGAGATGGTTTGTCTTAAGTGGTCATCTCGGTTATTAAACGTGGGACCGGCCAACGACTGGTGTAGGGGGCTAATCCGATCACGCATTAAGAGCCCATATTGGCAGAGGCAGTGCAGGTAGACTAGAGGGGAGCTGTGTTAATGTGCCCTCCAAACACCACACAGGGACGCCCACAGCTCTCACTATCACCCCCAATCCTACACTCCCTGGTCCCCCAAACATGTCCGTATGAGTGCATGTGAAACTAGGCTAAACTTGTGAAGAAATCTGTGACCGTTTTTTTTTTTTTTTTTTTTTTGATGCAAAAGGAACTTGCATCATCCTCTTCTGGAGCATGACAAGTTCAGATCATATCTCATCTCTTGTGTGATGTCAGAGTATGTCAGATGGGGTGGACTGATGCTGCCCCGGTGTCCCAACTGGAAGCAATGAGTTTCTATTATTATTAAGATGGATGCTGTCATTGTTTGCTGGATAGATTCCCTGGCAAGCAGAGGATTCTCTTTAAACCAGAAAAAGATGTCGATGGAAAAAACCCTTACAAAAGAGGATACAAAGGGCAAGACCGCAGACATGAATTCACAACAGGGGCTCCACATGTAGTCAACACCCTGTAGCCACAGTCGAGCATTATTATGTGGTTCTGATGAGCCCCGACGGGTTGGAGTGAACATACACATAAGAGGGGAACGAGTAAGACCTGTGTTTGAAAGCCCACCTGTTCAGTTTGTGTGTTCAAAGGTACCCGGCAACCACTTGCTATACTCCTTTATTTGTTCTATGTACTCCTTATTTGAGGGCCTCATTTTGAGTTGAAAATGAAGACAGGATGAGAGGGGAGAGGCAATGTCTGCCTATCCCCCTGTGTTCACTCAAGCCTCATAGACACAGTGACCCTGCACACATCTGGTCAATATTTGAACATTTCCCAGCGCCTCTCCCTCCTCTCTCTCCCTCTTTCCCCATCCCCACTGAGATGGATTCCAGAGCTCGCACTTGGCCCGTTCTGGGATGAGAAGAAGAAAAAAAAGAAGAAAAAAAGATGACACAAAAAAAATAAAACATACAGAATCATTCATGTGAGCTTGATAGACCTAGCCCTCCATTAGCATTACATGAAAGGAACCCGAGGGCTTTTGTCAATGGAAACATCTTATTCACTACGCCCCAAGGTCAATTATGTGCATTCAACGGATATGTCATATCTCCCTAATATGACTCTGGCCGCAGCAATTTGCTGATATGATGTATTGGCGACCAAGGGAAATGTATGCAGATGTAATTTTGGTCTTTTGTTCTCTTCTTTGTGTCGTGTCCAGGCTGTCTGGCCCTGGTGGTAATCATCTGATACAGCCCCGGACACGGACTGGGGGGGGGTTATACAATTACAGTCCCACTGAGGGAGCACGTCATTAGAACCCTGAACTAGATGTGAACTGACCACGAAACGGGAGAGGGGAAGTGTATTAAAAATCATTATTGCATTCTGGATGTAATTTAGAATAACAGCTCTGCGGTCACCTCCCCTCCTCCTTGCCTCTCGGCTTTGAAGAGCTTTGGATTCCACAGCCTCTACCTCCCAGGGTGTTCCACTGTTTCACATACGTACTATAGAACAGGTATTAGGCTGTTCGGAAAAAAATAAAAAACCCCACAGACATCATAGTGTTAAACGCGCAGAAGGGGCCAACACTCTGTCAGCAGAGATTAAACAGCATTTTCTTAGCAACTGTGATGTGTCTACACTGTATCAGATGGAGCTGGAGCGTGGGCATATGCTCGCCGGAGTAACTGTTGAAAGATGACAGGTGGTTGCTGCGCTATTTGCATAATTATGGATGTACCGAGCAGACTTCGTTCGCGTCGAGCCATAAACAAATCCATATGGCCTTCGGGAGAGGCCAGAGCCCTCCCTTCATCGTCTACTTACGACGGAGCCTGGGGATGCCAGGTGTGCAATATATACCACTCCTCGATGATCCCCTCTCTTCCTCTACGGAAGAGTGGCATCCAAATATACAGCTCTCTGTAATGCGGCGATGCTCCCGCCTGTTCTAGCACCCATGACAAAGTAACGGTATGAGGACCATTCTAGTTCATGGACCCCTTCCTGTGTGTGAGACCGGTCTCAGCTGGTTGGCAGTAGGGTGAGAGGTGTCTGGAGGGATGGAATAGAGGGATAAAGAGACAGACTCATTATCAGTGTAAGAGACTCAGCCCTCCCTCGGTCCTCTGTTCACTAAACTACAGAGCATAGTGCCGTGGCAGATCTACAGCCCAACACACGAGTCTCCTATGGCTGGCTGCCTCACAGATACAGTACATGGCCTGGGGTTCAATTCCATTACAGCTCAGGGACTCTTCTCAGTCCTCCTATCGGTGTTGTCGCGGGGGCCAAAGCCAAGCTAAACGGCTCACAGTTCAGCTAATGTTTCATCGGGGCTCACAGGACTCGGTGAAGCAGTGTTGGACAGAAATACTACTTACACAATCATTTCCCGTGTCTTTCTTGACATACAATACGGGGTCCTGAATGGGGTTTTATAGCCGATGGTCTGGTTTAAATTGACACAGTGAGCACACAATCATAATATAAACTGTAGACACTTGCTGACGATGAGTAAGGTGGTACTCTGTTTAAGTATGAAGGTGTTTATGACATGTACTTGATATGCAACCCTCTCTTTCTCTCTCTCTCTCTCTCTCTCTCTCTCTCTCTCTCTCTCTCTCTCTCTCTCTCTCTCTCTTCTCTCTCTCTTTCTCTCTCTCTCTCTCTCTCTCTCTGTCTCGCACGACCCAACAGATATGCCCCTGCACGTTCGTCGCAGTAGTGACCCTGCTCTAGCGGGTCTACCCCCGGGAGAGACCCAAACCGTACCAGAGGAACCGTCCCGGAAGAACCCCACCCGCTGGTCCGCCACGGCAGGCTTCCGCAAACACATGCACAACCACAACCACAACACCGGGACCAACAGCCTGGAACGCAAGGTACGGTACTCTCCGGTACTCTCCACTCTTCCTGGTATTACCAGCCTGTTCTTCATACCGCTTCAAGGGAAGCTATCTACTTATGCAGCCCTACCCTAGTTATTTTAATAAAAACTATTATTTTGTGACGTTAGAATTATAAGGTTCTATCTCCATTTTTGGTCAAAATTGGGTTTTTTACATAAGCTGATCCATTAGGTGTTTATTAATGCCTGTGTGGTGTTATTTTTAAAATGTTGACATTTTTTAGTTAGTAATTCATAAAATACAAAGGTTCCATCTCACAAAACATAATGGAATGTAAAAACTTTGACGCTCAATATCTCTGAACTACCCTAAACGGAGATAGAACCTTATCATTCTAAACTCACGATTTGGTTAAAAATGATAATAGAACAAAGCTTTGAAACACATCAAGTGTTGTAAATTCCCTCTCAATGCAGTCTGAGGTGTCCAGTAATGAATCCAAAGGCTCCTTTCAGGCTCATCCTCCGACCTCCCCACAGCTTCTTGAAGAGCCAATTAATTTATCAAAATGGCCACCCCGCGCGACGATGGCAGGCCCTCAGTGCTTTGGAAACGCTGATATTCCAAATTAGATGGAGGGGGGGAAAAAAAGGGGAAGATGGAGTACACCGAATGTGACATGGCAACCCTCCACGCGATTAGTGCATCTCAGAGCGTTCACTTATAATCCTATTTAAAAGCACTTTAGTTGTCACTGCCTCCATAATCTCAACGCATGCTCCCCTGAGGAAAGGGAAAAAAGAGATGAAAATAAAGCTGTTATTATACCTTTCATTTTGCCGAATAATAAGCCCTTTACCGTTAAATGTCAAGGTGTAAGGTGAGGGAGAAGCCTTGTTCGTGTTGCTACAATGCAGAGCAACGGCAGGATGTTTATGCACACACTATAGAATGTGACAAAATGTGTTTTTGTCAGTGGAATTACTATTAATATGTGCATAGTTGTCCCTGTGACTCTCTATCAATGTTACCAGTGTGTTTGTGTTTGTATTTGAACCTCTCATATGTTACATAGCTATGCCCTCTTTCTATTTAAATATTCAAAGCCGCCAGATGTTAGATTAATTAATGGAGCCCTGGCTTTAGAATACTTCATCTTGGCAGACATTTTTATTTGAAAGGAAAAGCATTAACAATATGCCAACAATCTATATTAACCACCCTAACTTCTGGCCAACACATGGACAAAAGCATACCATATTTCCCAAAGACCACTTTTGCTTTGTCTATGGCCGTTTCCTGTATGTAGCAGGCATCGCGTTCCATCAGTTTCGTTGAAGGTTTCTGTTCTGGTATGTCTCAAAAGAAAGATATATAGCCCAACGAAAAAATCTCCATTCATCAAGCTCGCCTTGTAAAATCGTCACATCCCTCAATGACTTTAAAACGCATCGGACCTCGGCTAAGCCATCGCGCCGCTTAGCACCAACTGACTAAACAGGTTTAGCAGAGCATGCAGTAAATATGTTCCTCGGGTTGATATACTACCTTTGCTGGTTCGTGTTTTCCACTTCGTTTTTATACATCATGAAAATTCATGAGAGGACTCCTTTGTCATCGTGGTTGTTACCCCCTCCTCCACAGCGGCGGAGGCTTGTGATGGTTATCAGAAGGCAGGCGTCTCCGTAGGCCTCTGACCCCATGCTTTATGACTCTGTCTGCACCCCTTCCTCAGTCTCAGCCTGGCCTTGGTCACGCTGGATTCAGTTCTACTAAAGCATATGGATTATTTTACCATACGAGGCCTCTCTCTTACTATGCCAGTGGTGCTGGTGAACCATTTTACAACATCCAGGGCTGTGTCGCCGGTCTGATACGGTGACAGAATACCTCTGCCTGCACCGGTGTGGCGGGGCCTAGTGTAGCCACCAGCGGCTTCGGTCCGTGGACTTTCTAGGCCGAGGCTAGGACGTCTGATCTATAACCTGCTCTGTGTGGGTGTTTGCTCTAGAAACTCTGCGAATGGAGATCTAATTAGAGACTTGTAGCCCAGAGGGGTGTCGGGTTTCACCTTCGTGGAAATGTTTGGAGAAGGTTATTGTAATGGAAGAGCCCAGCTGTGGGCCTCCTACAGATATCAGGGCCGTAATGTGGCCGGCTATTAACAATAAATATTAGCATTGGTCAGTTAATGAGACAGGAATGAACAGTATCGGTCTGTGGCGTTCGTCCAAGATAAACGAGCCCCCTTCCAATCGTACCGCAGACAATAACAGAATCACGTCCATCAAACAACCAGGAAACCCCCGCCCCCGAAAAAAAAATCTGCGCTGTACATGCGGTTATTACTTCTTTTGTTACTGTATTTGTTGTAGACATTTTGTATAACTGCCCATCGTGACCATATAATGATAAGGTTCTATCTCCGTTTAGGGTAGTTCAGAGATATTGAGCGTCAACGTTTTTACATTCCATTATGTTTTGTGAGACCTTTGAATTTGATGAATTACTAACTCAAAAACATTTTAAAAATAACACAACACAGGCATTAATAAACACCTAATGGATCAGATTATGTAAAAAACAAAATGTTTACAAAAATGGAGATAGAACATTACAATAACCCTAACCCTAACATCAAGATTTGGTGTACAGTAGACATTTTGTATAACTGCCCATGACGTATCATGCTTCTAATTGTGGTGTAACATGCTGCATCTCCTCCTTGTGTCCAGGGTAAAGCTTTGGACACGTACCGCAGTCTCCCCCGCGACACAGCCGAGTGGGCCACCCAGTTCCAGAGAGAGACGGCCCGCTCCTCCCTCAGTGCCAATCACCCCATGGTGGACAGGTGGCTGGACAGACAGGAGCAGGTAGGAACTGGCCAATAGGAAACCAGCAAATCGAACTGAAATCTTTTTACCCATTGGCCTATCAGCCAGTCAAATCTGGCCCATACCCCCAGCCAGCGCTAACTGAAAGCTCGGAAATGTCCAGTTATATGTTGATGTACCGTACCGTCATTTATTTATTTATTTTCGTCGCACCTGGTCCTGTCTATTCAAGACTGACATGAAAAAGGGAAAGTAACACGTTTGAAAAAAGCGAACGTTCTAGAATGTGCCAGCCGGTCTCAATCAAGCTCATAAATGACCTCGGTGGGTGTGAGCCACGTAAGCGTTCGATGTGAAAAAGATTTTCTTCCGTCTCGGCCTTTCACACCCTCCCGCTGCTATCTCCCTGCCTGTCAATACGTCAGTTGGCTGGCTGGGGCCGGCCGGTGTGGGAGGTTTTTAAATTATCACTCTCTTCACACAAAGAACTAGAGAGAGGGAGAGAGGAGGGTGAGAGCCAGGCAAGAAGGGAGCACGGCGAGAGAGTAAAAAGGATTGAAATTGAAGGTACTGAACAACTTGGCACTTATTAATTCTCACAATCAATTTTCCCCCCAAACATCTATGTTGGAATCCCCCCCGAACGGCGGGTTGTTATGTGAGCTCGATTTTTTTGGGGGGGGGTGGTCGGTCTCTGGCAGTGGGGCCTGTTCTTCTTTGTTTCTGCCTTTTAGAAATAGAATAGAAGCCTAGCTGGATTCAATCCCACCCAGAGTCATGCATCATCATTATGGAAGCCACCTTGCATGGAGAAGCCAATTCGTTCTCCTGTTGGTGTTTTTTTTTTTCCGTCTTTTTTTTTGGACTTTCTTTTCTGGGCTGATCCAGTGGGGCAGTCAGTCAGGCCCCCGGTAGGGCTGACAGAGTAATCCATTTGAAGTCCATGCCATTACGGCTCGGTCTGACCCGTGCGGATCTGTCGCAGGCAGCCGGGGCCTGATAAGGCGGTCCAGGGAACCCCCCCCCCCACACACTCCAATGTTCACTCTCTGACTCTCATCATTCCAGGCCTATTATTCTTCTCCATGCTTTGGAAGGGGTGGTCCAGGCTGATGTCTAAACGCACATTGTCTCTGACTTTTTAATAAATCGTGACGTTAGAATTATAAGGTTCTATCTCCGTTTTTGGTCAAAATTTAGTTTTTTTACATAATCTGATCCATTAGGTGTTTATTAATGCCTGTGTGGTGTTATTTTTAAAATGTTTTAAAATGTTTTTAAAAAACTATATTTTTTAGTTAGTAATTAATAAAATACAAAGGGTCCATCTCACAAAACATAATGTAAAAACGTTGACGCTCAATATCTCTGAACTACCCTAAACGGAGATAGAACCTTATAATTCTAAGCTCACGAGATGACGTTTAGGTAGACAACATCAAGGATATACAACACAGTACCATCTTCAGTTTTACTAGCCTTGCTCAAACCGGTGGAGTTTTCACAATGCCTATATGTCTTCTTTTCACATTCGTTCTTTCATTTGCAGCTTAGCGTTTGTCTCTCCGACCCCTCTAATTGTAGAGTCTAGTTGTTCTCTATTCCATCCATCCATCCACATGAATGCGTAACATTTGTGTTGCATCTTAAAGGAGCAGGGCGTAAGTATGTTGGAAATCTCTGACCGTCTCTGGCTACCGCGGCAAAATTCAGTTTGAAGTTCCAAACGACAACAACATCCCCCTTAATAATAATATAACCCACCTAAAATGTACTTGCAGTGTCTGACATTAGCTGTTGTCTGTCTGTGTTCACCCACAATTCCAAGAGGCAGCTGCCAGAGACAGAAAGGCGAAAATCAGTCCCCTCCCCATAGAACAGAAACCAGTCCCCTCCCCATAGAACAGAAACCAGTCCCCTCCCCATAGAACAGAAACCAGTCCCCTCCCCATAGAACAACCTGTTTCCAGTCACCACACCCTTTAAAAGAATGTCAAATCTTGAGTCTCTCCAGTCTAAAATAAAATGAATTAAAAAAACATACACTCTACATCCCACTGAGAGCCAACGCATGCACACACACACACACACACACACACACACACACACACACACACACACACACACACACACACACACACACACCATTAGTGGTTATTGAAAGAGAGGGGGGCTAAATATGACTTACTATCAATGAGAAACCTGTGTCTGGGACGATGCACACAACCGCCCTATTCTGGCAGGGGTGGATGAGAGGCAGGGGTGGATGAGAGGCAGGGATGGATGAGAAGCAGACACGGAGCTCCTGGTCCACAGCCAATTGTCCAGTCCGACAGCGGAACCTTTGCAATTTCTTTTGCTGCTTGTGGCCTAGCATTTTGTTGGCATTTGCTTTGCATGGCAGCAGCAATATGACCGTCTCGGCTAGCGTGTGTGGCTTCTTAGCCTTAGCTACTATCTGGGCAACTAGATAGCTAGCCTCCGGTGTTTTCTCTGACACTTTTGCACACGTTCATCATCACTTGGTCTTGTCAGTTGCGTTGACTTGAAACGAATAAAATACTCTGCACCCTAGCTGACTAGTGACGGACGGTCAGTTGTCAGTTGTCTTTTCAGTTTGCTCAGAACCATCGCTTGGTTTGACGATTAGATACCACCTACCAGGCGTGATGGAACCCCCCGGTAAAGATGAAGCCATGCGACAAGTAGCTGTCATCGTCTTCTGTCTTTTCTGTGTCTTGGTGCTGGCCTCTACCACCGTTGCTGCTGTCCTACCACTGGATGATGACGTTGATGGCTCAGATCCAGAGTTATCTGATCCAGAGTTATCTGATTCCGGAGCCTTTCTTTTCAAAAAACGGTTCCATGCTAGTTCCATGTGCTTCACGCAACACTCTCGTAATGCAATTTGTGGTAATAAAAAAAACAAACCCAAAAAAGGCTATTTCCATCCTACGCTGACCCTGGCGTATGTTTTTTTTTTTTTAATGATACTGTGTGAATCAGCTTTTTCAGGATAAGTTGCGTAACTATTGCGTACTATTGCATTGTATTATGTCAGCAACGTCAAAATATAAAACATTTAAAAACTATATTAATATTTTCTTTTTGGACGGCACCCCTGACAAAACCAGACGGCACCCCAGAGTTCCGCAGCACCCCTGGTTGAGAACGTCTGCCGTAGAACACCCCTGGTTGAGAACGTCTGCCGTAGAACACCCCTGGTTGAGAACGTCTGCCGTAGAACACCCCTGGTTGAGAACGTCTGCCGTAGAACACCCCTGGTTGAGAACGTCTGCCCCAGAACACCCCTGGTTGAGAACGTCTGCCCCAGAACACCGCTGGTTGAGAACGTCTGCCGTAGAACACCGCTGGTTGAGAACGTCTGCCGTAGAACACCCCTGGTTGAGAACGTCTGCCGTAGAACACCCCTGGTTGAGAACGTCTGCCGTAGAACACCCCTGGTTGAGAACGTCTGCCCCAGAACACCGCTGGTTGAGAACGTCTGCCCTAGAACACCGCTGGCCAGTAACAACGTGTTTGTAAAACAAACTGAGCGTCGGGTAGGAGCGCCAAGCGCTTTTCAGGACCGAAACCGTAAAACGTAATACTTATTTCAAGGGATTTCACTCCCTGATCGCTATGAATTAAACATTCGAACCATTAGGATGCTTTTAGAAAGCTTGAATGTTACATGTTTTATTGAACAAGCTACTCATTTACGGCACTGACTCAACACCCTGTACATACAGTGAGCTATTGAGGATATTATACAGTATCTTTACTGAATATCCTCACACAATCAGAGATCCCGACAGCTGTAATAGCTGATAATGTGAGTTTTTTTTTTTTTTTTCAGCTGTGTCAGGTATTGCAGCTGTCTAACTTTCTCACATTAGTCACAGCTGAGTAGAAGACAAGAGAGACTTACTAGTGTAATCGGTGGTAATGTACAATGCGTGAGTTCAACGTAAGAGTCGACGTCTCTCCTCATCACGTTAATTGTCAGGTCTTTGTCATGTTAGCACTGACACCCTCTCTCTCCCTGTGTTTTGATATCTACTCCTGTTTTTGGGGAGTGGGTGGGTGTCGCCACGGTATCAAGGCTGGAGATAAACATGTGCTCGTTGGGTTAATGAAAAACATCACACCGGTATGGTCTGCAAAGCTGAGCCTGAGATAATGAGTACACGCACACGCACACACACACACACACACAGACACACACACACACACACAGACACACACACTCACACACACACAGACACACACACACACACACACACATACACACACACAGACACACACACACACACACAGACACACACACTCACACACACACACACACACACACACACACACACACACACACACACGCAAGGTATAAAGAAGAGACAAGAAGGTGAGATGAAAGCAGTTTGTTGTTATATATGACTTATTTATC
Source organism: Nansenia antarctica (assembly GCF_963989245.1). Lineage (NCBI taxonomy): Eukaryota > Metazoa > Chordata > Actinopteri > Argentiniformes > Microstomatidae > Nansenia > Nansenia antarctica. Next base: position 13,859,320 of record NC_137683.1, read on the forward strand.
TTGAAACATGTATCTGATACAGTTGATTATTCCCTCTCTTAACTCCTCTAATCCTGCCACCTAGACCCCCGGATCCCAGTCTCTATGAAACAGTCCAATTACAACGGAACACACGCTGGGAGATGATGTATTCATCTCTCCCTCAGCGCACCCCAATGCAGGTCATGTCGGGTGTTATCTCTCTTATTAATACAAGCTTGCTCAGTGTAGTTGCTGGCCTATTATAACTAATAGTTGTTTTATGAATTAATCACTTGTGTTATTACAGGATTTAAACCAACAGTTAATAAATCTGTGTTAAAACAACATGTCACAGCGTCCCATCAATAAACTGCTTTTTGGATGTTGGCACCATTGCATCCTTACAGTTTTTACCCTCCCCTTTACAGTACCGGTACTTAAGAGAAAGTAAGAGAGGAGATATTGTTGGGCTGTGGTGAGTTTTCTTGATGTCTCAGATATACCAAGAATATATAATCCGTCTTTAATCAGGCAGTCCAACTCTTATTATGAATAAGAGATGTACTGGCTGCCTGACGTGTGTTTTCTCTACTCCCCCTTTGAACATGAGCAGGTTCGTGGAAGAGGCAATGGTCTGGCCCATCAAAGCATCAAAGAGGTCACATTTGGCACATATTATTACAATGAAAAGATTATCGTAGGAGGTCTCATTAGAAATACCACAGAAGTACTCCATTTTAAAACTTGTGTGTGTGTATGTGTGTATGTATGTATGTGTGTGTGAAACAAATCCAATGCCAAATGCTTCGATCGAGGTCGTGGGAGGCCAGACCCAGTCCCAGACTAAACAAGGAACATAGATATAGCATGCTCTATCACCCCATAAATACCAAGGCCTTATGAGTTATTCTTTAAATAAACAGCTGCCATTAACGCTGGCCAATTATCCTAGTGATGAATGTTAATGGTGTTTCCTGCTCTGGCTGAGTGCATCTTCACTGTGAGGAGATTCTAACATGATAAGGGACTGGGCCTTTATGTACTCTACAGTAGGCGGCATTCATTGACACATTGCTGTCAATCTCATCCTCTACTCGAGAGAGAGAGAGAGAGAGAGAGAGAGAGAGAGAGAGAGAGAGAGAGAGAGAGAGAGAGAGAGAGAGAGAGAGAGAGAGAGAGAGAGAGAGAGAGAGAGAGAGAGAGAGAGAGAGAGAGAGAGAGAGAGAGAGAGAGAGAGAGAGAGAGAGAGAGAGAGAGAGAGAGAGAGAGAGAGAGAGAGAGAGAGAGAGAGAGAGAGAGAGAGAGAGACAGAGAGACAGAGAGACAGAGACAGAGAGACAGAGACAGAGACAGAGACAGAGACAGAGACAGAGACAGAGACAGAGACAGAGACAGAGACAGAGACAGAGACAGCGAGCGAGCGATGGGGAATACCGAAGGAGGAAAAGCAGGTGGATCCTTTGATCAGAGTGCCAGGAGAATGTTCTAGTGCTTTGTTCTTGATTGGAGCGCCTTGTCTAGTGTTGAGTTAGTTCCTCCTAAATGACAACAAAATGGTAGCCTGCCCACTGTTTGCGTACGTCTCGTTGGTACAAAGACAACGGGACGTCTGCCCGCGAGAGGGGCGGTGCCTCTAATCTTCTCCCTTCAATTGTCTTCGATCAAAGACGATTCATTAAAGGAACAACAATCTGTGTTCCAGAACTTGGAACCCAAGTATTTGCTCTCTCTGTGTTTCATTCTGTTCTCTCGCTCCAGGTAGATTACAACACTTCACAGAGAGTGTGTATCGTTGAGTTTTCTGTGTGGGATGGATGATATCCGATTTGGCTTTTTTTCTCAGCCTTTTTTTGTGTTGTTCCAAAGTAAACAAAATAAATAAACACGTGAATACCAAAGCATTTGTGATTGCAACAATTATTTTTCTGGGAGAAGTGGTCCATTATCTGACAGAAGTGCAGGGGTGCCAATATTTTGGCCCATGGCTGTAGGTGTTTCTCTTGTCAAGGTGGGTGAGGGCTGAGTTGGAGTGGCGTGGCAATGGCGTCGTCTGTTGATCTGTTTTCAAATCGGTGAGGGTCTAGGGAGGGGTGGTAGCATTCTGCAGATCAGGACCTTGATGATATTTTCAAAGCATTCGCTCACGACGGGCGTGAGAGCAACAGGGCGCCCCGACGTTTAGGCATGTTTTTCGCTACTGGGATGACGGCAGATGACTTGAAGCAGGAGGGCGCTATGTCTATGGAGACAGAGGAAGAGGTTGAATATGGTAGTGTCACATAGGGAGTACTGAATGACCGACTCTCTTAGAATGCAACAGAAACAGGTGAATCACAGCCCCATCTTCTCTTCTCTCCATTTCCCTCACCTCCTCGCACTATACCTTTCGTTCTTTGTCTTCCCTTAACGCCCTCCCTCTTTCCTTCCACCCCCTCTCTTTCACACTGGTTTGTCTCAATATGCTTGTCTGTTTCTCTATTTAGCAGAATTCAACCTTTCTCTGGCCCCCACAGATGGAGGCGTGTGTTGCATAGAGAATAGTAATTAGAAGTGTGTGTGTTTGCTCAGAGAGATTCTGCAGCAGTATACTCAGTGGTGTGTGCTTGATCTGCCAGGATGGATTTTTGATGACCAGCAGGTCAGGGGGGGGGGGGGGGGGTTGGAGAGAGTGCTTCACATTCCAGACCAGTGAAATCAATCATGGGTTGGGAATCTTGTGTATATAAAGCAGGACTTGAGTTATCTCTTCATTTACTGTGAAGCCAGACACGGTGCGTTCACTCACACTGGCTTTAACCCCTCGCTGCTTCCGCACGCAAGAACACACACACAGTGTTTGTTTGTGTGTGTGTGGGTGGGGTGTGTGTGTGTGTGTGTGTGTGTGTGTGTGGGTGGGTGGGATGGTGGGTGTGTGTGTGTGTGTGTGTGTGTGTCTGTGTCTGTGTCTGTGTCTGAGTGTGTGTGTGTCTGTATGTGTGTGTGTGTCTGTCTGTGTCTGTGTCTGAGTGTGTGTGTGTGTGTCTGTATGTGTGTCTGTATGTGTGTGTGTGTGTGTGTGTGTGTCTGTGTCTGTGTGTGTGTGTGTGTGTGTGTGTGTGCGTGCGTGCGCGTGCGTGTGCTCGTGCGTGTAGAAGAAGGCGAGGGGTTAAAGCACAGCGCTCTCATCTGCTTCGGCGAGTTCTTCGTCGGCCAGGTTTAGAGCAAGCCTTGTTCTGTGGAGCTGGCCAGTAGGTGCTGCTGTGTGTTCAGAGTTGGGACCCGTCCAAACATGTGGTTGTCAAGAAACCCAACCCAAATCCCTCTCTCTCTCTCTCTCTCTGTAGAGCGGAGCCTGTCCCCTCCTGTCCCCTCCTGTACAGTCGGTGATTACATTAGTGTGTAAATGGCAGCTCACAAGAGACCCGTGAGTCCTGTGGAGAGACACATACAGTACAATACACCCTGAACTGTGAATAAGCCTGCTGCCCCGCTTAATGAATTATCAGCAGCAGGCTTTTCCCTCCCCAACCAAGCCGCTCTCCTCCAAGCACAGGTGCGTATTGTTCTACCTCTGGACTTATCGTGCTTTCTCTATTCTTTTATATTCCCTCAATTATTATTAGCTTAGCTTAGTTTAGCCCCCCTCTCTCTCCCTAGACAGCCTAGCAGGAGAGAACTGCCCGCCCCCCTCCCCCACCTCACCTCATTCCATCTCTCCCTATCTCCTTCTTCCCCCTAGCTCCCGACAGGCTAAGTCGGTGGAGCCGTTAGAGAAAGGTCTGTCATTGACCTTGACGGTGAGGCAGGCGGAGGCCCGTTCACAGAGAAGGGGATGGCGTCGGGATGACTTGTCATTCTCTCCGCACCGCAAGCCTTCTTGTTTACTTCCACCACTCCCTCTGAGCTCCTCTAGCTCTCTCTTCTTTTCTCCTGCAGGCCACTACCCCTTCCTTTCATCCCTCCTTCCCTCTTCCCCGGCGCACACCTGTCATGCGAGGGGCTGTGTTCAAAGAGCACTGGGGTCCCTCTCCTGTGAAGACCAGTCAGTGAGCTGGAACTGTTCTAGTCCATTAACCCTGGCACAGAAGTGTCATGCCATCACCCCTCCTGAGAGGGAGGGAGGGAGGGAGGGAGGGAGAGGGAGAGAGGGAGGGAGGGAGGTAGAGAGGGAGAGAGAGAGAGAGGGGGGGAGAGAGATGGAGAGAGATGGAGAGAGAGAGAGGGAGGGAGGGGGGGAGGGATGGAGAGAGAGAGAGAGGGAGAGAGAGAGAATATATAATTATTCGATTTTGAAGGAATTAAAGCTACATTTTACATTAAATTTTTGGCATTTAGCAGACGCCTTATTCAAAAGTGACTTACAAACTAGCAAGTGAATCATCATCATAGCAGGAAGAGTAATCCAGCTCAGGCCAGGGGCCATTAGCAGTCGTCATGCGAATTATTATTATTATTATTATTATTATTATTATTATTATTATTATTATTATTATTATTTTTAATTATTATTATTATTATTTTATTTTTTTCGACACTAGAAACTAGTGTCACTACACTACAGTACAAGGAGGAAGTAAAGCTAATATATATATATAAGTAATATATATAAGTAAAGCTAATATATATACAATATATATAATACAAAGCTAATACGGGGAGATATAAAATGGCTGGTGTTTCATTCTCGCAGGTCTGTGTGTGGGTTGATATGGCGCTGTCAGGATCAGGAGCTGTCATTTAAAAAAGCCAGCAGAAATATGATAAACAATGTATTTTCCTTTGATGTGCTATATCACAGGGAGGCAGCAGGTATACATCAGACACACAACCAGGTCCCTGGTCGGCTGATGTCATTTCCTGTCTGTTTCATAACATCTGTGGCTTCTCAGTACCCAGCACTAGGGACAGGACTTGCCTACATGGCATGCTGGGGTACAGCTTATGTTTCGACTACCTAGGACAAGGACCAACAGATTTCCCTGGTTAGGTCACATGGTCATCCTCATCTGCATCAGGGACAGTGGTGATGTGCAGGTGAATCGGCCATCTTGAGAGTAAAAAAAGAGGTTCTTTAGGACCGGGTATTGCAATCAGGGCTCTCAAGTCTCACGCATTGGGCGTGAGACAAGGTGTGGCGTGTGAGCGTGTGAACGGGTTGACATGCGTGTGTCTCACGCCCAATGCGTGAGACTTGAGAGCCCTGTGCAATTGTCTTGTAGCCTACATGAGGTGAATGAATGGGAATTGTATGGTAATTGTCTGTGCTGTTGTTAGTTTTTGTCCAGGTTTGGTCATTTGTTTTGTAAGTCATTTTTGTTATCTGTCCTCTTCTTGATATGTTATCTTCTATATTTGGTAGCGTGTGTATGTATTTTAATATTTTGAGATTTTTGCCTCTTGAAATCTGTCCGGGGACAGCAGACGAAAACTAGCCTGCTAGGCTAATTCTGGCTCATTTACAGCGTGTCTGTTAATCAATGTGCATTGTCCCTATTTTAAATAAATCATAAATCACATGTTGCACACTCTTTAAACCCTGTCCCTTATCTGTCCCAATATAATGGCCTCATAGGGCGACCCCAATTATTTTGCCGCCACGTTTGATATAATACAGCTGTTGGCATCCTGACACCTTCTCTTTATGGGGTGGAGTCCATTGTCAGCCCCGTGACTATGAGCTGGCCAACATCATGAGCCAAAACAGAATAACCCTTCTGACATCGTCAGGATAGCAAATCTCCTTACAGGGGGGGGGGGGAACCTACTGCAGACTATTACTTGAACACTTGAAATAATTAATAATAAATAAAATAATGATCATCTCTATTATTGTGTCATCTCAAATAGAGATAGTCAGGGATGATCTTTGCCAGACCTCGTGGAGGTACTGAAGAGGCCAAAGAGGAAACCGTTGAACAGTTCAGACCCACAGACACCGTCGTCCTCAGATGTGATTCTGCCCTTTCGGCTGCAGAGCGGGTCTCCTGTCACCTCTTCCTTCCCTCTGTCTTTCACACGAGACTTCTATGCGACGGTTCTGGCAGAATTTGACAACTTAATCTCTAAGCCACATAACAACCTGGGACGCAAGGTTCTCCCTGGGAACTGAACGTGTCTGAAAAGGACCTATGCCTGTGATTTGGAATAAAGACACAACAATCGCCAGGCTCAGAATGGGGTTACAAAGAGTTGGAGTGACAAAGAACGCCGCTAGCCGCATCTGTCTCCACACATTGTGCCTCTTTGGCCTTCCTCCATCCTTGTACGTGTGGCCCGTTCTCTATTCCTATGCATAACTCTGTTATCATTTTTGGAGTCCACCCTCTCTTATCTCATTTGCACAGCAGGACAGAGTAGTCATGTTGGACGGTCCTGCAGACTCCCTAATGATACTTTCTTAGTATTAGCATGCACTCATTTACCCTGGTCTGCTCTGTCAGAAGGAGAGGGGGGATTGGTGGTGCTTCAGATAGCAGGCATACCTGTCAATATCCTCTGTGCTGAAGCAGTCATTCCACCATTCCTGTGCTCCTGAGTCATTAGCAGTCATTGAGCTCTGTGTTTGGGCTTCTCTCTCTCTCTCTCTCTCTCTCTCTCTCTCTCTCTCTCTCTCTCTCTCTCTCTCTCTTTCACCCTCTCTCTCTCTCTTTCACTCTATCTATCTCTCTATCTCTATCTATCTATATATATATCTCTATATCTCTCTCTCTATCTCTCTATCTCTATCTGTCTATCTATCTCTCTATCTATCTATATATCTGTCTATCTATCTATCTCTCTATCGATGTGTGTCGCTTCATCTTCTTTCATATGTACTGTCCTCTGCACATGCTTTATTATCACTTAGGCAGCTTTTTCATCTCCGTTTGGCCGCTCAGAATGATCGCACAAGAAAAGCACTCTCTCAGAGCCACTCGCTATGAACAGGAGAGCTGGGAGAGTTTCTAAGGGAAGAAAGTTTTGTTATTGCATAACAAAGGTGATGACACAGGTTGAAACTGCCCAGAGGGTGACATGTTGACATGTTGACATGTTGACAGGTGAAATGCATGTTGGTCTCTCTCCTGTTCACCCTTGCTAAACCCTTGCTTACTGCATTTCGTTGTCTGGTAAGCTACTTGTACTCTACAATGACAATAACGTTTAATCTAATCTAAAAACTACCCACATTTCACCCCCTTATTTATGGAATATTTATTTCCCGCTCGGCTGATTGTGAACGTGTTAATTCTTGATTGGAATTAGCGAGCGCATTTTGTGATTTGCTCTGTGGAGTGAGAAATCACTTTCTCAATGAGAATAATTGAACAAGGGCAGGGGTGCCAGCTCATTACCCACACATCATAGGGAGCAGGGCACCTTAGCTGGAGACAATAATGACTTCTGGCAATAAAAGACACAGCGTGGAGAAAACCTGCCGTGGCGAAAACGCAGGAAGTATAACAAGAAGAAAGTTCAAGTTGTAGACGGTATTTCTTTACCGTTGCGTTCGCCGTTCTGCGCGTCAACTATTGTTTTGTTGCTGAGCTGCTGAACAACACCGGAGTGCATTGTTTTTGAGAAAAATGAAGTATATTCCAGGCGAGCGAGTCAGCTCCCAAGACAAAGGACATTTACAAATAGAGCTGACTTTGCCCAGGAACTGTTGTTGACAGACTGTGAAAATTAGGCATGCTCGAGAAGAAGTTGTAATACATCCAAAAAAAGAAAAAAAAAAACACGTTTGGAACACCACTTTGGTGTTAAGTGCAGCGGCTATGTCTCTCCAAGTGATCTACACCTGGATGCAATTAAGCAGTCAAACTCCAGCAAGAGAAAGAACACGCTGTGAATGGGAACAAATGGAGGCCAACTTCCAAAAACGCCCCCAAAAATATGAAACGCTAATAAGACCGTATTTTTCCACACCTATTAGGCTAAACGACTAAGCGTCATTTATTTCTATTTCCGCCAGCTCTGCAGCGAGGCGGAAGATGGACTGGGCTTGATTGACAGTATCCGATTTCCCAGAGCACAGAGTAATTCATTCCTATTTATTTGATTTCCCCCTCACTCTCCTCTCCTCTTTTATGTGGCGTGCATTTCCACTCCCTGTTCTCCAATGAGTCCACTCTGGCACAATGAGGTCAATTGTCACAATGAGGTTTTCTCACTCTTTTATAGGCCCCATTAGATGGCAATGCTTTTAAGTTGCTGTAGGAATGTAATACGGCTCTGGCCGGCAGTAAACATCTCAGACCAAGACAGAGGAGGGGGGGGGGCGAAGACGAGGACGAGAGTCCACTCACCAATTTAAACCAAAGAGCCACATTTCATTGGCATTGGTGGGAAACAAAAGGGTTGGCAGTTTGAATGTGAATTAAGGAATGTAGGTTTTATTTTAAGAGAGGAGAGGGAGTAGAAGGAGAAGGAGAGAGGGCTGAAAAAACCTGTCTTTGTGTGAAGACACAGCCACAGCCGTGGGATATGTCGATGCTCGCTGTGCGCTCTTGCACTGTGGTAGCTAGAATTGCTGGTCCCGGTGTCTAATGGCCAACAGCATGCCACTGACCTGACTCATTCAATGCCGCCCTAATACGCCCGGTGAATATGGACACCCTTTCACAAGCGTCATCGAACCAGGGTACCCTTCATTCACTGACGACCTTCCAAGGTGGACAAAATGCGTGAACAGTGAACACAATATCATTCCAAAGTGTTTTAGGGTTGCCTGATCACGTTGAGGTTTGAATACCTCGGACCCAACTGGGCTTTGTTCAGAAAGCACTATTCAGCAGATTCAATATCTCCCTGGGGAGCTGTTCTCCGGTGACACGTCTCACCCCTACATGTATGGCCTCAGGTTTTAGTGTGTAACCCCCGCTGCTCTGCCTCAGAATGGCTTCCATTATTCCCACATGCATTCACCATTGCCACTGGAGCCACGCTGGTTTCTCCCTCCATTAACATAATTGTTGAACAGGCTCGCGAGGGCGCTGTCTTGAATTGTAGGAGCCTATGAAACTGAGTGGCGTTTTTGTGTGATTGCTCTAAAAATAAGCAGAGAGCTCTCCTCTCCGTAACAGTATAGCGTTGGTTGTCACGAGGGCTGACAAGGAGAGGGAAGTACCGGTAAAGGCATGTTGTTCACCGCATTAGAAGAACAAAAAGGTTACCGACCATCCATCGATCTTTTCACCCATGCCTATTTGGGTGTAATAATTCTCTTTTTCATCCAACCTATCCGATCTATAGAAGTAAATCAAATCCAAATCTAATCCGATTGCGTTCTTCATTTGTTAGAGAGTTGCAAATGTAATAAGCTCAAAGTAACACGTTATTTCTTGAATGTTTAAAAAAAAAAAAAAAAAAATCATGTTGGAGTTTGGGGTGGGTCTATTTTTGAGCATCTGGTGTAATATCCCCCAGATCTGGAATTGCTATTCACCTGAACTCAGATTGCCTACTCCTCCACTCTCCCTAGGCCCTCCCGTCTGCTGCCCCTCCTGTTCTTAGAGACAGAGAGTAGTCAAGCAACAGGACCTCTGGGTCCCCACTTCATTACTGGCCCACTAAGGGTCCCCTAGTCCCCAGCCCGGTCCACTTCACTTACCCGCCCAGAGAGAGAGGACACGGCCAAATGGATTTCTACCCGCAGAATCTCAGACTCAAATGAAAACTAAATGGATGAGGCGGAGCTCCCGCCGCTCCCTTCCCAAGAAACCCCTCGGACAGGGCAGCAAAGCAAACGGCTAATCTGAGAAATAGATTGCTGCTTTCTCAGTAATGACTCGCTCAAGTATGTACCGCGGCTCTGCTCCCGCTCAATTATTCATAGGCCGACATCAATCATCCCCTCCTTCACATTCACCTCGTTTAGGTGTGATGAAATCTGGGAAACATCCTATAGTATGCTAATAGAGAAGACCTGCTAGCTAGATCCTGCTGAATCCTATCTAGACGCTGGCCTTAACTGTGAACATTACCATCAGGTTTACGCCCCCGTACCATTTTTTACAGGACATAATGTTGGCTCTTTGAGGTATTCCAAAGGAAAACTTTGGATGAACCTATTCACATTTGATGTGTGTAGTTACAAGATGAAATGGTTCAGGTTGAGATCATGCAGCTCAGAGGTTTGATCTTGTATGTCTCTCACATCCATGGAGCTGCCTTTAAAGGGAAAAGGATTTGAATCTGTGTAATTGTACGGTACGTACAGATGCATGCAATGTATACTGTCTAATGGGTTTATTTAGTTGCACCCACACATCAGTGCTCTCTTTTTAAAAAAAAAAGTAACTTCATTGAAATGCAAACACCCATTTTTATTCCTATGGATAACGGCGGATAATATGCTCAGTGACCTTCACCGTCTGAAAGATGGATTAAATGTTCTGAGCGGTGGAAAGCAGACTGTCCTCCCTCTTAATAAGCTCAAAATGATGATTAATCTGCGAAAAGAAGGACAGAGCTCAGTTAATGCTCAGCTCAAGACTAGGCTCCAGCTCATCCTTCGGTACCCGCTCCACCTGCTCCACGGTGCTCTCGACCTGGGAGATTAGGCCCTCATTAGGTGCTATGAGTGGACGTCCACCAGACAAACAGGACATTTGTGATTCCAGAAAAAAGAACAATGATCCTTCTGAGCTGCTCTACTGTGCTGAATCATTCATCAAACCAGCTAGGATCTGCACTTTTCACAACCCCCAGTTCTGTACACAGGGCTCTCATTGAAACTGTATGGCCCATTGTTATTTGGAGACCCGTTCCGCGGATCATGTTAAAGTACCCAGGACAAAAGCAAACTGTGATAAGGCAATTTTCAATAATTGAAACCCTTTTAAACCTCCGGGGTCCTAACAGGGGAGAGCGTTCCTGTCTCGGTATTATTGATGAGGTTTGGACGTCCGAGGCTCCCGTCCGCTTTAGGTTTTGTTATTGACTCAATGATTGATTTAAGCCCTCATAATTAGCCGGCCTAATTTAATTAAAGTGCAATTTAACGATACAGCGTCCCCATACCAAAGGCAGCTGTGTCATTGATAGATCTGCTTAGCTCCTGATATGAAATTGTAGCTGGCAGATGATGTATTCTACACAAGATGCAATCCATTGACCGAAAGAGGGAAACAGGCCCCACCGGTTCTCCAAACACGAGTCCACACAACACTCCCCGCCTCTTCCCCTGATCTGGGCAAATGCAACCTACTCACATCTCTGATTTAATTTGCTTAATAGCATTAAGGACCTGTTGGCCTTTAATTTACTTAAAGTAAAATCCACGTCATACCCAAACTCTTATATGCCATTAGCTGTGTCTTAAAACATAACAAAAGGGGAGACAGATTTAAAGGTTTTATGTCTTTGTTGATTACATGGGAGAAACATATAGAATTGACCGACTGGAAATAGAACACAACTTAATCTCGTTTTCAAGAAAATACATGCCAATCCATCAATACTTAATCTCTAGAATAATTGAGCTTTTGACATTCCAGATCATGTTTTTAACAACGCTATATTCGTTGCAGCCATGTTGACATTCTTGACATCTGATTGGCTAACACTTGAATTGTTTTGTGACTTTTATGGACCTTAAATCCTGTTTTTGGACGGGGAGGTCAAAAGGTGCATTGCAGAGAAAGACATGGACACAGATAAATGATCTCAGATCTTCATATCTTCAGAAACTAAGGGTTACATAATGCCACCTAGGTTCTCTGAAGGAGATGACTCATGTCACCTAGTTCCCAGCCTATAAAGACACATGCATTTATTCTCGCGAACCACTCTTCATCAGTGCAGGAGGGGCAACCGGAAATCACTCACAGGCTTGGCTGCGCCGCATTGTGATAGATTGGATCATACAGTAAGGTGTGGTACGCACACCTGTCAACCCTCTTGGGCATGGTAATGGAGCCAGCATTCGGGTCGAGGTAGTCCGAGAGACTCCCATCGGAGGCAGGTTTGGGCCACCCAGCCTTCTCATCCTTGTGGTCCACAAAATGGTGTGAACCATCCGTCGCAAGCTTGCTTGAGAAGGGCTGCTTCCAGAAAGACTTAATAGCCTCGAGGCGTTCGTGGAGGAGGGGCACACACTGGCACACGGATGGGGGTCCGCCCCGCAGGCTGAGCCCATGAGGCAGCTGGAAGGCAGCTAGCTGACCGCTCAGGTGCTAGCCGTAGCCTCCGCGTTTTACAAGTAGAAGAAGAAGGTGTTGCACAAAGGTAACAAACTTACCGATTGGCTTACCGATATTTTGGTTTGAGCGAAAAGGTCCACAAGAGTGCGTGTCCAATAGTGAAGGGAAACGGAGTCAACTGAAAGAGAAACTCCATGTTCAGCTCTCTTTTCTCTTGGTCAAAAGGAATAGTACATCTACTCCTTAGTGGGGGATGAGATTCCTTTCTTTTTGAACAGGGCTCCGGGTTCTGGTTCTGTCTAATATGAAAGTGAACGTTCTCATCTGAGGAGCAGCACTGCTGTTCTCCCCTTGGCACCTCTACAGTGCACAAGACAAGCCAGCCAGGTGACAGCCCGGGTCACTCTACTTTCATTTCTTGCCAGTGTGTGCAGTTCACTCTCCACACTAACTCTAAATCTAATAATTGTCCCACAAGATGCTGCAGTAGATATAGTGGTTATATGCTGCCTCACATTGTAACTACTATATTGTAGGCCTACTGTGTAGGCCAATTTCTTCTTTCTTTCTTATGTTCGACATGACGTTTGCTCTCAGGAAAGACAGAAACTAAATGAGGTAATACTTGAAATGAAGTTGTCCCTATACATGCGTACTGGTGCTTTACATAGTAATGGATTTATTTTGTCCTGTATATGAGGTTGAGTGGTTTGTGTTATTACACCAAAGGATTAACAAGTCCTTACTCTGCTCGTGTACATAAGTAACACACTATTCCACTTGTGCAATAACACAAACTGTGGGTCTAGGATAGGTTATCATATTTGCTTCCACTGTACTTTAAGACCTCTTAGTCATTGTAATTGTTGCATTTCCCACCGCCTGACAAAGTTCTTGATTGTGCTTGTGCTTTTGCTTTGGCGATGTCTTCTTAATGCAACATCAACACTATGGAACCTCGAATTCTGAAATGAATAGGAGTTATCTTCATCTGGAAATGATCATGTTATGGTGATGATAACTCTAGGAAATGTGCATTGACAGTATGGTTTATGCCCTCCCATTCACCAACAAACCATAACTGCCAGAGAGAAAAAGCGGGGCAGCAACATAAATTACATTATAAGGACCCATCTCTTTGTCTACAAATGATATCGGTTCTGGTTTTTGCCCTTTTAACATTCCTTTAACCGACATCAATGTAAATAAGTGTCTCTGAATGCCAGCTAGGTTGATTCATGGGCTGTTTTTAATGGGGTAATTAAGATGGCAAATTCAAATGACCTAAGTCAGACGCAGGATTAAGGACATGGGGGACAGTAGTCATGTTCAATCTAATCACAGTGCCATTCTGAGGTCTAATTTGGGGCTAATGGCTGTTTGCTCTGAGGAGAAGGGGCTTTTTGGACAGTCCACAATCCACATATGTTGAATTTGACAGAGTTATGACGAGGCTGACACGACCTGAAATCAACATGGTTTGAAATACCGATGACTTTTGGACGTTTTTTAAACTTGCCAGTCCGAATGATGTGATTGACAAACCTTGAAGACAACATGGTCATGTAATTCACTGATTTAAAAAAAAAAATGCCCTAGGTTTCTGAGGCCCATCCTCTTTAGTTTATTACTGTGGCCTCAATGGCTAAAGATGTCTCAGATCGTGGTGTGTGACTGACTGTAATCCCTGATAGGTCAAGGGAGCAGTAATAGGAACATGAGGACTTACCAGCTGCTCCCCTTTGTGAAGTCCGTCTTTGTGCGCTATGGTGACACCCATGTCGCAAGAGTCTTCATTTGGCGTCATCTGTCTGTAGGTCTTCAGTGTAACTGCATTAGCTCAGTCACATAATGGCGATACAATTATTGGCCTTGACCTTCTGGAATGAGAGAAAAGCCTCTGTTTTTCTCGCAAGTCGGGATGTCGCCATCACACTTAAAGGGTTTTTTCTTTTCACACGCCAAAGCATTTGTTTCATTTGGCCCTTTTTCTGTGTTTGTTTGTGGGCATAACGCCACCTAGTAGAAATACATTACCGCACCCTATTTTTAGACAGGCTGCTATGAGGGGAAGTCTTTAGTAAATATTTCAACGATCATTGTGCCCCTGCTAAATGTCTTGTTTCCCTATATTTTCTATTGGACTTTTACAGTACCTCCCCGCTATTTAGAGTTATGAAGCATGCTCTTTGGTCTCCATTTGACTCATTCACACGGCTATTGTCTGACAATGTGCGACATTGTCGGGGATAACGGCGTTTCACACACATTACATTGTCAGTGAGTGTGTTACACTCTGACCTGTGACCTTGTTGATGTCCACTGTTCCTGTCGCCTATGGCAACAGCATGACACACACACGTGTGCGCGCGAAGCCTGTCGAGACAGCACACACTTTGGGTTTCCTTCAGTGTGGGGTCTGATGGAAGGTGACAGGTCATCGTTCGCACACTCTTACCCCAACCCTCCCACAGGGCTGGACGTGTGTTTGTGTGTGTGTGTTACCCTATGTGTGTGTGTGTGTGTGTGTGTGTATGTATGTGTATGTGTATGTGTATGTGTATATATATGTGTGTGTGTGTTACCCTATGTGTCTGTGTGTGTGTGTGTGTGTATGTGTATATATATATATGTGTGTGTGTGTGTGTGTGTATGTATGTGTATGTGTGTGTGTATGTGTATGTGTATGTGTATGTATGTGTGTATGTGTGTCTGTGTGTGTGTGCGTGCGCATGTGTTTTGAGGATATATCTCTAACCCAGCAGCTGCTTCACCCCCCCCCCCCCTCCCTCTCAGTCCCCCCCCCCCCCCCTCCCCCCCTGTCCACTCAGTCCCCCCCCCCTCCCCTCTGTCCACTCAATCCGTGAAAGGAAGCAGCGCTCAGCACTTTTACGGTCCCTCCCCAGTCTGTCCTTTCATATCTGCTTCAATAATCTAATGCACTGGCTGTCTGATCGCCAGGCTGCTAACCCCGGGCTTCCTATCATTGTTGGAGAGGTTGTTGGCCCTGTACCAGTCCCATGCCCACACACAGCCCCCCACCCCCCCCCCCCCATGCGTTGAGAGATGTGGTCTCAGGCCCTCTCTCCGCTCTGCCACGGAAACCGCCACATCTTCTGGCTTCTCTGTCCAGGAAGAGATCATCTGGGCCAACCTCCGCTCAGAGGAATGAGATGGAGAGAGAGGGGGTGAAGGGTTGAGGGACGGGGATGCTTCTTGTTAGTTTATTGGCTTACTTCCCCTGTCACAAAGTGCTTAGCGCTGGCACCGAGACAGAGACGGACAATAGAGCAGGGGGCTGGCAGCCAGCATGTGGCTTCCGTTTTTTTGCCCTTGGTGACAAGGGGAGAGTGACACACTGATTCTGAGTCAGTCAGTCATGAGGTATCCTCAGGGGGACGACATCTCTCCTCTTTCTCCCTCTCCCTCTCCTTCTCCCTCTCCCTCTCCCTCTCCCTCTCCCTCTCCCTCTCCTTCTCCTTCTCCCTCTCCCTCTCCCTCTCCCTCTCCCTCTCCCTCTCCCTCTCCCTCTCCCTCTCCCACTCCCTCTCCCTCTCCCTCTCCCTCTCCCACTCCCTCTCCCTCTCCCTCTCCCCCTCTCCTTCTCCCCCTCACCCTCTTTCTCTCCTGCTCTCTCTCTTTCACAACCATCACTGTTATGAGAATAGAAATACAGTACCTCCTCAACTCTTCGCTGGGATGAAAGCTAATCGCTGAGATCTCCCCTATTATTCCCCCTCTCCTCCTCCATCATCGCTCCGCCAGACAGGTCGTTCTGTTGAATAGAGATACTCCGCTAGCGCGACGCGTTCATGTCGTACAAAACTGCAGCTCAACAAACAAGGCTGAAGATTGTCGCTGAGAGCAACTGTTATTGAAGTTAATTACTTGTCAGTGTCAGTAATGATGAATGTGAACCACCTCCACTCCCCGGAGACGTCTTACCGTCGTCAAAAGGAAAACGTGCCCGAGAGCTCGCCGCTATCCACGCTCGCCACGCGCTCGATGCAAACGCTCGTCTTTTTTTTTACATTCCGACTTTTTACCCTTTCTCCCCCAGTCAATGTATTCCACCTGAGATATCAGATTCTCTTTTTTTTCTCCTTTTTTCTCTCCTTCTTTTTATCACACCCTTCCACTCCGTCACCGCTCTTCCCAGAAGCCTCCGCACATTCTTTATTCAAGCATTTTCCTCGGGTTGCCAGATCTTTTCAGCCACACTGTACTGTATCCCCCCCCCCCCCGCCCCGCCCGCCCCTACAAATGACATGAATAAAGCCATGAGGCACCTGGGGACCTCCCTGACATATAATTAAAAACAGCAGAGCGCGGGGCCCTGCATGGGGGGGACAAAGGTGATTGACTCATTTTCATAGACGGGCCCTCCTAAGGTATCCTGATGAAATACGCGTGACCCCTTATGTCAGTCTTTCCCTCCCCTTCGGAAATAAATAAATAAGAAGCCAGTCTCCCGGGCACCACCCCAGCGTGTCACCAAGGTCCCTTACTCTGAAAGGGCTGAACGCATTTCCATATAGAGGCAGAAAGTGCTTATTTAGATGTGCTTGACATTTCAGCGAGAAGGGGAGGTGAGGGGTGAGGAAGCCGACATATTAATATTAGTGGCTAACAAACCGTTTCCGGGCTTTCTCCATGTGTGTCTGTCTAGACACTAACCCACTCCCCCTCTCAGAATAACATTATACCTTTTAGAGATTGGTGAAGCTAGAATCTTTATGCATATCTCACTATTAAACTCAAGAATATGAATCAGTCATATGAATATGAGAATTGGTGGTGATTCCTTGAGAATAATACATCTCTTGTGATCTTAGTCTACTGGTAACACTACTGTATATTATAAAATGAAGTAGAAGCTGCACACTCTCGTTCCAGATGCAAAAAGTGTATTTTTATTGACGGTTTAGCCTTTGTCAAAACATTTTTTTATTCTGCTCCGTCACCGGCACCTCGTCCCAGGTTTTCTCTCTTCTTTTTCAATGAAACACTCTTGTATATGTCATCAAATTTCGAATAAATCCCGTCTATACCGAGGCTGCTATCTCCACTAAGTACAGTATAAAGACTTCCTCTCTCCTCCGAGACGGCAGCTTGTTGCCTACAGACGTCTCTTTGTTGAGTCCTGCATGTCTGTAAACAGCAGGCACGGAGGTAATGGCTAATGGCCCTGGAAAAAGGGCAACATTAAATGAACAGAGTGAAAGAAACAAATGACCCTGCCTCCATCCTGCCTTTTGCTTGATCAGATTACCGTAAGACCTGGCAACCGGGCTCCGCCCAGCCCCTGATTGATTGAGTATGAGTAATCGATTACGGGCCACTTTGTTTTTTTTTGTGTTGTTCTTTTGTTTTTTGTATTTTCTGATTTCACAGAGCTTCAAGACTGTCTAACGTTAAGAGTCGTCCTTTGATTTAAACCAGTGGCCATTACTCCTCTCTTCAGGTAATTGGATTTTAAGAAAAAAATAAGAGAGGAAAGAGGAGGATGTGATGCAGACTGACAGACAGGCAGACAGACAGGCAGGCAGACAGACAGACAGACAGACAGACACACAGACAGGCAGACAGGCAGACAGGCAGACAGACAGACAGGCAGGCAGACAGACAGACAGACAGACAGGCAGACAGGCAGACAGACAGACAGACATACAGGCAGGCAGACAGACAGACAGACAGACAGACAGACAGGCAGACAGGCAGACAGACAGACAGACAGACAGACATACACTCAGCCCAGCTCCTCTGCCAGAGGTGAAGAGTCTTTGATGATGTACTCCTGTTTCACCTACTGCTTTTTCTCCACTCTTTTTCTTTTCCTGTGTACAGGAGGAGGAGGAGGAGGAAGAAGAACAGAGGGGGAAGGAGGAGGGGAGGAACGGAAGGATAGAGCCTGTGGGAAGGGCAGACTCCTGTGTGGAACAGTCGTCTGGGTTATCTCTAGAGTAAGTTAACACGGAATGGACTCACCCAGCTCCTGTCCAGTACTAGGAGCATTTCTTCTGACAAGCGTACCGTTCAGTATGCATTCATTTCAGTCATTAACAATTAACACTTTGTTGACTGACTGAATGTTACTTGTAGCCCAGGCTTACAAACAAAACTCCTCTGCTAATATCAAGATATTAATTCCTTGTCTGACTCATTATTGATGTTCAACTTTGGCTCTTAACATCCTGGTTTTCTTCTGATACTAGCCCATACTTATACTACTGACTATTAGACTATTACTACACTGTTTAATATGTTATTACCTTGTAATACTGGTTACATACTCCTTACTTAAGGACACACAGTCGTGTTGAGACTGTTATTTTAGCACAGTTACTGTATCACTAGTCTCTGTTTTAAAAGACTGCATTACACACAATGCATGTATCCATCATCATCATCGTCATCATCTTCATCATCATCATCATCATCATGTGATTTACCACAGAGTATTTGTCTCATTTATTTGACTCCACCCGTTATCTGCAGGGATGAAGCACTTCTCCTGTCAAACGTTTTCAATTAATCTGGGATAGGTTACCGCATAGCCAGTATCTGATCGTAATCACTTAATTGGAGTCTCTATTTGGGTCTCTAATCGACCCCCAGGTTCACATGGTTGACTGTGTAATGGATGACTCCGTGTGAGAAAAGGCCGGAGCCAATCTCAGTTGGAAGACATCTCCTAGCTCGGGCATCCATCCCCAGACCTGTCATGTTATCCTGTTTTGTGTTTTTTTTTTCTTTCCCCCCCATTTTTGTTCGTCTTGTTTTGTTGTTGTTGTTGTTGTTGTTCTCCATTTTTGGGGGTTCCTCTTGTGTTTTATTCATGCATGTGTTCCTCCCTTTCACCCCCCTGCCCCGTCCATCATTGTCCCACAGGGACATGCTAAAGCCAGTAGAGGTGTCCAATGGCGGCGGGCCCCTGGGGATCCACGTAGTGCCCGTCAGTGCGCAGGACAAAAGGTAAAGCAGCTTTCTTGTCCGCCTACGCCGTTACCCAGCTCGCCTCCTTGACGCCTGTACTCCACCTGTTCCCCCGAAATGTCCTCAAACCCTCAACATGTCCCTAAAGTCTCTGTTTGCTCTCTACCACTTACCTTATCTCCATTGCTCTCCTGTGAGTTATTTCCATTGCCTCTTTTCTTTTTCTGTTCTTTTTTTTTCTTTCTGAGTGGGGCAGTCCCACTCATATTTTTCATTTTATTGATAGATACAGTGAATATTTCGACAGGAAGGATGGGTGAGAGAGAGAGGAGGGATGACATGCAGGATATGTCCCCGGACGGAATCGAACCGGGGACCCTGCGGTTACATGGTCAACGCTTAACCCACTACGCCACCTAAGCGCCCCCTCTTTTCTTTTTCTGTTCTTAAAACACTGGGCCCGAGCTTCCGGTGGGCGGGCAATGGAGTAGAACGTGTTTCGCTTGAGCTCCCGTCGGACTTTTGTTTTATTTAATTTAATAAGCTTTCTACATTACAAAATACTGGGAAACCTGTCTCTAACATATTCCTAAAATCAAAAGTCTGTGTATTTAGGGGTCAATGGCTGCAAATCTGCGCAAATATAAGTACACTCCGTCCACTACTAGGCCAAAAGCCACCGCGACGCCGAGTCCCACAGCTACCCCGGCTCAGACGGTTCCGCCCCGGACAGACAGCCCAGTGATGGACGCTGTAGCGCTGAAAACAGAGATCCTCCTCTCGCTGAAATCCGACATTGCCGAGGTGATAAAGACAGAGATTAAAAATGCACTAGCCGAAGATTTCAACTATATTAAAAGTGAACTTCAAGCAGTAAAATCGGAAATCATTAACAATACTGCGGCGGTTAAGTCTGAGATTGACCAAATAAAGGCTACAATCACGGAGGTGGAGGGCGGCCTGTCAACGTGGTCGGACGAGGTGGTGGACCTGCGGACTACGGTGACGGGCTTGAAAGCAGAGGTAACCGGGCTCAGAGAGAGATGCGACGACATGGAGGGAAGAATGAGGAGATGCAACATCAGAATACTAGGGGTGGCCGAGACGAATGGATCATGCTCTACTGCATCGGTCTCGAAACTACTGAAGGAAGTGCTACAACTGGATAGAGATGTGCTTGTGGATCGTTCACACAGAACCCTGGCTCCGAGGAGACCGGAGGGGAAACCACGCGCCATCATTGCTAAACTCCATTACTACCAGGACTGCGTCGAGGTGCTGAGCTGTGCGCGCACTCGAGCTCCTCTCCGGGTCAACGGGCAGACCATCGCCATCTTTCCGGATTATGCTGCCAACGTCGCCAGGGCCAGGGCTGCGTTCACGGAGGTCAGGAAGCTGCTGCGCAACCGTCAGGGCATTCGGTATGGTATACTGTTTCCAGCCCGACTCCGCATCACACACAACAGAGAAGAAAAGGAATTCACAGATGCAGACAAAGCGATGGACTACGTTAAGAAGAACGTCATGCCGGCAACAGGTTCAGGGTAGGTCTCCCCCAGCCACAGACCAGTGGGTCTCAGTGGCATTACAAGACCAACTTTGACGGGACGATATCTGCTTAAATATATTACCATCGTCAATGCCACCCCTTTGTTGTTATTGTAGTTCTTCACAGCAGTTTATATGCAAGTGTTGAAGGAGACTGGACATATGTTAGTTCAATTTAAAACTTACCCCAAGGGGGAAATAATCTATCTGTTTATTCATAAGGGGCAGGGAAGTTAAAATTACCTGACCAGGAGACTGTTTTTATTTGTTTCTTAATTTCCACTGCGTTAATGCTTCTCTCCGATCCTTTTATTTATTTCTGCCTCTAGACATCATTATTATTACTCTTATTTCTTTATATACACATATACAATGTAAAATATATTCGACAATGTCGAAATTAAGGTTAATTTGTTTTACCTCAAGGTTCGACGGGAGCCTGAAATGTTAACAAACTACTCCTAGCTATTCTGTTTGGTACTATAACCAAGCAAAGGCGAACCCTCTTAAAGGTCGTTCGCACAGCTGCCTGTTCAGACTCGCAGCCTGGGACCATGTCCCAAAAGTCTGTCCAGACACTCATGTCGGTTGAGTGTCCGGATTTTTCATTTTTATTTCTATGTTCAGATCCCACTGTTCCACAGGGATCATACCGGAAGAATAAGAGCAACGTGTATGTTTATGTATTTTGTTTTCTCTTGCATTATTTTGTTTTTTTCCCTTATATGTACTCCCCAACTCCCCCACACCTCCTACCCATACCCACCCCTCATATATCCACACACCCACACTCACACAATCACACACATAGACACTGTACTACATGCAGTTCACAATCTTCTCCTATTCATGTGCCTATCCTTGCCATCACCATGCCTACAGGTAAAATTAAGATCCTCCCTAATTCTTACTCTGAACCATGGGATCACTTAAGGTCATAAGCTATAACGTTAAAGGCCTTCACAATCCTATAAAACGAAAGAAAATCCTTAATCAGCTAAAAAGAGCCAACTGTCAGATAGCATTCCTACAGGAGACCCACCTGTCGGATATGGAACATGAGAAACTAAAGAAATCCTGGGCAGACAGCGTGTTCTACTCATCACATCAGTCAGGTAGAAAGAGAGGAGTGGCTATATTGATACATAGGCAGGTTAACTTTACACCAACAACGGTCCACAAGGACATTGAGGGAAGATTCATTTTAGTGAATGGATCTATAGATGGGATACATGTATCCCTCATGAACATATATGCTCCAAATGAGGATGAGCCTGGCTTCATTAGCACAGTCATTAACACAGCAATACAACACAGCTCCGGTATCCTACTGTTGGGAGGAGACTTCAACTGTGTTATGTCCCAGCTAATGGATAGACAACCTACCTCCAAAACTCCCACTTCTAGAATGAGTAGAATGCTTAAACACTTGTCGATAGAATCAGGCCTAGTGGACGTTTGGAGAAGCAGATTCCCTAAAGGAAGAGATTTTACTTTCTACTCGCACAGACATTCATCTTATTCGAGAATTGATTATTTCTTTACACCCAAAGCAGAACTACACAGGATAGAAGACATAAAGATCTTACCAATTACTCTATCTGATCATGCACCTCTTGCATTATCATGGAACATAGGTCACAGGCCAAAAACCAAACAATGGAGATTAAATACATCACTTCTAAATGATGAGGAATTTATCACATTTGTAACAACTGAACTAAAGTATTACCTAGAAACTAACGACTCACCTGAAATATCACCTCTCATCCTATGGGACTGTGCTAAGGCATACATTAGAGGTCGCATTATCTCATACGCGAGCGCGAAAAAAAAGAATAGAGAAGCAAAACAAGGAGAATTAGAGGATAAAATAAGGCTGCTTGAACAACAGCATAAAAGAACACCAACCTCCAATCTACTTAATGCTCTCAAACAAGCACGCAGGGATCTAAATAGCCTAATCACTGAAAAGATTGAGGGCAATTTAAGGTTTACCAACCAAAAATATTATGAAAATGGAAACAGAGCAAGTAGATTATTAGCACTAAGACTAAAAAAACAACAATCATCGAATATAGTACAGAAATTAAAAACTCATAACTCGACTCTCACAAAACCTGATGAAATCTCAAGGTCTTTTGCAGAATTTTATAAATCTCTTTACAAAAATACGGACACCTGCACAGATGATAATGAATTGACAGCATTTCTGAAAGACATCAAACTAAAAGAGCTATCTGAACCTATGGCAAAAGAACTAGATGAACCAATTGAAGAATGGGAAATACAAGAAGTGATCTCTACACTAAAAAACAATAAAAGTCCTGGACCGGATGGGTTTAGTAATGAATTCTATAAAACATTTAAAGAGACAGTATGTCCCTTATTGCTAAAAGCATACCACCATACATTGCAATCTGGAACCACGGCCCCCTCATGGAGGGACGCAACAATAGTTGTAATACATAAAGAGGGCAAGGACCCCACCCAATGCCAATCATACAGACCCATCTCACTTTTATGCACCGACCTACGTATATTAACAGCCATCCTAGCAAGACGCGTCAATAACATTATCACACAAGTTATCCACCCCGATCAGACCGGGTTTATAAAGGGAAGATACTACGGGGACAACATAAGAAGATTACTAAATATTATGACTCACCCTAAAGTTAAGGAGGAAGAAGCAATGATATTATCCCTCGATGCCCAGAAGGCATTCGATCGAGTATCTTGGCAATACCTATTTCAAACTCTAAAACGACTCAAATTTGGCCCCAATTTTATAAAATGGATTCAAACACTATATTCAAATCCACAAGCTGCTGTAAAAGTGAATGGATTTCTGTCGGACCGATTTACTCTAGAACGGGGTTGCAGGCAGGGGTGCTCTTTGTCGCCCCTGCTGTTTGATATCAGTATTGAACCACTGGCACAGCTCATTAGAGACGACGACAACATAAAGGGACTGACAATAAATGAGGAACAACATAAATTATCATTGTATGCAGATGACGTGCTTCTTTATCTAACTGAACCTGCAACAACAATCCCACGCCTAAAAGATCTTATTTCCAACTATGGATACTTCTCGGGTTATAAAGTAAATGTTGATAAAACAATGGCTATGGACATAGGAGGTAGAATTCCACAAACTATCAAAATCCAGAGTGAGTTTAAATGGCCCAAGGATGGTATTAAATATCTTGGCATTCAAATCCCCTCACTGTTAGAAAACCTAAGTGATGCAAATTACAAAAGCATAATCCAAAATATCAGTAAAGATCTAGACCGCTGGTCAACACTTCCCCTGTCTCTATTGGGCCGTATTGAGAGTGTACGCATGAATGTGCTGCCTAGGCTTCTATACCTGTTCCAGATGCTACCCATTGATATCCCCAAATCCACATTTGATAAGTGGGATAGACTCATCTCCAAATTCATATGGCAAGGAAGGCGCCCAAGAATCAGACTTAAAACACTACAACTATCTAAACCATATGGTGGGCTGAAACTCCCAAACCTAAGATACTACTTCTGGGCGGCCCAGCTAAAGCCTCTAACAGCATGGATCCAAGACTCTTCATATACACGATGGCTCAACATTGAAAAAAGTTTATGTTCGATGCCCTTACAGACCTTGCCTTTCATAGATGTCCCTCTAAAGGAAACTCAACTAGGTGAATGGACCAGAGTCACACTAAAGATTTGGAGGAAAATAAAACTGTCATTTGGCTTACCTAAAGCAATCTCAGCATTATCCAATATTGGTCTTATGAAAAATTTCGAACCCTCCAATACAGATATAGGGTTTAGAAATTGGTCGGATCATGGACTTACTAACTTGCACCAACTCCATAAAGACGGTAGCCTTAAATCATTTGAACAGTTAAGAGAGGAATTTAGGCTCCCTAACACAGACTTTTTCAGATATCTACAATTAAGAAGCTTCCTAACAAAACATAGAGAATGGAATAAAGTCTTGGAGCCCACTGAAATCGAAGAGTTCTTGATAAAGCTGCAAAAAGGAAACGAGAATAAGAAAATTATAGGTGACCTTTACCAAAGGTTTCTATCCATGGATTTGAATAATACACTACAGAGGAAAGAGAGATGGGAAACTGAAATGAATACTGACATATCACAGGACATATGGGAGGAAATATGCACTGAAGCACACTTAGTGACCAATTCAAATACATGGAGGGAATTCAAATGGAAAGTGGTTATGAGATTCTTTAGAACCCCAGAAATAATGGCTAAAATGGGCCCAACACACTCAAATAAATGTTGGAGAAATTGCAGTACGCAAATTGGCAACCACACCCACATATTCTGGTCATGCCCCAAATTAAGAACATTTTGGGAAGAGGTGTTTGAGGCCCTTGAAGCAGTATTCCACCAAAAATTTACCAAAGATCCAAAGATGGCACTACTGGGAGTTATACCTGAAGGCATTGATGGAAGGGCAAGAATATATCTCTTACAAATATTACTAACGGCAGCAATTAAATGCATTACAATTAAGTGGTTAAAACCAGACCCCCCTACATACAATATGTGGACAGAGAAAGTATGGGAAATCTACCAGATGGAACAAATAACATACACTCTGAGACTCCAGAAACATCTATTTATTAAAAGATGGAGCCCGGTTATGTCCATATTAATACAGTGAACCCCTCCACACATCTCGACTCGTATATTTCTGTATTCTAGACTCACTTCATATCACTACACATAGATATATGCCTGCATTGCATTCACACACACACATACACACACACACACACACACACACACATACACAACCCCCACCTGACCCAACCCCCCCCGACCCTACCCTTTTTCTTTCTTTCTTTTCAAAATCTTTAATTTTATTCCGTCATTGACATCTCAATGTTTTTGTTGATCGCTCTTTTTTGCTTTGTGTGTCATGCTTTGAACCACATCCATGGACCATATGTGTACAGCTATAAGAATGGAAAGAATTGTAGACAAAACATGACATGATTGTACAAGTTGTTGAAACTGAAATAAAAACTAAGTTCCAAAAAAAAAAAAACACTGGGCCCTGGCCTGTGGGAGTGATATTTTAACCGCTCCAAGGACCCGATAGAAATGAACAAGATGAAAGGTTTTGTTATTGACGGGCAGGCTCCGCGGGCTCTGTGGGCCCTGTGTTCTGTCGCTCCGTTTCCTTTGTTCAGACTAGCTCTATCCACAGGACACGATGGGCCTCGTCAGTCCTCGGGCATGACGGTGACACAGTGGGTAGAAATCACAACACAAGCCCCCACAACTGAGACTATTTTCTTCACCGTGAAGAATAGCGATGACACCAGCGTGATGCTGGATCTATCTGAGTTCATAGTATATTCAGAAAGGCAGGAAATGGAAAACGTAATCAACCTAAAAGCTCATTTATAACACGGTCCGATGGATTGGCACACCACCCAAGGTCAGACCGATGCAGAATGAAATGTAACACCGGGAGAAGAAGGGAAACCTCGGATCGCGGAAATTAAGTGGGGCTATGTGTTGTCGACGGTTGTTGTGTCATTCTGTTTCTTTTTGGTCTTTAACAATAGCGTAGTTCCGTCGCATTGTGCTGACGTGATGGATTATTCATGTGTTTGACCTTCGGTTATGGAGCCTGTGATGCTCAGCGACACACAGGTCACAGGTCGTTTGACTTAGTAAAGAGAGATGGAATATTGATGTATGAGACTTAACAAAACATTGTTTTCCCTATTTGTTTGGTTGTTAGAACCCATTCACTCAAAGTCAAAGTGGGTCACATCTCCGTAGAAGTTCACATATCATGTACAGTATATTTCGCGTGGCCTCATAATTCTGTATCATCTCTCAGCTAAGATGTTTACTAATGACTATCCGAGCCTTCAATTACCACTATACTGAATGATGAGACAGAAAGGCTTGCCAGTCAGATCATGTTAATGGCCTCTTCAGCTCTTCTTCCAGGACAACAGACATTAGCCACAGAGGGCTATCTCATTATTGTCTAGACGAGGAGCGCTGGGGTCAGACGTCCAGTTTCAGACAAGACACTCACTGTGTCTGCTGCCACTGCACTGCCACTGGCTCTTTTTAGCTGGGTACTGTAGCACACACGCACACTCTCTCTCTCTCTCTCTCTCTCTTTCACTGACACACACACACACACACACACACACACACACACACACACATGCATTTGTTCTGTAATGAGATCTCATTCCATGACCAGTGTGAACTGTAAACAAGCTGCAGACATAATTGCAGTGCATACATGGAGACTGATTGCATTATTATTCAATTAAAGTCAATAGATGGGAACAGGTGGTTTCCTCCGAGCTGGTGTCTCTTGACTCATTTCCATACCCCAGGAACAAGACACTGTAGTAGCAGATGAATGGTCTCTGTATTAAACCTTGCACACTCCAACAAAGGACCTATCGCTAAGTCACACCCCCGAAATAGAAATTGTCCAATCATAATCACAGCAAAAGTCACTACAGGCAGAAAACTCAGACAAACGAGTCGCTAATGTCTGATGGTGAAAAGCTTCTGGACTAAATATTCTTGTCATCTTTAAAAAAAAAAAAAACATGTCTATTACTTGCTGTGGTAAATCAGAAATCAGAAATGTGCCAACTCCCACCGCCATTGTAAGTCATTGAATGTCATTCAGTCACGGTCAGTCAGTCAGTCACTGTCAGTGAAGCGTTGTTTGTTTGTCCGAGATTTACAAGGGGGGCTTAGCGATAGGTCCATTACTGGATGACCAAGATTTAAATCTTAGCAAAAAAAGAAGAAAGTCTCCTGTTAGTCTAACCCTAACCCTATACAAGAGAGAGAGACAGAGAGTGGCAATGGATTAATCTTAATGAAGGCACTTCTGTGAAATCTGTATCTCTATGAAAGCACTGAAGACCACTGTGTTATCTCTAATCACCACAGACGAATATGTCAGAAGAAGCTCTGCTTGGGTTTAAAGCCCTAAAGCTCCAGGCTGATGCTGGCCTCAGATCAGTGGCTAGAGTGTGTCCCCCAGATCTCCATGTTCTACTTAGATAACATTTATGAAGATAAAGAAAGCACAGTTGTGTCTGCCTCCACACCGGCCATCATTCCTGTCTGCTCTCTCCCACTTCAGACAACTTATGAAGGCCAGGTCCAGAAAAAAAGGCCTTTTGTAACCACTTAACTCCAAGTTAGTAATGTGTCATTTACCCCTATTGAGGAGCGAGATGAGTTTGTAGTGTGGCTGAGCATGTCCGTGTTATACAGGCAATTAAACTAATGATCTGAAAGAGGGTTCGCACTTCGCACCCTCTTCGGCTGAAACGCTAACCAGCTCTTTGAATTGGCCTCGTCTGGAGAAAATGACCTTTTATTTAAATGACCCATTGCGTTGCTGTTGTTTTTGTTCCGTGCGCTACTTTAATTGTCAGTAGAGAGTATTTCACCCTCCCTCCAAGGTCCGTGGACACTATTACTTTCGCATCAGAAATACCCTAGAAAATGTACATGAAAAATGAATCCCCCACTTAATATTCGATTGACTCTTTTTCACAAGTTTTCTTAGCTTTGGTATTTCTCTGGCGCCTCAGACTTTAAAACTTTCCATCCTAGGTGACAGCGAAAAAGTCTGAGCTCACAATACCTGCTGCCTCCCGATGAGACGGGGAGTTGGAGTCTGTGTGTGAATCAGATCTCTTTGCATATCTGTGCTGCTACTGGTGATCCGGAGGCTGCGCCAAAGCCCCAAGGTGCTTTCTGATGTATTTATTTAGCAGGTTTTTTGGAAGGAAAAAGGTTGGCTGTTTTGGAGGGACTTGCTGAGATGGCAGGCTGTGTCGCTGGCTAGGTATTTATAACAGTGCTGCCTGCTCACTTTTTAAGCCCCTGGCCAAAGCAACAGCAGCGTCTTCTCTGAAGCCATAAGATGATCGTCCCCTGGTCGGGATTATCAGTGAGATGTCCTTCACAGGGGAGAGGGACAGAGCTGAATTATTTGACACAACAGCTTTCCTGGCAGGAATCCCATTTCAACTTCCCTCATGGTTAAAGATGAGGACGTTGATGTCGGTGTCAGTAATCAATGGACCGACCTATCGCTAAGCCACGCCCCCAAAATAGAAATTGTCCAATCATATCACAGCAAGTCACCACAGACAGAAAACTCGGACAAACAACTCGCTAATATCTGATGGTGAAAAGCTTCTAGACGAAATATTCTTGTCATCTTTAAAAAAACAACATGTACTACTATACTTGCTGTGGTAAATCAGAAATCAGAAATTTGCCAACTCCCGCCATTGTAAGTCATTGAATGTCATTCAGTCACGGTCGGTCAGTCGGTCACTGTCAGTGAAGCGTTGTTTGTTTGTCCGAGTTTTCATAGGGGGCGTGGCTTAGCGATAGGTCAATTGCAATTATGATACTGATGCGGGGATACTGAGGAAGGACTGATGAAACCGCCTTAACCGATCTACTCGGCAATGTTTTAGGAAGAGCATTTATTTCAATAGGTTGCTTCTGACTACTACAATGCCTTGATTCCAGTAACAATCTTAACCTTTTTTTCTTTTGTGTTACCTATGCCCTGCCATTTTGCTATGACTTCCTTCCATCCGTCTGACAATCACCCCCATTTCAAACAAAAATGATGCAGAGGACAAGTGTAATTGCAGAATGATAAGTAATGGTTCAGTTCCTAAGTGTGTGTGTGTGTGCTGTTGAGTGACTGTACATGTGTGATCTGAACGTTCTAGGACCCTGGGGTTGTTAGTAAAGCGCCTGGAGAGAGGGGGCAAAGCCGAGCAGGAGAGTCTGTTCCAGGAGAACGACTGTATCGTCCGGATTAATAACGGGGATCTGCGCAACATCCGGTTTGAACAGTAAGCCCTCTGCCCTCTGCCTCACAGAGACGGGCCTGACTGGGTCTGACTCATCCTCTACCTGGCCTGCCTTCCAAACTCCTAACTCTCTTAACTCTCCTAACTCTCTTCTTTTCCCCTCAGAATCACCACCATATCCTCTCTCTCTCTCTCTCTCTCTCTCTCTCTCTCTCTCTCTCTCTCTCTCTCTCTCTCTCTCTCTCTCTCTCTCTGAACTCTGTGATTTCAATCTGTTGTGCAAGTTTATTTCAAGGCTAACAGCTAACATTCCTATGACTTCCAGATACAGTACACACAACAAGAGACAACGTAGGTGTCGTGTAGTGTGGCCCTCTGTGTTGCCTCATGAAGTCCTCATGACCCATAGTCCTTCATGATAGCCCCTAGCCCTCTGAGGCATAGTCCTTCATAACAGCCCCTAGCCCTCCGAGCCATAGTCCTTCATAACAGCCCCTAGCCCTTTGAGCCAAACAAGCTTACATACTTTAGCACCACTGCCTCACCTCTGGTCTATTGATTTATTGCTTCTCTCCATTTCCTAAAGTGGAATGAAGATATAAGACCCCCCCCCCACACACACACACACACACACATACACACACATACACACACACACCTACTGTATAAAGTCATATCTGTGCTGAGTCACGGATGAGAGATAGATTGCATCTCGTCCAGGCTCTGATCCAGACTCAGCATACGGAGGTGGCTCTGGCTATATCCGCTCCATCAGGTATCTCCTGTGTGGTTTAGTGCTGGAAGAAAAGGCTGTGATTATTGCCGCTGATGGGATGTGTAGTTGTACTAGTCTGGGATGAAGCTCTCAGGCTCAGGTGTTTTGAGGATGAGGCCTGGCCGGGGTTTTGAAAGCGCCCCCACTGGGCTTCGTGCCGTAGGGTGTGGATGAGAGACAACAGATACTGTCAGTCTTCCCTAGTAAGCAGGGGCGGAGCTACCAGGGGGATCACGAGGTGGCACCCGCTCCCCTTGTGATCTGATTGGCCCCCCTGTGTGCCCCCCCCCCCGACGCCCATTGGGTGTTGAGTGTTGTCAATCAGTAACAACGTAGTGAAAGTTTTGAGAAGCGATCATATTGGGATCGTATTGGCCATCCCGTGTGCCTCCCCGATTTCATTGGCTCTTAGGGATGTCTATCACTGTGACGCGCACGTTCAAGTTAGTATATGCAGCTACTGCAGATGTTGCTGAAGAAGACAGTGTTTTCAGTTTTTTTTTCATGTTAGGAAAGTTTAAGTGTTGAAGTGCCCACTCGATATAACAAACAACAATAGTTTTAGGATCACTAAAGCGGGAAACGCAAAATGTCATCGGACGAAACACCAGCACCATTGACGATGTTCTGCCAATGTATGCTGCCTTGTCAATGTATGCTGCCTTGTCAATGTATGCTGCTTTGTCAATGTCTGCTGCCTTGTCAATGTATGCTGCCTTGTCAAGCCCTGCTTTGACATGTGGCCAGTCGGGGCTCGAACCGCCGATCTTTAGACGCCGACTCTACCTCCAGCGCCACAGCTGCCCCTATGTGTTTTCTTCTAGATACGCAAACCTGGCAAGAATTATAACCAGTCCTAGTGCAGCTTTGAAAATGAAAAAAACTATTGTATATACCTTATGTTAATTTCATCATCTACACTTGGCCACTCAATTAAGTGTTTGCAATTGCAAATTGTGATGCTTTTGTCATCCCATCACCTGGCAGCCCTCTCTGCTGTGAAAGAGGCTTATGTGTGCTTTGAAAACAAAATCCACAAGGGAGCAATGTTTTTGTATCGCTCCACACACATCCCTGCCTGGCATCCACAAGCTTAAAGCCACTCTCATATGACTCACAAAGGAAATTAGCAGCCGAAGAAAATAACGTTGCCCTCTCTCTCTCTTTCTGTTTGATTGTGCACCGTACAGAGATAATTCAAAGTGATATTCTAATCTTATTGGATTGTTTTGCATGGATAAATATTTTGAGGCGGTTAATCTAACTAAATGTAATGATGCGTTGATGGGGTAATTTATTATTCAATCAGACCCGGGTGGTGGCTGATTACTGGAGTGTCACTGCGCTGCTCATTACTCCATAGTCTGCTGTTTACGTGATTTCTGAGAAATTACCATAAGAATGAGAGACCCAAATCCCAAAGAGTGTCTTCTGCATTGCACTGTGAGGTGAAACCGCTACGAAATGAAGTGTTGTTTATTATGGCGGAAGCGGCTTAGCGATTGTCAATAACTCATTTGGATGGGTTCAGTGTGGTATCGCGGGCGTGATAATGGAGGGCTGGGAACACAAGGTAGGATTGTTGGAATCCTATCCCTCCACCCAAGGCCCTTATCCTCTTATACCGCAGGACGGGGCCGCTCTAGGCCAGACTATCTATATGCTAAGTGCCGCCGGAGCTCAAGACTAAACAATACCCGTGCCCTGGAAGAAAAAAAAAATAAGCATTTTTATTTTTGTCTTATTTGTTATTTGTTTCCAAACTAATATGAGACTTGATCTGAAGTACAGACTTCTGAGTAGTCTTTGTTTTTGGAGACTGTAACCACATTATCGTCAATGAGCTGCATGTTCCATCACTATTGTTTGGATTATTTTGTTGTCTAGTGAACACTTCACCCCTCGCCTCATTCCAAACACACACATTCATACAACATACAGTATTATGATATTACCTATTCATTCAATCTAAAACATGATGTTGACTAGCTCTCAATCTGTTAACATCGTCATGCTAATGCTTCTCTATCACTCCTCCTGAGCCTAAACTCATCATGGGAATGGCAGACAACTAATAGTTGTTAGTAATGTCTAACTTTGTCTTGGTTTCAAACTGCTTCACTGCTATAAGCCTCTGATAACCCATGGTTGACCTTGTGACTTCTACCTGTTCTACCTCTCTATGGGTTTCTATCTATGGACAGTATCAGTCTCACGTTACCTCATTATACTGTTATCAAGTCGTGTCTAATGTAACGGTTTGTGTTGGTGACCTCTCTCCTCCTTCAGAGCTCAGAACATGTTCAGACAGGCCATGCGCTCCCCGGTCATCGTGTTCCACGTGGTACCGGCCGCCATGAAGGACCGGTACGAGGAGCTCTCCCAGAGCGAGCTAAGCCCTCCCTGTGGGAGGGTCAGTTTCAGCTCCGATCCGGATCAGTCCCAGTCCTCCGGGGACAGGGGCAGCATCGTGCTAGGATTGGACCCCAGCCCACAGAGGATGTCCCGGTCAGGACCGCACCCCAACCTCAACCACAACCACGAGGGCCATCCGACCCCCCAACCACAACCAGAGCAGGGGCTTCCCAACCCCACGTTACCTCACAACGACCCCATGGGCCAGAACTCCCACGCCCCCTCCCCGTCCCTGCAGAGGAAAGTCAGTGCCAACCATTCCTCGGGCTACTTCAAAAAAATGGGCCGAAGATGTACCATCCAGCTAAAGAAAGGTAACGACTTTTAGTCTTTGTTATTTTAGAGGACAGCAAAAATAGCGAGATACTCAAATGACATGATTAGAGCTGTGTGTACTTGTCGATTCATAATAGACAAAAATACGGTCTTTCCACATGACTTTCCTTCACTTCGGCGAGAGATGAAATCTCTCAAACGTCCATCCCTTATCATTGCTGGAGTTGAGCCGAGTGTTGTGTAACTAATACAGGACTTCAAAGAGTCCATATTTTATTGTCAGGGACTCAGTCTATCTAGTGTCTCCCCACTATCTCACGTACAGGCTCAAATCCCATTTGTTCTGCATCACAGCAGCGTCCTAGCATTTCACAGCGCTGTCTGGAGAGCTAAGACACACACACACACACACATGCACACACACACACACACACACACACACACACACACACACATATATATACAGTATGTGCCCATCCTCCAATGATTATCGAGTGTGACAGACTTCAAAAGACGGATCTTAGAATGAGATGCGTAGGATGTATGATGCTTAACCACAGCGCTAGCCTGCAAACTTTCTCTCTCTTTTGCCTCTTTACCTCTACCTTACTCTCGACACCTATCTATCTATCTTTCTGCCTTTCTTTTTTCCTTATATAATTCTCCCAAATGTAGTAATCACACTTCACAGCATGTTAAAATAGGAAGTAAAGTGTTTTTGTGTTTGTGTTTAACATACGGTAGGTCAGAGTGACGGTAGCGTGGTGGAATCACCACAGCAGTCTTGAGTCAACTTTTTCACCCATTTTATTTGAAGTATTTCTCTGTGGTGAAATAACCACCAGGGGTATTGTTGAGCATTTGTGGCTGGTTCTCAAGTCGAGCTTGACTCCAGGCTCACTTTCAGACTTGTTGAACATTTTAGTCCAACATTGTCATTTATTAAGTTAGCCATTCTATCTTGATATCTTAAAAAGGTCCACTCTGCAATCTAATCAGCTCCATTTTGCCAAATATTGGAGACGTCTTTCACAGCTCTTGTAAATGGTAAATGGTCTGCACTTATTATGGCGCCTTTTTTGCCGCTCCAAATCTGCTCCAAAGCGCTTTACAACGGCCTCTCATTCACCCATTCACACACACATTCACACACCGGTGGCGGCAAGCTGCCATGCAAGGCGCTGGGGGTTCAGTCTTGCCCAAGGACACTTCGACATGTGGCCTGCCGGGCCTCAAACCGCTGATCTGCCAACCTTGTGATCATTAGACGGCGACTCTACCTTCTGCGCCACAGCCGCCCTTGTCATCACCTGGTGGTGGCTTTCAGCAGCACTTCACACATCAACTTGTGCCTGCCGCAGGAGCACCATTGAGTTAGCTCACCGCTATGATGGCCGTATGATTATTTTTTAACACTTACCTACTGTAACGTTCAGACATGCTAGAAATTCCTTTGAGCCCACTTTCTGAAACAAGGGGTATGTTCACCCATCAGCTTTTATTAAGTGTGTGGGTGTGGGTGTGGGTGTGTGTGTGGGTGTGGGTGTGGGTGTGGGTGTGGGTGTGGGTCTGTGTGTGTGTGTGTGTGTGTGTGTGTGTGTGTGTGTGTGTGTGTGTGTGTGTGTGTGTGGGTGTGTGCCAGCCTGGCATTTACACATCCCTCCTGTACCCATGAGGAACACTGTACATGATGCTATTAACCTCCAGCCTTCCACTCACTCCACTGTCTGACTGAATGGAAGAAGAGTGAGTTGAGAAATTAACCAATAGTGAGGTGATTTGGCTGGAGGCACTCTCTCTCTCTCTCTCTCTCTCTCTCTCTCTCTCTCTCTCTCTCTCTCTCTCTCTCTCTCTCTCTCTCTCTCTCTCTCTCTCTTCTCTCTCCCTCGCTCTACGTGTTTTCTGATGGAGCAGATGTTGAGCGCCGAAAGTTGGCACGAGGCATCAGGCAGAGCTTCAGGGAATAGCACGCAAAGGCAGCAGAGCAGGCTAGAAGTAACGTGCTCTCAAGGAACACAGTCACTTCTCTCTGCAATATGTTCGCACGGGTTCGGAATAATTTGTTCATGGCACTGTTGAAAGTTTGATATCGTGCTTATTATTCGGACGGTTAGTTCGCGTGGTGGACCTGCTTTAGCTCCCTTTACCCAGGCCTAGCTGTCATTCGAACAGCAAGGCCTCACCAAATGACTGTTGGTTCATATCCAACGAGAGCCCACTGCCAGTAGTTTGGGTTTATTTGCACTAGGCAGACTGGTTCATGTTATAACTCAACACCACCCCCATAATTCTCAGATTATGCTGTTTAAGTGTCAGAATGTGTTTCTCATATGATTTGAACTGTTCCAGTGTTGAAATGAACATGTCCCGTGTGTACGTGTCTGTAAATTGTTTAAAAACCATATGAAGACATTGGAAAACATTACGGCCTATAGTAAGATGTTACTTTAAAGTAATGACCCTCAGATGAAACACGGTTTTGGACAGATTCTCAAACAATTTGTAGATGATGTTCACAAGTCATCAAAAGAATAAGAATAGAATGAATCTGTGTCCGGCGTTCATTGACTAGTTGTGTGTATATTGACTTGACTCCTCCTAAAGAGCCCGACGCGAGGGACGGAACAACAGCAGCAGCCATGGTAGTAGCAGTCTGTTCCTGGCTGAGAAATTAGCAAGAGTGCCTTAATCAAATAAGGCAGCCCGAAAAGGACGTACGTACGCCATTAAGACTCATTTTAATGTGCTGCTTCTCCTCATGTTTGCTATTTAATTGGCTTATTGGAACGGGGATTCAGACTAATCCAAAAAGGGATACAATTGCTTTTATTACGGTCTATTACCCCAAATAAAGACGTCAGAGCAGTGGTTAATTACTGCAGGGCTATTAGAGATGCATTCCGCTAATTGCCTGATTGGAGGCCATTAACGATGTGATCTTCTAATGCAAAGGATGTTTGATTCCGGTAATTTGTTTGCAGGCCGGAGGAAAAGGTACAGAACGGTGGCCTTTATGGACACTGACTGAAACTAAACACTGAGAAAACCAGAGGAGAAGGTCAATAGAGAGAGAGAAGGAATATCTGCCCAATGTTGTCCTGTTCTAACTCTCGACAGTTTCTCTATCATGGATAGGAG
>NC_137683.1:13900342-13907842 GCF_963989245.1 Nansenia antarctica
ACACACACCTGGACATACACATACTGTAGACACACTCACACACACACACACGCACACACACACACACACGCACACACACACACACGCACGCACGCACACACACGCACACACACACACACGCACACACACACACACAATCCCACACACAATCCCACACATACGGGCGGTACTGGTATGTCCCCACAGACACTTGCCTACAGTTACACACAGAGTCTTACATCTAGACACACACTCTTTTTTAAATGTGTGAGCAGTTATCTGGGGTGACTTTCAATGTCTGTGGACAGATGGCGAGGGTAGTGGCCTCCTCCACCTCGCATCCACCAGGTCTGACGGTATCCCAGGGATCTGAGCGCCTTGGCAGACAGGAGGGCTCCGCGTTCACACTAACTCTACGCTGCGGCACTCACCCCGGCACCTGAATGGACCTCTCATGTTAGCCACGTCAGAGGGACCGGTCAGCCAGCTTAATAAACAACAACTTGCAAAAGCACAAGTCGTATGTTACTTCTATATGTTTCATCGTCTTTTTCCATCATCTATTCGTTCACAAACTCAATTATTTTATCATAATATGTCTCTTGCAGTGGACATCGGGTCTTGGTCTGAACACAGAATGTAATGTACCAATTGCATTCATTTTCATGTCGATTTCTGTTCAAATTATTTTCATTTCATGAACATCATTGTACTCTGTTTAAGAAAGGTTTCACCTTAGGGCATCATTATTTTCTCATCTCTCATCAGAGACATCACATGTGTGACTCTGTTGGACTGCATCATCTTGTAAAGAATCTGTCCTCGACCTCATTGAATCGGCTTGGGTTGTTAGCCACACCCACACCACTGTTACATCATCAGAAAGCCCAGGATGTGCTCTGTACAGGACAATAGGACTCTAGGATGTTTGACTTAGAGATCTCAGTCTCATGTCCCCCAAAGAGGACAAAAATGAATAGACCTATCGCTAAGCCACGCCCCAAAATAGAAATTGTCCAATCATATCACAACAAAAGTCACTACAGGCAGAAAACTCGGACAAAACAACTCGCTTATATCTGATGTTGAAAAGCTTCTAGACTAAATATTCTTGTCATCTTTAAAAAAACATGTCTATTACTTACTTGCAAATCGGTCGGTCAGTCAGTCACTGTCAGTGAAGAATTTGAGCGAGCGTTGTTTGTTTGTCCGAGTTTTCAAAGGGGGGCGTGGCTTAGCGATAGGTCTATTGCGATAGGTCTATTGCTGGGTCTCAGGAGGATCTTCCTCTCAGCAGTGGGGTGAGAAGAGTTTGATGGCAGCGCTCCCTTCACTCCTCAAGCGTGACACGATTAAAAATCCCATCATGGAGACAGTCTTAATCATTCCATCTCTCTCTCACCAGCCCTCCCTCCTTCTCTCTCTCTCTCTCTCTCTCTCTCTCTCTGTCTCTATTTCTCTTCTCCCCTCTATCTCTCTGCCCCCCCCTCTCTCTCTCTTCCTCTCTCTCTCTCTCTCTCCTGAGAACTTTTTCCTAAGCGTGTGTAGTGTAGATGGGAGAGTGCTAGCGAACGCTTCATTACTCTCCTTGTCACATTAGCATTCTGCCGTCTCTGCCTCTCACTCACAGACTGGGGCTTTCATGGATCTCAATAATCCATACAAGTATGTTCATAAAAATCTGATTAGGAGGGCAGGGCTACACCAGTGACAGTTATTGCAAATAAAGCATGGTAGAGAGAGGGGACTGGTAATCGCCTGGCTGTCGTGTGTGTGTGTGTGTGTGTGTGTGTGTGTGTGTGTGTGTCCATTAACACATCATCTTGAGAGCCCCCAACCATGACAGTGATGTTTTAAATCATAATGTGATGCTGTATATGACTGCAGGCGTGTTGCTGTCAGAGTAGGAGAGAGAGAGATGGCATTTCCCCATGCAGGATCCAGAGGAATAAATCAAAATGGAGAGGATCTGATTTGTCTTGTTGACATTTTGCTTTGTGATGTTTAATGTCAGTTGGTGAAACCAGCCACCACACCTCTTTTTATTTT
The DNA here is from genome assembly GCF_963989245.1 of Nansenia antarctica. Lineage (NCBI taxonomy): Eukaryota > Metazoa > Chordata > Actinopteri > Argentiniformes > Microstomatidae > Nansenia > Nansenia antarctica. The sequence goes on from NC_137683.1 coordinate 13,902,371, forward strand.
AATAATGTAGGTTAGCACACTAGTCACTCTCCTCCCCCCTCTCCTCCCCCCTCTCCTCCCCCCTCTCCTCCCCCCTCTCCTCCCCCTCTCTCACTGTCTCTTTCTCTCTCTGGTGTCATAGACAATTTCAAAGAGCAGAGAGAGACAGATGCGACTTAGCAGATGGAGCGACTTATTGATAGCAGCGTAATCGCTAACCTTTACCCAGTGCTGTCCAATTCAGAGGGGGTACCGGAGTAAAATTAGCTTCCACGTTCCTGCCCCGACCCCCGCGGCCTTCAAAAAAGAAGAAGAAGAAAGAAAAAAACAAAACTGAGAAGAAGAAATTGTCTGTCTTCGTTGACTGACTTCTAAAGATGCTGGATCAATGCGTATGCTACGCTAGCCCACTTGGTGGGTCTCTTCCAGAGAATTGATCTCAGGAGAGTGGATCAGTGAGGGGTGATGCGGATGTTGATGACAGGTGATGGGAGCTCAGGGGGGTTCATGCCCCCTGGTGGGCTGGAGGTTAACATTCACACACACCGGCCCCCAGCGGGCCTCATCAGTGGCCTGCGGAGGCGGATGTGAAGACAGAGTCAGGCTTGGAACTATGGTGGAGAGATGTTGGCGAAGGCTGCAGGCTCTGCACAGCGCTGGGGGATTAGGGAGTTTGAACGTGGCAGTCTTTTCATGTTTCCGATGCCTGTTTTGAATTACGCTTGTATTACTCTAGTAATATGTTGTGTGTTTTTTCCATTTTTTTCTCCGGGAAAATGTGTATTCCTTTATTTAGGATAGAATGATGAGCAGATGATGATAGAGAAAGACACATTGGACTGAGAGAGGAAGTTCGAAACATGATGGATGGAGGGAGGAAGAAGAAGAGAGGGAGAGGAGGGAGAAAGAAAGGAATTGAGAGAGGCATAGGAAATGTAGACTCGGAGAGAGAGAGAGAGAGAGAGAGAGAGAGAGAGAGAGAGCGAGAGAGAGCGAGAGAGAGCGAGAGATAATGGAAAACTGACAGTGTGCAATGTGATAAGAATCACTTGACAACCGACGAAAAGCAATCGCCATGGAAATAACAACAACGGGGGGAATCCTCCTCGGAGACACAACCTGCACTTGATGAAACCTTACCTCTGCTCTCCGCCTCCGCCGTACTCAGGGGCTAGTTCCCGGTCCCGCTCCTTCTGAATTATTCATGTCCGCAGACGCAATTACACGCCACGCTAATACCAGGAGCGGCGGCGGGGGCTGACGTGAGAACATTAAAACAGTGGAGCGCACAGCACACACACACACGCAATTCCGACATGTAAACACAGAGGCCGACCGCGGTCCCCCGCGCACGCCATTGGCTGTTATTTATCTGCACATTTATCTCCCATCGTGCACCGCTGTGTGTGCTTACAGCCGGAGAGCGACATGGCGTCTCCGCCTCCCCGCCGAGCAGGGGGGGCCGTGAGTGAAGATTGCATTTCACCTTCCTTTCCCTCTGATAAATAAGCCAATGTCACGCTTCAGTACCCAGCTTGGCCACAGAGTAAGAAATGAGTTACTACTGTGCATGCTTGAAAAGATGTACCCCTGATGAAGCAAGTCCCACAACTCCCCCTGTTTTTCTTCACCTGTTGAGATTTTTTCTCAAAACTGTTGCTCGACAGTGGTAGTGGTCCTTGTCCACTGTGTCGCCATCAGTAAAGGATTGTGTGGAAGCATGTGTGTTCTCTCCATTGTCTCTCAGCATCACATGCGTTCATTTCAAACCTTGTCCTTGTCCCCTCCATAATGCATCAGCGCAGCCAGTCATGTGTAGTGTTATGATCTGTGTTATTTCCACCTCTCTCTAGAACACAGAGCCCCTACCGACACTGAGACCCAGAGATTTGGTAAGAGATTCCCAGATATTGTGACACCCCACCACCACTAGCAACCAGCCATACCACTACAGTACAGATTACTACGTAACCTCTCATGGCTTCTTGTTGAACCGAAATTAGGATCCAGTCTTTTGAGTTTCTTTAGGAACGTAATATTTAAAAAAAAAACGGTATTTTGTCTGACCAATTAGTTATTATCACCAAACCAGACATGCTCGTTCAGGACATCTGATACCCCCCAGACCAAAGACAAATCTCCTCACATACACAGTAACATAATAGATCCGTCCCTGAATGGAATTGTACATCAAATCCACCTTCAAGAAAACAATAAAATAATGTGAATCTAATGCGATCCACAATAAGATTTGACAGATACTAATCCCACTGCATGTTGAATGTATTACTTGTCATGTACGTATGTCAATTTGTCTAATGTCTACATGTTAAATGTATGTAACTTGTGTAATGTAAATGTCATTGTTTGTTATGTCTTCTTATTTTACGTTGGACCCCGCTATGGCATCAGACAACGGGGATCCTAATAAAAATCGAATCCAAATTCACTACAGTACGCATGTTAGGGTTTAGCTGGCTCATTATGGCCCTATATTCTTACAGTGACATTACACCGTTGTTCATATTTATCACTAACACACAGCTCATTGACCTTTAAGACATGCTTTCTGCCAGTTAGTCTGGAACAATGGAGTGTGGGGGGAATAGTCTCATGATTCTCCTGCTGTAGCTCACACGAGTGCAATTAAACAGTACATTAAAACCTCTCTCTTTATGACCATATCACAGTTGTCACTGATGCATTAGGAGCTATGGCTGCCAATCATCGAGGAATCTTAATTGGCCAATTCATTCCAGCCTCTGATTAATGTGACATCAGAATTGATGGTTCTCTTACAGAAGGTTGCTGCAGACAAATGTGTGATAGGATCACTTACTATGACAGTAGAGTAATGGTGTCTGGAACACAAGCCTTTGCAGTCCATCTCTCTGTATCAAAGTGGGCCTCCACAATGTTCTTCATTAGAATCGCTTTGAGATTAGACTAAAGAGTGTGAGTTAAATTATCCTATTTAAGTCTCTTCAAATGCTTATATAATTTGAAAGCTGTTCCCGGAGTGTGTTCTGAAATCCAAACAAGCATACCATTGTTTTCCTTTCCAAACCACACCTCTACACCGCATTCCTCCAAACACACTCCCAATTATTCCCGGCAGATGATATCTCTTGTTTTTCTCAATTGCTCCTCACTCTGTAGAAAGTTGGCTTTTGTAGTGGTGCCAGAGCTATATTGTGAGAGTCACCTCATGAAAATGAAGGCGATAATAGATTTTTTTTACAGCGGAATTGATTTTCTCCACTGCTGGAATCCCTGCCTAAAGTTGATAGAGAGAAAATATATGTTTTTGTGCTTATTTGGTTGGTAATAATACATTAGACTTGTATAGTGCTTTTCTAGACACTCAAAGACGCTTTGCAAACTGAAAAGATCGAGTAGTAATAGTAAAAAGAAACAAAAAATAAATAAAAGAAAGTATAGGGGTCTAATACATGTTTAGATGACTAAATCTAAATCTAAGTGTCTTTGTAGGACAATCTACTCTGTATACTGCAATTACACCTAGATTTTGGCCGGAGAAGCGGCAAGCAAGCAACGCCACCGTCCTCTCTCGACCGGCATTTTTTTGAAAAGTGATCATATCATATCTATCATATCTATACATCATATCTATCATATCTATACGTCATATCATATTAGAATGTTTAGATTACTACATCTAAATCTAAGGGTCTTTGTAGGACAATCTACTCTGTATACTGCAATTTACACCTAGATTTCGGGCGGAAAAGCGGCGAACAAGCAACACCAGCGCCCTCTCTCAACTGTCTCTCTCCTATTGGGTTGGTAGTTGACGTGTTTGGGCGGAGCTAATGTACAGTGTGTTCGGTGTTTGTGCTGTCAGCCAGTGTGTTGTCCCTCCTAGGACCCCTCCTGGGGTTACGGGGGGGGGGGGGGGGGGGGCGACCCAGGGTTGGGGTTACAGGGGGGATTGTGTTACGGCTGGAGTGTCATGTTACACTGCAATGAGATGTGCAGTCTGGCAACTGTCAGCTTGTCTGTCCCCATAGCAACGTCCCGAGAGGGAAGTGATCTCGGCAGACCTCGCTGATTGGCTGGTGTATATGATGCTTTTGTTCGGCAGATGGGTGTGGTTTGGTAGCTCAGACCTCTGATACCTTGCTCTTATAGCCTGCTCCGCTACACCATCATCATCATCCACCATCATCATCCACCTATCCCGAGCTGCCTCTTAGTTCACGCTATCTGTCTCCCCCCTCCCCTACACAGGAGAGAGAAGCTGTCTTTGCAAGTGATTTAGTGGCAAACGGTATTAGCTCATATTACCCAGGATGTTACTTTGTGATTGTAATAAACAATGTATTTAACAGGGCAGTGTGTTCAGCAGGCCAAAGAAGTGTCGTCTTCCAGTTTTAATATAATTAGATGTTTCCAAGAGTTACGCTTTTCCCTCACTGCGAGGATGAGGTAATGTGTTGCAACTTTTTGCTAACAAAGTGCCAAAACACGCTGTTCTTTGTTCACTTTCCTCTTCAGAGTTTCTTTCTTTCTGAGAGAGCATAGAACAGAAACCAGGAAACCAGCCTTGCCTTGCAGCTAAAGATTCAGTCAATCAATCATTCAATCGTTCAAGGTGTTCGCTTAATGCGTCATAACCCCTCCCTTTTCTTTCCAGTGAATAGAATAACACATTCACAGAGTTCCTAGCGTGAATTAACCGGTCTTTAAAAAACACCAGCTGCAAAAGTATAATTCTTCCTAATCATGTTGGAAAATCGGTCTCGTGTTACAAATATACTAACAGCCCTCTGGCCTGGAGTTCTGTACATGACTGGTGCAGAACGGTGTTAGTTCTGGCAAACCTACAATTTGATCATAAGTGGTAGCCATTACTCTCTATTGTTAGTCTAGTCTCGGTAGTGTTGACCTTGTCCAGCCTAGTAGAGTGGCTCCCTCTCTCACAGGAAGCGTGGCGGTAAAGAGGGGGCTTGGGAGGGAATTTTGATGAGTCTTCCTCAACTGCCCCTCAACTCCTGCTGTTAACTGGCCTGACCTGAGAGGTGGGTGTGACCGAGGATCGACTCTGATGTTTCGTGTGCCGCTGAGCTGTGGGGACACCATGGATCCACTCTGGCGTTTTTTAGTCTGGCAGACGAAGCTTGTCTTGTTCTCCTGCTGAGAAAATGGGACCTCTGTCTTGAATGGCCCCCGAGACATTTAAGTTCAATTCTCTGCTTGAGGCGGAACAATGGCTTCAACCGTTTATTTTCAGTGTCATTCTTTTGTTCAACCGGTCCTTTTTTTTCATGTGTGCTTTTTCCCTGTGTTGCGTACTGGGGCTGCTTTTATGCCGGGTTCTTCTTGGCAATCACCACGCCAATTTGAGTTCACTGCCACACCACTTGCGTAATTAAATCGAATGCTTGCTGAGTGTAGTCAGAAGACAATGCCCGCCCCCCGTTAATGACTTTCAAACTGTTTCGGAGGCGCCACCTGTTTTAATTTACTACT
>NC_137683.1:13910342-13940342 GCF_963989245.1 Nansenia antarctica
TCTGCCAACATGTTGCTGCCCAGTCAGAAAGAATGACGCACATAAACAACAAGCTACCAGTCCACGGCCATGCGGGGGGGAGGGGTCTTGGAATATAGTATCCAATGAAATTGCAAGCTCAGTCTCCCATCACTCCATCCAGTTCAATCCAAGCTAAAACACTGAATCCAAAATTCTCTGAACCCCCAAAAGAGGCGATCTGTTGGTATAGCTATGCGAGCCTAGTATTAGAGCTACCTTGGCTTAACGTGTTTCAGTTCAGAACTGCCTTAGCCAAGTTGATCTTGCTCGGTGTTTCAGCCTGTTTGACAAGCTCAGAGTTGGCCAACAGCACTTGCTCCTGTCTCCTGGAAATGTTTTCCTTCCTCTCTTATTCACTCCCTTAGCCTTCGCACAACAACAGCAACAACTTGAGAGTGTGACTATTTTATTGTCATTTTGCAGAGAACACAAAAAGTGGTTCGGGCCAATGGTGACCAATTGAATTTGTGCATCCGATATATCATAGTCCTCAACAGCTGTGCTAAAAGCTTCTCCACAGACATAGTAACTCATATTTAGCATTTTTAAAATAAAATAAAACTCCCTTCATTAATAATAAAGATGTATCTCCCGGTGACACACATGGTAATTTACCTGAGAGCTATTCTGGGTGTTTTTGGAAGCGCCGTTTTTATTTTGTTTTGTTTGTTACCATGGGCACGTTGGCACTTGATTGCAGTGATTATGCTTGAACCAGACTAGGAGAACACACACTAGTGGCACATTGTATTAGCACCTGAGGAACATTAGTCAGTGACAAATAACACATTTCTCTTGGTAGAGGGGTTTCTATTATCTGTTCCCCCTGTCATCTGACTGTAGGATAGGCCTGACTGTATGAATGGTTCTTTCTCTGGCGTGAGCCTCCTTTGTATGTAAAGGTGGGAGATCTGTTGAAATGCACTGTGATTAGAGAGATTCCGCTGTGTATTGACTGAGGGCCCGGTGATGGCGAAGGCCTGGTGGTGTAGAGAGAGAGGTATTGTGAGGAGCAGAGGAGGAGAGGCTGGGGAATAGGGGCTCAGTTTGAGGTGCTGAAAAAGCCTCCACCTGAACGCACCGCTGCATCCTAATAACTCTTCAGCCCCTGAAAAACCTTCTCTCTCACTCAGCAGTTGTGAAGGGCAGACACCTGGCTGTGTGTGTGTGTGTGTGTGTGTGTGTGTGTGTGTGTGTGTGTGTGTGTGTGTGTGTGTGTGTGTGTGTGTGTGTGCGCGCGCGTGTATGTGCGTGCGCGTGCGAGTGCGTGTTCGTGCGTGCGCGTGTGCATACATGTGTGCATGCATGCGTGTGTGTGCCTGTGCATACTCTCACCAGTGTTATAGAGGTCTTCCAGTGGTAGTTAGATCCTGCTGACTGTATTAGTTCCTATGGCTGCCATGGCGATCTCTCACAGCAACCTCGGCACACAGAACATGCATCGCATGCTCATCGCTGTATATCCGTCCAAAATATTGACACTCTATTATCTTGGTTTGAATGTATTTTTTTGTATTTATGAATAAATAATCAACAATCATAAATATAAGCATTGCTGATTAGGATGCATGAGAGATCCTGTTACACAGTGGAATCTTGTTCTTATTCAGGCCATGCTCTCCTGTCCCTCACAAAATAAGCATACTCTGTCATGCACACAGAAACAACATTACATTTGTATGTCACTAGCGTTTTGTCCCACCTCTCCTCTTATCTTTACTAATCTGAAAGGAAATAAAAGCAAATAGCAAAGCCTTTGTGATTTTCGACAGTACACATCCTTTTTTCAACCCCAATAGATTGGAATTTTGACATCCGTTTGATGGAATGTGTTCCAGTCTCGCTCGCGTGCGCGCGCGGTGGGGGGGGGGGGTAATCAGGTTTCACACCCCAAGTAATGTATGCAACCCTGACACAAACACGAATTGTAACCTCTTCTGTCTACTACAAACGGTCTCCAACAAAGGATCCACCGGAAAAAAACAAACTGAGCCTTGACTGCTGGTGGGGTTTCAAACACGTGTCACAAATCATATTTCTCAAAGATGCATTTGTTTAGACAACAAAGAGGGAAACACTGTTTGTGTTTGAGCATAACATTGCTACCCGGTGTTTTTCAAAGTGAATCCTCGTCCCTGCTTCTCAGACACACGGTCAGCTTAGAGACTGTGAACATCAATTAGCAGAAGTCTGGCAGACAGTGAGAGAAAGTGACAATGACAGCATGCTGACGTGACGTGCTCCGCTCTCCTCTCTCTCTCTCTCTCTTCTATTCTACTTATCGTGTTCCATCCCTTTGTTCTCCCACTCTCTCATCTTGTTCTCTTGTCTTGTATGTCCTCTGTGTCCTTTGTCAAAAGACGGAGGAGGATGACTTGGTGTTGACCCCGGACGGTACCAGGGAGTTCCTGACCTTCGAAATCCCTCTGAACGACTCGGGCTCCGCCGGTCTGGGGGTCAGCGTCAAGGGGAACCGGTCGAAGGAGAACCACGCCGACCTGGGTATCTTCGTCAAGTCCATCATTAACGGAGGGGCGGCCTGTAAGGTAAGGAGTTCCTCGTCGATTGGTCGGTTCGTTATTCCCTCTGCCTTTGTTTTCTGTGGCTTCAATCAATCATGAATATAATAGTTTTTTGTTACTTTATTATAATTTTTTGGGGTGGGGGGTAAAATGTAATGGACCTATCGCTAAGCCACGCCCCAAAATAGAAATTGTCTAATCATATCACAGCAAAAGTCACGACAGGCAGAAAACTCGGACAAACAACTCGCTAATATCTGATGGTGAAAAGCTTCTAGACGAAATATTCTTGTCATCTTTTAAAAAATAAGTATATTACTTGCTGTGGTAAATCAGAAATCAGAAATTCGCCAACTCCCGCCATTGTAAGTCATTGAATGTCATTCAGTCACTGTCAGTCAGTCACTGTCAGTGAAGCTCTGTTTGTTTGTCTGAGTTTTCAAAGGGGGCGTGGCTTAGCGATAGGTCCATTGTTGACCTCTGTAGCTACGTATGATATTTATATGGTACAGCCGTTATGGGCCATGATTCCACGAGACATCTTCTTGCTAGAACTCTCAAATATCCAATACATGACTGTTAATGTCCCCAAGCATTAGTACGGTAAAGATACCGTTCCTCATTGGTTTGTATCGTTACTTGGTGTTGCTCTCAGGACGGACGACTGTGGGTGAACGACCAACTGATCGCCGTCAACGGCGAGTCGTTGCTAGGGAATACCAACCAGGAGGCCATGGAGACACTGCGCACATCCATGTCCACAGAAGGCAACAAGCGAGGGACGATCCAGCTCATCGTGGCCAGGCGGGTCACCAAGTGCAACGAGGTAACAGAGGGGAGGGGTGAATAATGCTAATAGTGCTAGAGACTAATGGCTGATATAATGAGATGCTTGGTTTAATTGTCTGGACTTTCGTTCTGTAGCTTCGCTTTTAAGTATTCTGACTCGAGGCGTTTGGATCTTGTTTCCACCACTTCAGTCCTTGTCTTCCTCGAGGCCTTGGCTGTAGTCAAGTAGGAGTGATGGAGAGAGGCAGAGGGGATGGAGTACCCTGCTGCTTTGAATGATAAACGAGAGCTTTATTACTTTTACCTTGCCATAGGCGTCCGTCGGCGGTCTATCCTCTAATGGTTTGGATCTTTGAGATAGCTGGAGGGTGGAGGGAGGGGGGGGACCATTAGGAGGGTAGTACCACCTTGCCAATCTTCAAACCATCCCGTTTTGATATGTGATATTTCCCTGCTTTTCCCCGATCAGGCCGTGTTTGAGCTGACAATGTGCTGAACGGTGATATCACGAGAGAGCTACTTCAGGGTGTGATGATAGGCAGACAGACAGAGAGAGACCACCACAATGAACAGATAGAGAGGTTTGATTGAATAAGAGAGCGAACGTGACTGGGTAGAGTTGTTATCTGGTAATAGCAGAGGTGAGAGGATCGCAAAGCATTTCAGCCACTGGAATGTCCTCTCCAGATATAGTGTGGTATCTTCTCGTATGCATGCCATCTAACAATTTTTTTTATGTCTGATGTTGTTGGTTTTTCTATGGGCCAGATGAATCAATAGTGGGAAGCCGGAGTTGAGAGCTAGTTGTATTCAGTGGATACCGAATATGTGTGTGTGTGTGTGTGTGTGTGTGTGTGTGTGTGTGTGTGTGTGTGCGTGTGCGTGTGTGTGTGCGTGTGCGAGAGCATGTCATACTCACAGATATGGGATATTTCCCTGCTAACATGGAAACACATAGGAATCTCCCCCCTAGTCCCCCTGCAGCCACTGGTCTCGGATCAGATTTGATTAGCGATGGTGTGGGGCTGATTGGTACCTCTGTCCTGTGGCGGTGTGTCAGTGGTGGACCCCATGCTATGACCCTGGAACCTGCCCTGCCCTTCACCCCCCCCTGGTACCCTATCTACCCCTCTGTAGGATAGGACACATGTCCCTCCTGGGAGTGCCTCAGACCCAAGGTCACTCCTATCAGTCCACCCAGTCACTCTCTCACCCCCCTCCCCCCGCCCCCTTTAATCCCAGACACAGGGGTGTAGTAGCCCAGAGGTGTGGCAGAGAGAGGTTCCTCCACAGAGAGAGAGACAGAGAGAGAGAGAGAGAGAGAGAGATGGCAGGGGGGTGTAGGGGGAAGGGGAGAGGGAGAGGGTGCACTAATACCAATGAAAAAGGAGACCAAATAAAAACAATAACACCCCCAACCCCCCCGGTTGCCTCACGGCGACCCCCCCCCCTCTCGCCAGGCAGGCCTGATATGTCATGAGGACGCCGGTTGCCACTGTCACAAAGCAAAGTGGGAGTGAACGCGGCAGGGCGACATTAAAATGAATAAGATCCATCATTGTCTGCGAGGAGAAAAGCCAAGCTGCGCGCACTAATGCATTTGAGAGAGGGGAGTTTAGTGGATGTATTGTGTCCTGGCCACCCGGTAGAGAGAGAGACTTCTGGAGTGGATTCTGCATTGTGTTGGTATTCAGACAAGAGTGTCTTGGCCCGTCTTGGTCATTAGACGAACAGTCCAAAGGAGCATTGTTTCGTTTGACCTTGGACGTTGCACGCACGCACGCACGCACGCTCACGCACACACACACACACACACACACACACGTGGCCTACACAACAATCCCCCACCTCAAAATCCCTACGTCCTACATGGTGAGGGCAGGGGAGTGTAGCAATACTCTACACAAGCACATTCGATCTGAATGATGAGTAAAGTGGTTGAGTAGGTATTGTCAACCCCCATGGATGCTCTGTCTTAGTTAGAGGAGCTGGACTAAATGCCCTTGGTTTAAGACAAGCTTGGAATGAAGGGCTAGTCAATGTGGCCGTGGGCCTTACAGACAAGGGTATGGTCGTGAGAGGGGATGCCAACAGTACCTACGTCCCTGAACTAGATGTTTGGAGACATTGTATGGATGGACGGACAGTACGTAACATCATCATATCAGAACGTTCTAGAATAATTATTTTTTTGTCATCCACCGAGGAACATGTCTGAGAAAGTATAGTTTTGACCCAGATAGTGCAGTCGTGTGATTGGTCACTGCAATTTATGTTTGAAGCATTAGAGTTTAATCAATGCTTCAGACATGTAGTAATTTCTCCAGCTATATGCATTCTATTAATATAGTGTCACACGTGTTCAAGCAATTACATTCTAGAAAAGTCATTTCAATTCAATTAATTTTTATCAGTACTTTAAAATGTACTCGTGTTTTTCATAATTTCTTTGGTACTTCTCTTCGCCCTTTCAAACAGCTCTTTCTCATGTAACCAAATAAAAACAGACTTAATTGACTGAACATGTTATCAGTGTTTCACTTCCACAGGGTTAGTGTTAGGGTTGTTCAATAGTGATACGATACTGTCAACACTTATTTGTCTGACATGGAAGAATGTGTTGTCTTATAGTTTACCATGTCTTGTTATTAGCTAGCTATGACAACTGAACAATCAAATGTGTCTTATTAAACAGTGTTAGGGTTACGGTTGATTGAGGATCTTTCAACCTATGATGTCAGATGTTTCCTTACCTTGAAAGAAGTCTATGGGCCAGGAATAAACTTGTATCCGCTGATCGGGGCTCATTTGTGGCCAAATCACCTCAAAGTAACTTCCAATCATGTCAGAGAGGAGGTGATTGTTGCCCCTAATCTTGTTTGTTTTTTGCATCCCTCGCATTGTATTTGTGTTAGCGGTTAGCGGTGGCTAACGTTAGATGAAGTTAGTAGTGGCTGTCTAAACATCTCTAAAACATGAATGAATGAATGAATGAATGAATGAATGAATGGTCTTTATTGTCATTGATATAGTACAGGTACCAAACAACGACATTTGGGAGGGGGGGCTCCCCTGGTGCTAGAAAAAAAAACTAAAAAACAAGAAGGGAAAGGAGCTGGTTTACATAAATAAAGGCTATGTACACTATCCACTATACTATACTATACAAATAAAACACTGTGCTGTACTCTATGCTATGCTATACCTATTCTAACATTTCCTATTCTCTGAACCTTATGTACCCTAGGGTTGTCATATTGCACATAGTGTTATTGCACATTCATTTAAAGTGTCGCAGTTTGCAGGTTTGAAATGTACACATTTGTGTTTCAGTATTACACTTGATTTCAATCTAGTAGCTGCCATCAATTTGTCTAGATTGTCCAGGGCCTAGAACCTAGGTCTTTGCTGTGTTCAGGGCCTGAATGGCCCTGGGGTAGAAGCTGAGCTTCAGTCTGTTTGTCCTTGCGAACATGCATTAAAGATGAACGTTTTCTCCTGGCCCATAGACTACTTTCGAGGTAAGGAACCATCTGAGTATCTAGCTTAACAATAGTAGAAATATCCTGAACCAACCGTTAAAGGAGTCTAAACTAAGGTATGCATTTAGCTTTGAATTGTAAATAAATACATAACGTGTATTTAACGTAGGTAACGTGTTTGTTCTTTTTACTACCGGGATTGTTTTCAGCGTGTGACTTGTGGCACATGTTGTTGTTCACCTCAAGTTCATACTTGTGTAAAAGTCTGTGCTGCAATTCAACTTGTGAGAGTAATTTTCCGCTGCCTCCAAGGTAGTTTGGTGAGAAATCGCTGAGGTCTGAGACTGGCAGTGGCACAACAACAGGATAGTGTGTATTGGGGTGGGTGTGTGTGTGTGTGTGTGTGTGTGTGTGTGTGTGTGTGTGTGTGTGTGTGTGTGTGTGTGTGTGTGTGTGTGCCTGTGTATACTACTATGTGGGGACTGAGGTCTGACAGCACAACCACGGTGTGGGGACTCGAAATCGGTGTGGGGACCCAAAACGGGTCCCCACACCGATTTTCATTGAATTTGGTAGAAAAAGTGTTGCTGATATGTCTAGTGCAAATATTTCTATGTTTTAAATTTTGACCCACACTGCTACATAAGTCTGAAAAGAGTGCTTAATCAGTGTTTAGAGTGCGCCCCTAGTGGCGAAATCGCCATTTTTTACTATTTTTTTCACAGAAATGGCAGAAATTTTAACACACATTTAACACTCCTGCAGCCAATCATATGAGCTGCCTGTCTGTCACGTGCACTTTGCATCAAGCACATGATTGGGGGTGGAGACAGGTGTGCAGGTTTGGCTGAAGATCTAATTAGTGGGGACGGAGCACACTTCGTTTCGCGTTGTGCCGTTGGAGAATAATACAAGATTGTGCGCGAGTGTGCGCGCGAGACGAGTGTGTGCGCGCGACGCGAGAGTTTTTGCAGGGTGAAACGCTAGCAAATATACTGGCTGAGTGTTCTGACAGAGAACGCTGGTTAACATTGGTCTTATTATTGTGACTAGAAAGTGTGTGACTATAATTCCATGGTGTAAATAGCAGTGGCGGCTGGTTTTTGGGTGGGGCACAGGTTATGGCACTTGTTTTTATTACCTTTCCATGTTTTACAAAGCAAATTCCTTGTATGTGTGAACGTACTTGGCAATACACTTTTCTGATTCTGATTCTGATGGGGGCATGCTTTTAAAATCTGTACCTATTACAGTATTTCCATAATTTCCTAATTCATATTTCTCCATATTTTAATAACGCAGGGTATTTGCAACATAGCAATTACCAGGAAGTGAATTAAGATATAAGATAATATGGGACCTTTATTGTTAAAACTATACTGAGCACAGTTCCCTCTCGAAAAGGTTAAATATACACCTCGTTCCAAATTATTATGCAAATTATATTTTTATCAGATTTTCCTAAATAGTCGATGCAAATGACAATCAGTATAATTTTCAAGTCATCAACCGTTAGAGTATAATTCAAATGTTATTGAACAAACCTCCCAATGATAACAGTATTTTTTTTTTTAATAAAAAACTCAAAATGCACTGTTCCAAATTATTATGCACAACAGAGTTTCAAAACATTTTATAGGTTGTAAAGAACAAACAATTGTGATGAATTTAGGGTTAGGAGGTCGTATTAGGAGGTCATATTTACTGAAATCAAAAGCTATTTCAAACAAAAACATCTTACAGTTTTTCTCAATTGCTTTGGTGCATTTCTCTGATCAGAATTGAAATTCTCATAACTGTTAGTTCAACCTCCACAACATTTAGTCATTTGTGCACATCATAGTAGCAGTTTCTCATTCCTTCAAACAAATTGCAAATGCTTTTGGACATGCATCAATTGCTGTCATACAATTCTCTGCTGTTTTATAACATTATCATTTGCTTATGTCATGTCAGTCAAAATGAACTATACTTTTGGATGCTTAATAGTCATTCCCTATAAAACTAAGTCCTCATTTCATTGCTTGAGTCATTACATCCAAAAATGTTGAACAAGTTGTCAAAATCTGTCAAGCAAATTGTATACATTTCTTTATCATTTTTCCTGAAAATGTCTCCCAAATTGAACAATTTCTCTCTGTTATTGTTCACTACAGTAATATGGGTTAAAGCCGTATATCTCATGTTTACTGTACATTACTGTAATTTTACTCTGCACCACATAGACAAGACAAGGCAAGACAACCTTGCAGAGGTGGAAAAGGGCCCCTTTTTACTCCACAACAAGAGGAAGCCATGTGTGCAATGGTGATTGCAAACAATGCCATAAGGTTGAGAGAGATACAAAGCGCTGTTATAGAGGATGACAATATCTTTGGGAATATTGAATCCGTTTCAATCGCTACAATTGACTGCTCAGGAGAAATGAAATGCGCATGAAACAATTGTACAATGTGCCATTTGAACGGAACAGCGACAGAGTGAAGGAGATCCGTCACCAGTATGTACAGGTAAAACATTTATGTGTTCTATGCATACTCTAATGTCCAGTGCTGTAAACTGGTTACTTTGTGTAGTGCCATGCAGTACACTTACATGACAATTCATACTGTACAATATGTTGTCCAAAATGAGTTTTTTTCTCTCTCTCTCTATTCTGGGATAAAGTGTGTACTGGAGCTGGAGGCCAGGGAACCGCTGCACACATTCATATACGTTGATGAGGCGTTAATCTGGCAAAAGGTAGAAGGCGTGGCAGAAATCACATTGGACAGAGAGCAACCATTGATGTCCCACGCCAACGAGGAGGGAATATTACAATGTGTGCAGCCGTCTCAGAAAACGGCGTCCTCACCCATATACCCTGTCTTGGTCCACACAACACAACATCTGCTGACTTTTTTAGACACTCTTTACAGGGACATAATCCCTGAGAATGAGAGGGGTCTAAATGGAGACCATCTGAACAAGTATGTTGTTGTATGGGATAATGTGCGTTTTCACCACTCAGATCTGGTCAGACAGTGGTTTGCAAGCACATGAAAGGATGCTGGTGGAATATCTCCCTCCCTACTCGCCATTCCTGAATCCAATAGAGGAGTTTTTCTCTGCCTGGAGGTGGAAGGTATATGACCGGCATCCACATACCCAAATGGCCTTGCTAGCAGAGGGTGGATTCGCCACTCAGGGAGATACTTTCCTCGCTGCATTACCAGGGATGATATTCGCTGTGATGTCGATGAAAATATGTGGCCAGACAGACAGGAACGTCTGGATGTCAATGAATGATTTACAGTATGTTGGATGTTCCAATTCAGTTCCAATATGTACTGCAATATTGTTTACAGTTGTGCACAGCTCTACCCAAAGGGTGTTTCTTATGTTTGTGGTAAACAAGTTTGTATTTTTCTTTTGCACAATGCTGTGAACAAATTAGAATTGCAAAGAGCATATGCAGTAAAAATGTGAAACATAACTATTCAGCGTCTTGTACTCATTTACCTCACTAAATACAGTAATGTGTAACCCACTGTAGATTTCAAATGGCTGTGCAAATAGTGTATAGTACTGTCTTGAGCATTTTCAGGTAGTGTCACCAAGATCTGACTTTTTGCATTGGAAAACACTTAGAGTGAACTGTCATAATGAAAACATGACAAAGCCATTTGACTATCTTGTTCATAAACAATGGTGTCAGGACTTTTCATTTTGATGACACTGACACTTTCATTGACATGAATACTTGCTTTTGAGGAATGAACTATCCATTTTGAGCAAGTGACACGCTTTTGCAGGTTAACACCTAGGTTTTGCAGTTTGTACTAATTGTTCTGAGAAATGCACTAACTGTTGTGCAAATGTTAATAGTGATGTGAGAAATGCACCAAAGCGACTGAGAAAAACTGTAACAGGTCAAGTTACATGTTAACATAGGACCCCTTCTTTGATATCACCTTCACAATTCTTGCATCCATTGAACTTGTGAGTTTTTGGACAGTTTCTGCTTGAATTTCTTTGCAGGATGCCAGAATAGCCTCCCAGAGCTGCTGTTTTGATGTGAACTGCCTCCCACCCTCATATATATTTTTGCTTGAGGATGCTCCAAAGGTTCTCAATAGGGTTGAGGTCAGGGGAAGATGGGGGCCACACCATGAGTTTCTCTCCTTTTATGCCTATAGCAGCCAATGACACAGAGGTATTCTGGTGATGTCTCCCCTCCCCCACCCCAACCTGCAGCTGACCTGGCTGTGACCTTTCAGAGGGCCAAGCAGTATGGCACCAATTCAGTCTGAGAAACAGACCAACAGAAAATCTGCAGCAGTAGTTTTATTAACAGTAGACTGATTTTATTTTAAGTTTATATCATTCTAATAACATACTATTGTGATTTTCTTTTTTTTTTTATCTGTATTTCCTGTTTTTTCACTGTTAAAATATATTGAGCATATAATTGAGCGCTGTTTGGTGATACATTGGGCTAGAGACTAAAGTTCAGGAGGTCGGCAATGTTAAATGAACGGCTGAGGCCTGAGTGTGCTGCTAGCTGTGGAAGGTGCTGTGTGGGGGAGGGGGAGGCGAATAGTGAGTGACTAAATTGAGCGCTGTTTGGTGATACATTGGGCTAGAGACTTGAAATCACGTTTGGCTGAAAGCTGGCATCCCACTGATGGCCTGTGTCTTTTTCTGTTCCCCTGGCTACATAGGAAGTGTCCCTAAAGTTCAGGAGGTCGGCAATGTTAAATGAACGGCTGAGGCCTGAGTGTATTAGTAATAAGTACTATATTTGTAATTTTAAGGAGAGTTCTGTAAATGCGTTAATGTAGTGTACCAAAACTGTGTATTAAAAATGACAACATTCTCAATCATGCAAGCCATATAATGGTTTAAATTATAAAAACATTTAAAACTGTTGTTTTATCTTTAAATAATTACAAAACATAAAGGGATTAAGCAGTTCTACATTTATGAATAATAATTATTCATCTTGTTCCAGAAAACCAGTTATTCCCGTGTGCATTGAATGCAGCAGTAGCTTTGGGGAAAGTTTGGAGGTGCAGGTGGTTAATTGATGTCTCCCCGCCCCAACCTGCAGCTGACCTGGCTGTGACCTTTCAGAGGGCCAAGCAGTATGGAACCAATTCAGTCTGAGAAACAGACCAACAGAAATCTGCAGCAGTAGTTTTATTAACAGTAGACTGATTTTATTTTAAGTTTATATCATTCTAATAACATACTATTGTGATTATTTATTTATTTTTTTAAATCTGTATTTCCTGTTTTTTCACTGTTAAAATATATTGAGCATATAATTGAGTGCTGTTTGGTGATACATTGGGCTAGAGACCTGAAATCACTTTTGGCTGAAAGCTGGCATCCCACTGATGGTGTGTGTCTTTTTCTGTTCCCCTGGCTACATAGGAAGTGTCCCAAAAGTGAGCCTAAAGTTCAGGAGGTCGCCAATGTTAAACGGCTGAGTGGGGAGGGGTAGTGAGTGACTAAATTGAGTGCTGTTTGGTGATACATTGGGCTAGAGACCTGAAATCACTTTTGGCTGAAAGCTGGCATCCCACTGATGGTGTGTGTCTTTTTCTGTTCCCCTGGCTACATAGGAAGTGTCCCAAACGTGAGCCTAAAGTTCAGGAGGTCGGCAATGTTAAATGAACAGCAGAGGCCTGTGTGTTGCTATCTGTGGAAGGTGCTGTGTGGGGGAGGGGTAGGCGAATAGTGATTGGTTCTCAGTTAACAAGCAGGCCCAGGAATGCACAAAATGCATCCATTTTCCAAAAGCTACTGGCTTAATATGCTCCATCACAGTTTGATGACTTTTCAGGGTTTGACTTTTACAAAGGATATTGTATGTATTTATTTTAACCCTTTTAAGAGTATTGTCATATATGGTGAGATTACAATTATATGAACTCCAACTGCAAGTCTCACAGTGCTAAAGTTAACAAAAAGCATATCATAAACATTCTGGTTATTTTATTTTAGTAAAAAAATCGCTCTCTGCATGGCTGACATGGTGGGAGAGAAGCTAAGAGAAATTCTCGATTATGGACATGAGTGCGCCAGCACGGCACGGGTCCCACCGTGAGCCGGTCATGAAGGAAGGTTAATTGAACAGAGCGAGGCAGATTTCAGCAGAACAGAAACTTAACTGTGTGGGGGAGGGGTGCAAATCAGTGCTCTGTCTGCATAGTGCACAACTAAATTGAGCGCTGTTTGGTGATACATTGGGCTAGAGACTTGAAATCACTTTTGGCTGAAAGCTGGCATCCCACTGATGGCGTGTGTCTTTTTCTGTTCACCTGGCTACATAGGAAGTGTCCCAAAAGTGAGCCTAAAGTTCAGGAGGTCGGCAATGTAATGTCAATGGAGGCCTATCCCCAATAAGTTAAACCCTGTTTGGCCATACAATGGACTAGAGACTTGAAAACAATTTTGTCTGAAAGCTGGCATCCCACTGATGGTGTGTGTCTTTTTCTGTTCCCCTGGCTACATAGGAAGTGTCCCAAAAGTGAGCCTAAAGTTCAGGAGGTCGGCAATGTTAAATGAACAGCAGAGGCCTGTGTGTTGCTGTCTGTGGAAGGTGCTGTGTGGGGGAGGGGGAGGCGAATAGTGATTGGTTCTCAGTTAACTAGCAGGCCCAGGAATGCACAAAATGCATCCATTTTCCAAAAGCTACTGGCTTAATATGCTCCATCACAGTTTGATGACTTTTCAGGGTTTGACTTTTACAAAGGATATTGTATGTATTTATTTTAACCTTAAAGTTCAGGAGGTCGGCAATGTTAAATGAACGGCTGAGGCCTGAGTGTGCTGCTAGCTGTGGAAGGTGCTGTGTGGGGGAGGGGTAGGCGAATAGTGAGTGACTAAATTGAGCGCTGTTTGGTGATACATTGGGCTAGAGAGTATTGAGTTACATGCTAAGCTGTATCAGTGCTAACTAGAGTACTGAGTTACATGCTAAGCTGTATCAGTGCTAACTAGAGTACTGAGTTACATGCTAAGCTGTATCAGTGCTAACTAGAGTACTGAGTTACATGCTAAGCTGTATCAGTGCTAACTAGTGTATTGAGTTACATGCTAAGCTGTATCAGTGCTAACTAGAGTACTGAGTTACATGCTAAGCTGTATCAGTGCTAACTAGAGTACTGAGTTACATGCTAAGCTGTATCAGTGCTAACTAGAGTACTGAGTTACATGCTAAGCTGTATCAGTGCTAACTAGAGTATTGAGTTACATGCTAAGCTGTATCAGTGCTAACTAGAGTACTGAGTTACATGCTAAGCTGTATCAGTGCTAACTACTGTACTGAGTTATATGCTAAGCTGTATCAGTGCTAACTAGAGTACTGAGTTACATGCTAAGCTGTATCAGTGCTAACTACTGTACTGAGTTATATGCTAAGCTGTATCAGTGCTAACTAGAGTACTGAGTTACATGCTAAGCTGTAACCCGAGTTAACAATAACTATACAATTATAGTGACAATAACAACAATAACATAGTGACAATAACTCACTATGTCAACCCGAGTGCGCTCCCGGGAGATTAAACAAACGCACCCAAAGTCTTCAAGGGTTCAGGGCTTGGATAAGGGCTCCATTTGGGATTCAACCAAAGTGTGTTAAGGTGTTCCCCAGAAAGATGGTAACATCTGAAAGTGTGTTAAGGTGTTCCCCAGAAAGATGGTAACATCTGAAAGTGTGTTATGGTGTCCCCAGAAAGATGGTAACATCTGAAAGTGTGTTATGGTGTCCCCAGAAAGATAGTAACATCTGAAAGTGTGTTATGGTGTCCCCAGAAAGATGGTAACATCCGAAAGTGTGTTATGGTGTCCCCGGAAAGATAGTAATATCTGAAAGTGTGTTATGGTGTCCCCAGAAAGATAGTAATATCTGAAAGTGTGTTATGGTGTCCCCAGAAAGATAGCAACCTGAGACTCCCCACATGGGTGGAAGAAGTCATGTCTTGAAAAAAGTATTGAATATTGCTAATTTGAAGTGAGATTCTGGTTCCTGAATTTTTTCTGATCATGCCTGATTTTTCTCAGTGCTGTACGGTGTCTAGAAAGGGGTGTCCCCACACGGGAGGTCCTAGTCATAATTGTCCCACAATGTAGCATAAACAAGTATGTGTGTGTGTGTGTGTGTCTGCATGTGCGAGTGTGTCAGTGTGTGTGTCTGTTTGTTGGTGTGGGTGTTTTAGGGACAGAGGGCTGGGGAGTCAGTTGAACAATTTAAATGACAGGTTTTCTTTTTTAAAATGGAGATCTGTCTCTTTCTTCCCAGAAGAAGCTTACAGTTTTTTTTACGATTGCTATGTCGCAAAACTGAAGTCACAGTGTCAAAACTCTTCATACAGTCTGCATTACTAACATGCATCTTGGCTAAACACTTCATACATGTCTCAAAAGAAGCTTGTTCACTGGCAACAATGTTCACTCAGAAAGCATACACAGTCATTCATAACACTATGGCCTACAAAACACTAACAACAGGGAGCATTACATAGTTTGAATGATTTTCACAAGAATGAATATTTCATCATAAGAATGGTTTGATTACTGTAATGTAATCATAGAGAGAATAGTTGACTGTACAACAGTATTAGGCAACAAGAACACTATGACCTCATTTGGGAGGATATTGTCCTGCTGCTTTTGGGTGGTCTATTTCTTAATAAAATATGCATTGCACTCTTGACTCAATTATTTCAGAAGTTAGTTTTTTGCTGTGCCAAACTTTTGTAGCTACAATGTGTGTGTGTGTGTGTGTGTGTGTGTGTGTGTGTGTGTGTGTGTGTGTGTGTGCGTGCGTGCGTGCGTGCGTGCGTGCGTGCGTGCGTGCGTGCGTGCGTGCGTGCGTGCGGGTGCGTGCCGTGTATGCGACTGTGTGTGTGTGTGTGTGTGTGCAGGCAATCTTAACTGTACTTCTCCCTCTTCTGATAGATGAACCCGTTGTTGTTGTTTGGTGTGAGAGCAGTCTGGAGCCAAAGCATTGCAGTAATCAGAACAGCAAGCTTTGCTTCACACAGCTACTTTCACAAGCCAGACTTTCTCCAAGTCTGCTGAGGAAGATATCTTTATTTTTTCTTATTACTCACCCTTATTGTAAAGTTTAACTTTTTACATGATACTATTTATAATATGCAGTATTTCACCTACAATCTGGTATGGATGTGCTCATTTCTATTCATGAGAGGGTGTGTGACTTACTGCCTGAGGACGCGTCTCTGATCGCTGCTGTCCCTCGGTTCACTCCCCAAGTGTTTGATTTAATTTATTGAAATAAATATATTTCCAACATTTTACTTACTCAGCAGAGTACAGTAAAACTCCCTCAAGGCGTCCACCGAAGACTTTCATGTAACACGTTTCCCTCTCTTGACCACTTTAAAAAGTGATGGTTCAGCCTAGTTTCATGTTTAGGTGAAATAGCGTCTTACTCAGAGTTGTCTTCATAGGCCAGTCTGATAGAATTATAAGGTTCTATCTCCATTTTTGTCAAAATTGAGTTTTTTTACATAATCTGATCCATTAGGTGTTTATTAATGCCTGTGTGGTGTTATTTTTAAAATGTTGAAATGTTTTAGTTAGTAATTAATAAAATACAAAGGTTCCATCTCACAAAACATAATGGAATGTCTCTGAACTACCCTAAACGGAGATAGAACCTTATAATTCTGAGCTCACGCAGTTAGTGAAGGATTCTCTGTTAGCTACTTTGCTACCGCACCACAGACTAACAGTCATCAGCTCTGCCTCCAATTGACAGGATTCCAACATCCGTAAGTTAGCGTGGTTTAAATGAATTGTGAGAATATCTTCCGAGAAACTTCAAACGAGGTTTAGTCGTGGCTATACTCTGCTAGACAAACACGTTCGTGCCTTTTATTGTAATCGCTGTGAAAGTTCTCTTTCAGTCGACTCGGCTCTACGCCTCACAATGGGATAATGCACCCTTGCGTAGGCCTTCCCTGTTTTGCGTTTCGCATGACTCACCCTGCACTATATCCAAACTACTTTATTCAAAACATGACATGTCAGTTACGGACTAAGGGAGTGGAGGACCATTCTCACCTTTTTTTGTTCTGTCCCTGACTGCTTTCTTATAGCAATCAGGCCGTTTGCTGTAGCCAAACTTGACGTTGAGCTTTCCCCCTCCACCCTTCTTGGTTCCCCCACCACCCTTCCTGAGCCCTCTCCACTCTTCCTGGTTCCCCTCCACCCTTCCTGAGCCCCCTCCACCCTCCCTGGTTCCCCTCCACTCTTCCTGAGCCCCCTCCACCCTTAAACCAACCATAGTCTTACCTCAGCGTGCCAATCCCCATGTGTTCACCTACCTGGTGAAGCATTATAGAGAATCATTATCCCCCAGTCTCTCCCTACCAGCCGACATTGAACTCACTGCACTTATGAAAAGCAAGGCCGTCTTGTGTTCGGCCATACTTAATAAAACATACACTGTACAAAATATCGGCATAATATGCATGCCCTGTCAACAGTGCTGACGTTCACGATACAAGACGAGAACACAAATGAATGACGTCGAACATCAAGGCCTTCCGCCGCCTTTGAAGGCTTTGAGGAGCCTCCGTGACCAGTGTTGCCAGATGGGATTGTTTTCCAGTCTAACCACAGTCTAAAAAGGTGATCATAAGTAGCCAAATTGGGGCGGGAATACGCCCGATCTGGCAACACTGCCAGTGACTGGTCAAGAGCCCGCCAGGTTCCGCTGGGAACAGCCCGGGCTATGATCTGGTAATGGAACTAATAGTGATCTCACTGCATTATTGATGAGATAGAGGAGGGTGGGGCGGGGTAGGGAAGAGGCATCAAAAAACCTCCTTTCAAAAACCCCTGCCACCGCAGTGCCGTACGTGGTAGAGGATATAATACATTCCGGCTTCCAAAGAGAGAGGAGGCGAGAACACAGGAGAAAAAATCGTCCCTGACGTAAGAGGACACAAACTGTCCATTTTGCATACCCATAGTGGATCGTAATTCAGCGCGGGACGTTTATGCGAGTTGACACGGGGAAGGAAGTGGCTTGGCAAACAAAAGATGTCCCACAGACGGGGAGAGGACTGGGTCGATAGGGCCTTGAGAGAGCTATCAATCAGCCCCGGCCCAGTAAATTATGGTTTTATTAGTATTGAGCTGACCGATCCGGAGGGGCACCCAGGGCTGCTCATACCAGCCTAGTTTAGATGCACTCCACACAAAAAAAGGAAAACGAGAAGGGAGAGATTTGTGGTGACCTCTCCCTGAACGCAGTAATGGCAAGTGATTGAGGCCCCATTAGATCATGACACGGGGAGACGACGGTTTAGTTGATGTCATGGTAGAGGGGAGTAATTCATGAGAGGAGATTTGAGAGAGAGAGAGAGAGAGAGAGAGAGAGAGAGAGAGAGAGAGAGGGAGTGGTGCATGTTGGGAGATGTAGTTTGTACCATGGTCATGCTAGATGGGAGTAATTCATGAGAGGAGATTTCAGAGAGAGAGAGAGAGAGAGAGAGAGAGAGAGAGAGAGAGAGAGAGAGAGTGGGAGCGGTGCATGTTAGGAGATGTAGTTTGTAAATGAACCAGACATAAATGGAAAAGTAGTGGTACAGGAGCACTTCCTGCTTCCCCAGCCTTCAGCCCCAGCTGGTTCTCTAGACTAACCCATGTAGGACCAATGAAGGAAACTCGAATCGGTCCAATTGAGGGAATGATTCATTTAAGGCAGGCTTGAGTGCAACAGTGGATTGCAACAGTGAGATTGCATATGAGTATAGGAGTTCAAAATGTTCACTGTGGTCTTTATATGCAATATGAACGCACACACACACACACACACACACACACACACACACACACACACACTCACACACACACATGCACGGGGGAGTACACACACACACACACACACACACACACACACACACACTCACACACATTCTATGTAATATTTGATATTTTACATTTCACTTTCATTTTGTATTCTCCTGCAACGCCAACGTCGAATGAACCTGAACCCAATACTTTTACTCTGTGTACCCGTACCACTGATGTAATAAAAGCAATCCGGATTCCGATTCCGATTCCGATTCACTTAACAGCATTTCACAACACGACGCTTTGATGCAACTCAGTGTTTCTAATCCACCGGCTTCAAAGCCCGCCCGCCAGCCAGTACAGATAGAAGGATTTGCAATCCTGCGGTAAGGTGTCCACTCCCCTCGCAAACCCCAGGTGACGGTGTTGAATACAGAGGAGAGAGAGATGGTGAGAGAGGGAGGGAGCGCCGGGGAGGAGAGAGAAGCTCCGGGCGGATGAGGGGAACTAATGGGACGGAGGTACAGTTAGCCACTGGAGAGGCGGGCCCGGCCGTGGGCAGGATGCTGCAGCTTAAGGACTGTAATTAGGGCATTAGGGAAAGGTGGTTGGATTATGGTCCCCATCAACAGGCCAGGGAGGCAACGGAATGCCCAGAGAGCATCCACACACACACGCACACACACACACACACACACACACAGGCATTGGCTTTGGACAAGCACACTAGCAGTGCCTTCATCGAGGTGAAACTTCATCGAGGTGAAACTCCTCCCAGTCACCAAGGTCGTGGAATAGCTGATACACACAAGGGCGCTTGTGGCATCCGGTGGGAACTGCAGGAAGGAACTCCTGACTCGGCTATGGATGACTCACCAGGCCTTCAGTCAGCAGGATAATCCTGTGTGAAAATGAGTAGATTAGGAAAGATTAAAAGATGATGAGATGATGAGTGCTGGTAGTAATAACGCTGAAATGCACACTGACGTACTGTACTGTACACACATGCTCTCGGCGTCTCTCTCTCTCTCTCGCTCTCTCTCTCTCTCTCTCTCTCTCTCTCTCTCTCTCTCTCTCTATCTCCCTCCCCCTCTCTCCCCCTTGCTCACAGACGTGCAATACACAACACACACATATACACACACACACACGCAGTACAGTATAGTCTCTTAATATCAGTCCACAATCTAAACCTTTCTTGTTTCTATGGTGACATTAGTCCATATGTTTGTTTGTTTTTCATTTCCCTGAAATGTTTCTGTTATTTTTTTCGTGTGGCTTTTAAAAAAAAAAAAATGCCTGCTTTCACCAGATAAAAAAAAAAACAGAGTGAAAAGCCAATAAAATAAACCCTGTTTTACAATTGAAACCTTACTGAGCCCCAATTCATCCTGGCCCAGGGTTTATTATAAGGCTGAACGTAGCTGTGGCTTTGATTGTAATTGCATTGACCCCCCCGCCCCCCCCTTACGCGCCAATCCCTCCCTCGCTCTTATCAAACCCTGCCTAGATAAAGTCCTCTCCGCTCCCAACTTCATTAAACCATCTCATTTATATTAAACAGACGATAAGTCTCTCCCCTGACATCGCCGTCCCTGGCGTGCGACCCCGACTCCCCGTCTCTATGACACCGGTCTGAGGCCAGGCTCTCTCCTCCACAAAAACCTATAACTTCTCCTACAATATGCTCCTCTTCTTGTTCTGTTTTTTTGTGGTGTCCTCCTTCCCTATTGCTGTAGCTGTAGGCCAGCGGCCAGGCTTGTGTTGTGAGACATCGCTCTTTGGGCTCGTGGTTCAAAGACGCCCGTTCTGTAGTGCGGAGTGCTGTCCTCTCTGGACCTCTCTAGCTGTGAGGCATCCTCTATACTAAGGCCCTGATCAAGGGAGAACTCCCCCACAATCCCCCTTGGCTGCCCCTCGTAATTGATGAAGCATTGTGAGAAACCAGGGTCTCTGTTCTCTCTTAACCATCCGCACATGGCTGTTCACAGGTGACTGCCAAATAGCGTTGTATCCTTCTTTTCATTTATTTTGGGTCTTTTTTTTGTGGGAAAGTTCTCGTTCCCTCTCGAGGACCGGAACACATTTACAGAATAGGCAGAACTGACAAGTATTGCACCATCCGTTTGACTGAGATAGTGCTACGGGAGGCTGGAAACAATAGCTACTCCATTAGTCCCTAGCTAAAGCTCAATAATAGCCTTTCTTCATTGCCACTCAGGGATGGTGTGATGTTAAAAGGGATTTTTACATTGAGTGGCCGGTTTTCTCTATAATCACTGGTCCGATACATCGACCCAAAGCAAATGTCACAGGTCCATTTACTGTAGCTCATTCGAGGAGGCAGCTGTCTATGGGAAATCCATGGTGCTTTATTCCGACTCTGAACAGTGTTCTTAGCGTGGCTCTAGCCCTCCGTTCCACAGCGGCAGATAGCGGCTTATGCTCTGAGGCTACACATTGGTATCTCACCTAGAACCGCTCTGTCAAACTGGCACGTTTTTTATTTCAAATGTTTTTTATTGAGCCAAAACAATGTTCTCAGATTATGTTGCATCAGCGTTCATTTTCATTTACACAACAGATATACACAAATAGATTAATGTATTTTCAAATATAAAACTGGCAAGTCTTGAGAGAGCAGTTTGTTTGTTTGTTTGTTTATTTGGATCCACCATTAGATACAGCAAATATGCAGTAGCTATTCTTCCTGGGGTCCTCAGTGTGAAAGTACTGGTGTTACTAACCCATGACATGGAATGGAGGAAAAAAGTCCTGTGTTAAATGGTCGAGGCTAGTATTTACAGGCTAACCCGTATTGATTGCATCGTGTCTGGGCCACTGGCTGCATGTGTAAACGTCTCTCTCCTCCCTCCCTGCAGGAGGCCCCAGGAAGCCCCCCGGTGCAGGAGCAGTCCCTGGCCGCCCTGCTGGACGATGAGCGCAGGATCTCCCAGACCCTCTACGGAGCCGTCGACAGTATGGCCATCGCCCCCGTCCCCCCCACCCCACCACGACCACCCATGATGGGACGCATGGGTAAGTGAGCTGACCTCGCACACCGCCACCTCCACCCCCCACCCCACATCACCCGTCACCCCTTCCTTCATCACCCCCCCCCCCCCTCCCCCCCCCCATTGTTGTATAGTCAGGGGTTCATGTCATTCCCAATATATCTCCCCTTCACTCTCACCCTGCATGATTTCACACAGGTCAATTCCCATTCCGCCACCTGCTCAAGTTCAGCTCCGCTACTGCCGGTGAATAGGAATCGGCAATTCAATCTTCAACCAGTCACTCTTGTCATCTCCACATCGACCCCTCTGCCACAGACTCTGATAGGGGAGACTGATACAGTGATGGGGGGGAGGAGGAGGGGGCCGGGGGGGGCTGATTCAGAGTAGACTAAGCCCAGATCGGCCTATGTCTTGCATCGCTGTGCCACTCTTGCCAATGATCTCCACCACTAGAGATCAGAGAGAGTGTCAGAGCCGTCTGATGGCTAATTAAACCTCTAGATCAATAGGGCCCTGCACTTCTCTCTCTTCTCCCTCTCTCTATCTATTTTTGTTCCTTCTCTCCCTCTCACCCCTATACTCTCAAATCAGTTGCCACAGCTGCCTCCTTAAATGACAAGCACCACCGGCAACATCCTTTCAAAACGCCTCGAGTCTGTGATCAACAACAGCTTGTAAGAGGACGGTGATGAAATCTGAATAGTCCTAATATACGAAAACTTCCAAGGCTGCAAGTGTGAGTCAGAGTAGCTAGGGAGTAACGCAGAAAAGTTAGGGGAAGTTTAAAGAGGGGTCGATTGGGGCCGATGTTATTGGCAGACTAAGACAAAATCGTGTCTTGTTTCTTAGACAGATTCTCGATTGTACAATGCCAATCGACCAACTTCTCTGTGAGTTACAGCAATGCTCGTTGTTGGAAGAAGCACATTCAGAATGAAAACACGTAAAGACACCGATGGAAATGATGTCCATCTGACAGAAGCTGCCCTTGTAAATGGACATGGTGTTTACTGTTTACTGGTTGGGAATAATAAGAAGAAAAGCATACAACTGTATAAAGAGATACCAAGCAGTTTTACACTGACTCCAGGACAGCTTTAATACAGATATAGATGTGACTGTGTATTTCAGAATAGAGTCATGGTGTTCTAGACTGGGATAAGACATACTCTATCACTTGGGCTGTCTGGTTTGTCAGTCACACACACAGTTTCAACCGTATACTTTACTACAGGTAAGTTCACTGCATAAGGCCTGGAAATGGAAAAGACACTGTTGAACAAATCAAATGATTACTCTCAAATCTCTCCCATTCCACCCTGTTAAAGTACCACAGAGGAAAGCCTAACTCAATCAACCCTTTGAGTTACTGTGTACTTAGTAGTGGCTATGTTCTCTATACAGTATGCTATTGCCCCGCATGGCTATAAATAAAGGTAAATGGAATAGAATTATTTGCTGCGATAGAATTGTGACCTCGCTGTAACTACTTCAAGTCAATAAAGTAAATTGTAAACAATATATCTCTCCAAACCGTTCGAAAACATTTAAAATATACAGACATTATGTTTGTTAAAGTCTTGTAGCTGATACCAAAAAATCCAACCATTGATTAAAGATACTAGCATCCAGGTGCACAGCTTTGGACTTCAGAGAAAATGTGACAGGGTCTGGTGAAAAAGTTGCAAGCTTTCAAAGGATGTGTCATACATTGAAATCTGAATAGTTGAAGAAGATATGCTTATTTGAATGTTGGTACACCTCAAAGCAAATACCGGAGAAACTCTCTCTGAATCAAAGCAGACGTGTTTGCTGCCATCGCGTTGGTAGCTAGCTAGATAGCAGCTAAGAAGGAACATCGCTATGAACTTCTAACTGCATGTTTAGCACATCACAACATGCTGATAGAACATCAACATGCTAAAAACCCACAACTACACATATTTAGATCATCACACAGTCCTTGCTTTTGAACACGTCCTAAAACGTACGTTTGTTTACAACGTCATGTATCACTACCCCAGTAGCCTGAATCAGGACGGCAGATGATACAGTGAATCCAATTAATCACAACTTACAAAGTATTTAGTCATCCCAAAACTGTTTATTATATTGAGTGGGGTCTTCAACATTGAAACTTTCTTAATATGAAAAGAAACGACTTGAGAATTGCCAACTTACAGGCTGTTTGAATCATACAACGTGCAATTAATCACCATGGCAACGGTGAGGCGATGTAAAGAAAAAAAGAAGAAAAAGCCATGTCGGGAAGGGTGCTATTCATCTGACTGGATAGTGCCATCGCATTGATTGGGCGAAATGAGGCAAGGCTCCCGCGCATTGATCCCCGGACTGGTTGGAAGGTTGTCAGTCGAAACGGCGCTTGTCAGTAGAGAGGGGGGGGCTAGGATGGGGGGGGGGGGCTATAGATAGGCTTGAGTAATTCCAGGCTTGTCGACTCCAGTAAATCATGTGGGGGCTGTGACATTGTCAGCTACCCTCAAACGTCCTCATCCTACTTTACAGTGAGGACGGCCTGAGAGGAGATTAGCGCAGGTGGGTAAGCGAAGGGGAGCTTTTTCCTCCTCATCCTGTTCCTCCCTCTGCCCTTGAGGGTGAGAGGTGGAGGACCTGAAGGGGATTCTCTCAGACTGCTGAGATGCCGAAAAAACAAGGAGGGAGGAGGAGGAGGAGGGAGAAGGACAACCGAGAGAGTCTTCCAGCCCTCTCGCATCGCCGGTGTAGCGAAAAACTCAGCGTCTGTTTGATGCTGAGCTCATTAGCATTCTCTCTCCGGCTGTGAGTTCCGCTCTCCTAATTGAAAGGCCGGGCTAGGAGCGGGTGCTGTCACGCTGGGGCGAAAATTGAGGCCCCCGTAGACCGGTGCTGGACACGCCGTTGGCTGAGTGCCCTGAGTGGAAAATGGAACGTGGAGGAACACACACACACACGTGCGCACGTGCGGGCACACACACACACACACACAAATACACACGGCGGAGGTCCTCTGTGTCACTGATGTCTCCGGACCTGACTAATACTCTGACGGAGGACTCGACCCCGATTTACTCAAGGAGCCCTAGGGCTTTTTATAGCGACCAGTGTCATCCCCCCCTTTTGTTCATCCACATCAAAATCAGGAAACAAGATAGCATGATTCCTTCCTTTACCTGGCCCGTAGACTTCCTCCCGAGTGGGCTATTTATATACCGGAGAGAGCAAAAGTGTCTTCTTCATTCGCTTTAAGGAAAATAGAGAAGAGGAGCTTTTGAGTAGATGGAAAACGTGGTGTGTTCCGACCTTGTCTGAATGTAGAGCGTGCACCTTGAGAGACGTTCTCCCTGGGTGTTAGCACACTTCAGCCTGGGCTTGTGTGGAAAGAAATTCAAGTGTGTGAAGCTGGCGTGCATATGAGACTAGGAGAAAGTCTGTCTCACTTTGAATAGGCTGACCCCTCAGATCAAATGTAAAGGAAACCTTTTAGTTATATATGATATTGCCAGAGGTATGATCGGTTTTGTCCGCAGATCACATATTTTAGATGTAAAATTCCATCTAGAAATAGACCTTCTTACAGGGTTTCCGTTAACCGGTAATTACCGGTCTTTGTCCGGTAAAATTAGTTGAAGTCCGACACATTGAAAACTCGTCGGACATAAATGTCCGGTGAAAATAATTCCCTCTAACCATTTTCAGCTGAGCACCAAACACACACACACAACACTGCCCGAGAGAGAAGGACCCGCCCCCTTTAGTTAGCCTATAGGCTATAGGCTAACTAAAGGGGGCGGGTCCTTCTCTCTCGGGCAGTGTTGGGTGTGTGTGTTTGGTGCTCAGCTGAAAATGGTGTCCCGAAGCGGAGCGCTTTAACTTTATCGCACAATAACAAGGATAACAAACGAAACGGACAACATTTACACTAAGATGGAGACAAACTTCAGCGATATGATCTAACAGCCGGTCTTCAGGACGACATACAGACCCGTATGAGTTTACAGGGCTATCGAAAACGACATCTACTAAACGAAATGCCTTCCCAACCAGCGAGACCTGGTTATAGAAATGACGTTGTTTTATTGATTTAAAAAAAAGGGTAAAACTGGAAAGAGAAAATAGAAAACTCACATTAATCCCAAACAATTTAACAAACTTCAGTTAACGTAATGTGGAGTCCGTTCATTGATCGATGCTGTCTGTTCAGTTCCCAGTGAGGCGCCCGTTCAGCGCTGGACCCGTTCAGCGCTGGATTTGACGCATGGCATAGCGCGCATGCGTCAAATCATGTTATATTATTATATATTATATAGCTCGCATCTAATCGTATCGGATGAGAAATAGACATTAAATGGCATATATAGGCCGCTACACAACAGTAATCACCGCGACAAACAGCTATATTAGATTTGGGGGAAAAAATATGATTTTGCAAAAAAAAAAAATATTATATTTTAATATGATGACCGGAATATATCACGTTTGTCCGGTAAATCGAATTCTTCCCGGACACGATGTCCGACGGCAAATTTTTCTAACGGAAACCCTGCCTTCTTAGTCAGTTTGATCACTTCAAATACTTCTCGGAACATTAGACTAGAAAAACAAGCTCTGACTAGTTGTTGACTGCTTTGTTCCTGGGTCCGTGAACACTGGAGATTACTGCCATATGGTGGTCTAATCGTCATTGTTCAGATTCCAGATATCAGGCGGCGCCAACAATGTTCCAGGATGTTGAAAACAGAAGGGCGGTTTATCAGGCCTCAACATTCAACCAATCAAGCAAATGCTTCAATCAATTCAATTGACGGGGAGGTGTGTCTGAATGGAGTAGAACACCATAAAAGGAACCACTGTTCTCTGTCGGTCAACAAAACATAAGGTCTTCCTTTACCACTATTTACTTAAGGTGATTACGTGTCTCTCCATGTCTATGTATTGGCCTGATGCCCTTAGCACTATGGATCTGTTAATGATCCCCCATCCCCGCCAGATCAATACGCCACTGTGTCAGATAGGGTATTCGGAGGAGTGTGCTACAATAGGAGAGATGGAGTAGACCTATTAGTGTGACCTCTCACCTCAGACTGAATGATTCAGGGCCTGAAAGTGATGTGCTCGTCTCCTCAGACGGATGGAGCCAGGTGGCCTCTCGGCTCCGGGAGCTCATCTGTCTCCCTTCAGCGACGGCCAGCCAGAGGGCCTTCTCAAAAAAAGAATGTCTCCCGTCTCTGGTGTAATACCGTGCTCTTATCGAGGCTGCCCGATGCCCGTAGAGTAGAATTGAGCGTCTCGTGAAGTAGAAGCCATCGGCGCGGCTGTGGCGCAGGAGGTAGAGTCGCCGTCTAATGATCACAAGGTCGTCAGATCAGCGGTTCGAGCCCCGGCTGGCCACATGTCGAAGTGTCCTTGGGCAAGACACTGAACCCTGAAAATTGCTCCCAGTGAGCGGGCGGGCTAGCGCCTTGCATGGCAGCTTGCCGCCATTGGTGTGTGAATGTGTGTGTGCATGTGTGTGTGAATGGGTGAATGAGAGGCCGTTGTAAAGCGCTTTGGAGCAGCAAAAAAGGTGCTATACAAGTGCAGTCCATTTACCATCTTCCCCTGTCTTGCATGACTCTGTCCTAGTGTTCTATTCGACCAGATGTGTGACTTGGTTGGTTAATTCTCCTCCAAAACACAAATCCGTGGCAACAGGTATCTCAGCGTTACGACTGAGGATTTTCAAAGCCCTTGTCCCTACTGTGTGCCAGAAACATGCACTGACCGTGGAGTCCAGCAAGCAAGTTATTTGTCGGAGGGTCCACGGAGGTGGTGTGAGGCAGCAGCATGCAACATGGAGGCAGCGACCGCTGAGTCCACAGCCCTGGCACCATGGTGCCCACTGGCACGGCCATCCAGGCTGTGTTTGTTATTGTAGAGGGCAGGGGGAGTTTAGCAGTGGGCAGTGGGCAGTTCTGATTAAAGCATGACAAAGGCTACAGTAGTGAAGGGGGTCATGCAGCCAGAACACACTGAGGGGGAATGAGTGTGTGTCGTTTTGGGCATTACACAGAGAGGGGCACACACACACACACAGAGACACACACACACACACGCCTTTTTAACCCTGTGTCTGGGAAACATTAAACATAATGGGGGTAATATTTATCCCCAAATGACCTCAGTTTAATGTTTCCAGGATATGAGCATAACTGCTCTTTTTTGTGACTGCGTCCATTGTGATATTGCCGAATGTTTTCTTCCCGGCTGCATAAACATAAAGCGGCCTGTGTCTACTTAGTTGAGCCCCTTGTTGCTGGCCCATCACGCACAACCCCTTGTCGGTGGAGCGACGGAAACAGCCAAGACAAATATTTTTAAAAAGTAAACGTTGTATTTTTGTGTTGTTTATATTCCTTCATCAGAGACAGAAACAAAAAGGAAATCTAGGAAATGTCCTTGGCGCATGATACAATGTACATGAACCAATCAGGCATGATCATATTTTAAGAGCAACCAATTATGGGTGTATGATCAGTGCACGGTACAAACACGGGTCTTAGTTTGACGTGTGTTAAGACTAGGGTAATAGTAATTACATTCTAGTTCATATACCCAGTCCAAGTACTTTTTTGGGGTGACACTTCACATTGCCCACGATACATGTGTAGATACTCTGTAATTGCTCTAGACAAGTCCACGGTAATTGCCAAGTGTGACAGCCTGTATCAAAAGTGGATTCAGATTGCTAATTAGCATCGATGCTAATGATAATTTCATCAGACATAGTTACGACAGTAACTAGTCTGGTTCTTCATGTGGTACAGCGGTCCCTGTCAGCCGCTGCTCTTTGCCCGAACACTGACTGGCTAATGCTTCCAGACAAGTGCGCGAGGAGGTGTCAGGGTGATCTGTCAGGCGCTAACACTCCAACAGGCCCCCCCTAGAGGAGATCTCTCGACAGGAAGTGATGCGCTGCTTCCTGTCTGAGTGGTCCCAGTTGGGGAGGGGCTGGTAAAAGGTTGTGGCTCTAGTGTGGGGAAGTACGTGTCAATATAGGATACCACTTCTTCTCTCTACCGCTCCTCTGCTCTCATGTTCAAGGACATGTTGTTTTCTCCTCATCATCTCTCTTTCTCACCCCAGTTTTCGGAAAATTAAAATACATTTGGTAATAATAATAATAATAATAATACATTAGACTTATATAGCGCTTTTCTAGACACTCAAAGACGCTTTACAAACTGAAAAGATCGAGTAGTAGTAAAATAAATTAAAATAAATAAATAAAAGAAAGTATAGGGGTCTAATTCAAGTCTTTGTAGGACAATCTACTCTGTATACTCCAAGTATATCTAGATTTCGGCCGGAGAAGCGGCGAACAACGCCAGCTTCCTCTCTCGACCAGGCATTTTTAAAAAAGTGATCATATCATATCTATCATACATATACATCATATCTATCATATCTATACATCATATCATAATGTTTAGATGACTAAATCTAAATCTAGATGTCTTTGTAGGACAATCTACTCATCAACGTCCTCAAATGCGTCCACTCTCAAAGAATTGCCTGGACTTTTGTTTCCTCTTTTTATTTATTTTTACTATGTCATGTCATACTTTAATTATTCACATGTTCTCAGTGGCTCAGCTGCAACAGGTGGAGAGGATGTAATTTTCCTCTCATTCTAATTATCTAGACGCTGGCAGAAAAGCTGGCACTGCATTTCCCGCTTTAATTAATCTCACCTTTCAAAACGTCCGAGTCAACCCCGCTACCTGTCCACTGGAGGAGGCGGAATGGCACAAAATACTCTTCATCTGGAGAGCTCAGCGGCTGTGTCAAGAGGTCCTGAATGGAATTGTTTCATAAAGAGGAGGAAGGGAAGCACGCCTGTGTCTCTAATTAAAACCCTGCTCTCTGTGAACCATGGACACCCTTGGAAACTAGGGAATATTATGAACCAATTATAGAAAGGCTGTTTTATTGATTGTTTTAGTATTAGAAATAAGGGTGTTAATGTATAATATATACATATGTATCTGTGCGTGCGTACGCTCGCATGCGTGTCGTTTTTTCTCTTCTTTTGTTTCTCTATAAGACAGAAGCCCATGGAGGTCCTTTCAAGGGCGTACTCCATTCTCGACATGTGTCTGTTCTTGTTTTGTGAGGAGTCTTTGGTATGATGATGCAAGGCGGTGGAAATGTTTCTATTAGAGCAGAGGGTAGTGTAGGGTTGATGCGCCTGAGGGGCCCGCCTTGCAGAATGAACACACTGTACAATAGATCCAGGACTGATGCTGGAGAAGTGGGTGGGGTGCCGTTACTTTACCAGACTCTAAGAATGAACTGGAGGACGAGAGA
>NC_137683.1:13947842-13972842 GCF_963989245.1 Nansenia antarctica
ATCTTCACACCGGGCGCCAACCTCTCCTTTCGTGAGGAACAACGTTTGGACGAAGCGTCGGCAGAAGTGACAATCGCTTGCATGATAAACTGCTGAAACAGAACCCCCCCCCCCCCTCCCCCTGCGCCTGAGAGTGTCTCTCTCCTCCAAACTACAGCAGTACGCTGCTCTCCTCCCCCTTTTCCATCAAACAACAACATCACCGTTGTTATGTTCATTGAGCTGTTCGTCGAGCTTGTTCTGAGTGACCCTGAGTGTGAGTTGAATGAAAGGTGTGGACGGTCGGTGTCCCACTCCACTGAGGCTGAGTGAGCTGGAGAGTGAGCCTGAGAGGCTACTCTAAGTTGGCACGGAGGTGCAGGAACGGGTCGGGGGGGCAATTCACCAGCTACTGTGATCAGGTTGTGGTTTGTGCCGTGTTACACAACAGTAGATAGAGTCAGGGACTATCAGTTACCACTCAGACCGCGGAGCCAAGGAGAGCTCCCAGCCAGATATCAGTCTGACACAGCAGAGACCGCCCGACTCTCCTTCACACCACCGAGCAGAGAGAACCCAGTGTGTGTGTGTGTGTGTGTGCGCCTACGTGCCTGCAGTCCCTTGCCCACATAGGGCCTACCTTTTTTAGAAATGATTATTACATAAGGCAGGTATCTGTTTGATATCAACCCCCTCTCTCCTCTCTCCCTTGCATTTATTTTCATATATTAGTTTGCAGTATCGTTGTTATCTAACGTGTTCTGTTCACAAAGGAAGCTGTCTTCAGAAGGCCTCGTTGTGAAAGCTGGTGTAGTGACAGAAGAAGTGTGTGTGTGTGTGTGTGTGTGTGTGTGTGTGTGGTGTCTGTGTCTGTGTCTGTGTCTGTGACTGAGTGTGTGTCTGTGTCTGTGACTGTGTCTGTGTCTGTGTCTGTGCTGTAGCACTGTGCGTTGCTCTGTGCGTATGCTACTTGCTACTGTGCGTTGCTCTGTGTGTATGCTACTTTGATCTAGCGCTACCTGACTATCTTTGAAGGGGCAATCACATATCCTTTGAGCACAGCCTTAAGACAAGCGTCAGGGCCCCCTACCCGAGGAAAGAATAATAACAGGGAGAGTGAAGGGATGAGATAGCAACAGAGAGAGAGAGAGAGAGAGAGAGAGAGAGAGAGAGAGAGATAGAGAGAGAGATAGAGAGAGAGGGGAGGATGGTCGAGAGAAAGAGAGAGGGGAGGAGGGTAGAGAGAGGGAGAGAGAAGGAGAGGGTGTAGACATAGATACTGTTGAAAGACAAAGGAAAACATGCTCCATGGTGAGGCAGAGTCAGTTCCCCTACTTGACCACTAGGAGTGCTATAAACAACACTGCCCAGCTCCTGTCCTAATGACATGGATGCAGTGGTGGATTGAATAGAAAGAGTGTACTATAGGAGAGGAGTCACTTCTGATTAGTGACTGAGTTTGTCTCAAATAGAGTGGGAGAGAGAGAGAGAGAGGGGTGAGGAGAGAGCGAGAGAGCGAGAGATAGAGAGAGAGAGAGACTCTTGGAGAGAAGGAGAGAGTGCACTAGACTGTTTCGTCTCTGTGAGATGTCACAGGTAGATACATAATTTCTCAGACAGCTCTGACAGTCTGTCAAGTGGCAGAGCAGGAGACGGACTCCTAGATGTAAACACACAAACAGAGACACACACGCACACACACACACACACACACACACGCACACGCACACACACATTAAGACAAAAGACTAAATTTGGTCTGAACCAATATTACCTATTAGCATATATAGTGAAAATCCCGCTCATGGAGAGGAAAGCTGAAAAAAAATACAAAAACATTGTTCAATAAATATCGTCTTCGACTGCAAAGCTTGGTAGGTCTCCTCACCCTGTTGTTGAGGTGTCTCAGTATCATCAGTGATGTAAGTAGCCTAAGTGTTCTCTTAAGTATGCGTGTATTGCCCATGCAGCTATTAGCATAACTACCCAACATCAGTGTAAACATCCCTTCCTGCTTCCTCCTCGGCTTGGTGTGTCTGGCACTGGTTTAATTGCAGCCTTACTCTTCCTTAAATGCTAATAGTCCCCTCATGGTTTATGAATATTAACCAGGTCCCAGTGGTGTGCCTGTGCTACTGTGCTGTGCTGTGCTGTGCTGTGCTGTGCTGTGTGTGTGTGTGTGTGTGTGTGTATGTGTGTGTGTGTGTGTGGGGGGGGGGGGGGGGTGTGTGTGTATGTGTGTATGTGTGTGTGTGCGGGGGGGTGTGCGCGTGTGCGTGCGTGTGTGTGTGTGTGTGTGTGTGTGTGTGTGTGCGCGCGTGCATGTGTGTGCGTGCGTGTGTGTGTGAGTGCGTGTGTGTGTGTGTGCGTGTGTGTGTGTGTGTGTGTGTGTGATCGTCTGTGTGTGTGTGTGTGTGTGATCGTCTGTGTGTGTGTGTGTCTGTGTCTGTGTCTATGTGTGTGTGTATTCCATCAGCTTCACTTAACATTGCCACCCCCCCGCTAAGTCCCTTTGTGACAGGGATGCAGGTGACTCTCTGCGGGCATGATGCCAACTCCCCACTACCAACCCCCCCCCACCCCCCGCGCGCCGCTCTCCCATTCAGCCGAGTGGAAAAGTCACTCCGCCCAAACTCAATTAAAGCACACAAACACAATGCGGAGGAGGAGAGTAGGAGGAGGGAGAGAGGGGGAGCGACATGAGAGTCATCAGAATAAAGATGTCTTAATTGCTCTAGCTCCGCACACCCGACTTCATTATGCCTCTATGAGATCACAGCAAATCACAGGTGTACCAGCTCCTCTGAGGGTTGTTGTACTGACTGAATGTGCCACCAGAGAGAACACCCATCAAGAGAGAGGGAGGGAGAGAGGGAGGAAGGGAGGGAGCGGGGGAGGGAGGGAGGGAGGGGGGGGGGGGAGGGGGGGAGGGAGAGACGGAGGGAGAGAGAGAGAGAGAGATAGAAAAATAAGAACAACTAAATACTTCTCCACTGTGTTATTATCCTCATCTACAGGAAACATGAACATTTTTCTCCTTGCCATAAGTGTATATAAATCACATAATGTCTAGTCTATGTGAGTGAGAATGTCATGACTGAGGCCCAAATTACACCGGAAGCGTCAACCTTACCTTACCTGCGCTTTACCTTAAAGTGTCATTTAGGCGCTTTACCTTAAATTGTCATTTAGGCGCCATTCTAACAGGTTGCTGCAGCCCGACCGGGCGACACACGCTGACTGCTGCTACTCGCTAGAGAATAGAAGGCTCGCCTTTTCAGCGCGAGGCCGACGTGAAAATGATGACCAGCAACATCGATTTCAATGTCTACATCTGTAAATATGTATATATATATTTTTTAAATCAACACTTCCGGTATCTGTTTCAAAGCAGCACATTATATTATGTTAACATCAGGTGAAGGGCAGTATTTTTCCAGTGATTTCTCCCTATGTCGTCACGGTAACGTTGTGTCGCGTGATATGACGTGTGTGTGTGTGTGCGTGTGTGTGCGTGTGTGTGTGTCTGTGTGTGCGCTTCGTTTCATTTTTCTAATCGCTCATTAAGGATGGATGACAGCAGAGACTGAACCCAGAAGAATTAATATTGAAGTAAAATGAAACATTATATTATCGATGGCCATTATCAAAGGCAAAACTCAATATACAACGATAGGGCTGGTAGTGGCAGCTCCGTATTAAAGAACGGCAGTCACTTTTTCCCCGGTGATATCTTAATTAAGTTAATGAAAGTGGTTAAGAGACAGAGAAGGGGACATAGGGACAGCATGAGAAGGAGAAAGAGAGGTAGAGTGCACAACTAACAAAACTGCGGGCTGTGCATCAAATCAGTTTGAGGGAGAGATTTGAATGAACCCAAAACTTGACTGTGAAACTCGACTTTCAAAGACTTGGTGCGTTCTTCTAGCATCAGCATCTAGTGATTATCTTCCTCTACCCTCCCATCTCTCTCTCTTTCTCTCTGCGTCTCTGTGTGTGTGTGTGTGTGTGTGTGTGTGTGTGTGTGTATGTATGTGTGTACGTACACAACGCAATGTACAAAGACATGGCTGGCAGTAGCAGCTCCGCAGTAGAGCCGTAACAAACAGGCAGTGCGGTGAGGACGACGCCAAAAAGGTCCAGCAAAAGTTCCGCCACGCACACGCGCCGCTGAGGTGACGTCGCCAGTGTGATTTAGGCGTCGGACACTCTCCAGGACCACGGTTACGAAGACAGGAACTATCTTGAGCAATTATCCCGAAAGTCACAAGCACAATGCTTTTAGTGTTACACTTTAAACCCGAACAAGCTACAGTAAATGTGCCAAAACCATGTCTCCAAAGTGTTACGGAAGCAAAGTACAGTGCATACTTCATCCACATCCTCCTGAGAGGTCGAGTCCAGTGAGCTGTTGACATGGGAGCCCGTGAGCGCCAGTGCTGTGTCAAGGTATGGG
The DNA here is from genome assembly GCF_963989245.1 of Nansenia antarctica. Taxonomy (NCBI): domain Eukaryota; kingdom Metazoa; phylum Chordata; class Actinopteri; order Argentiniformes; family Microstomatidae; genus Nansenia; species Nansenia antarctica. The sequence continues at coordinate 13,952,278 of NC_137683.1, forward strand.
CCAAACACAATGTGAAGGGATAGGAAGCAGGGCATGGCTGTCTGACATGGGGGGCATCCATGCAGTGAGCTGTGGCCGGGCCTCCAGATGTAGAGACCCTAACTCAGGCCCTCGTAGACCCCTGCTTATCACCCCCCACAGCAGGCATCACTCTCCACCTCCCTCCATGTCTGACTGCATAAGAACATCCAGAACCTTTTAAACCGGGACCTCATAACTAGCCAACCACTGGAGAACCATAGCTTTTCCTTCTCCTGAGTGTACATTTTAGATTAGGCAAAGAAGGGGGAAAAAAGAAAGGAGGAAAGAAAAAGAGAGAAGCCGAGCCACAGGGGTAAATCATGAGCGTGGAGGGGCTTTTAGCACGCACCAGTCGCCAACACGGCCAGCGTGTCGTTTGACACATTTAACTTCCTGTGGAAAAGAGGGACGAGATGTACAAATGCAAGTTAAGGTCCTCCGATTTGCCTCTAAGCAATCCTCTGTGCTAGTTAATTTTAGATGAGGAGGACTTTGAACGGCGAAGGAACCCATATGCTCCGAATGGTAGAAATAGCTTTTAAAATGCTGCTTAAGAATGAGAAAGTGGAAATGTATTATCCAAATGAAATAGGCAAGACTATCAAAACTAGGACACAGTCATGGACTTTTTTGCGGACGAGAACACTCACAAGTTTTATATCTCCGTTTCGACTTCATGTCGTGTTTGGGAAGCTGCTCCGTAGTTTGTTAGTTTTTAGCGTTCTGTCTTTTTTCCAGGAACAGGAATTCACGTCCTCTACAAATGGACTGAATATTGTTTCAGTTCTTTTTTAGTTTCTTTATGTTTTGTTCATTCTTCTGAAGATTGGGAGGTAGCACCAGTACATTCCTCCTTACAGATTTAAATAAGTTGCAAAGTCATATATTTAGATTGAAATGGTGTATTGCGGGCACAACTTACGATCGAATCGTAATATGACGTGTTTTTCATGAATGAAATTCTAAATAATATATCCCACGGTTTTGTTTTTTCCATAAGGCTACTATACTGTATGTACCATGTGCCCTGTGTTTCAATCTCTATACTGGTAGGTTATAGATGTTTCCCTGTTAAACACAAGGTACAAAACAGTCACTTATACTGTACACACATGGACATTATTCGTTGACTAGAGAACAGGGGTGCACAAGCATGCAGACACACACACGCACACACACACACACACACACACACACTCTCATATCCTCAGGTGCCACATGTGTCTGTCTCATGTGTTTAAAGGAGTGTGTGTTGAGGTTGGGCTCCATGCTGTGTTGGTGTGTTTCCGTGCTGGTGGCTACAGACAGACTACAGTATGTGCAGTAGGACCATGTTATGGCCAAAGCTGGATGAGCCTTGTAAGCTGACAGTCAAACAGTTACGGTCAGGCAGCCTCCCAGCCAGGCCGTCATCCTACCTCCTTGCTTTCCAAGGCCCACAACATCCCAGCGCTCAGTCCCAGCTCACTGTGAGCTAGCGTCAAAACCAACAGTGCTTACGACATTGCAGGAGGAGGTTTTTCGTTGCCGCTGTGCTGTCTCTCCCCCCTCACTCCAAACGCTCTCAGATTTGTGGGTTTGTCCTCCCGCCAGGCAGATTCCTGATTCCCGTCTAGCTGCGCATCACCTTAATTGCTCCTCCTCCTCCTCGCCGCGTCCTTTACCTTTCTGACAGGCTTCTTCCGGCGCCTTCTCTCAGCAGCGGCCTTGGTTTGGCAGTCTCTTTGTGTTAAATCAGTCCAGACAACGGTTGGCTGTGAAGAAGAGTGAACGGAATCTAAATCCGTCACGCATCCGTCTTTTTCTGCAGCCTCACTCGGAGACATATGACATTCAACAGGGAGTTTTTTTTTTTTCTTTTTCGGTGCTCTGCTGATGAGTGGAGAAAAGTGAGGGATGATAAATGAATAATACATGTGTGATGTGTCGACCTCCTCCTCCTCCTCCTCGTCCTCTGGTGGGTGGTGGGGGTGGTGGTGGTGGTTCTGGGAGGCAGTGTCACTGAGGTCTGTCAGGGGAGGTTGATGGCGGGGTGATGGCGGTGTGTGACAGCTTCACCGGGTGACACAAAGAGTCGGTTGTTTGTAAGTGCGGTCGACCCCTGGGTAAACATCCTCCGTTGTTTATCCGCAAACAAATGTTTACCAGGATGCCGCTCTGGATGGCGCCAACAGGAAGTGACATCACTCGCCACCGAGGGAGCTCTGAAGAAAGTTCACTTCAGAAGCGTCCTAGAGACCACATGTGCTCCTTCCCTTCTCTCCCTGTGTGTATTAAAACTACACTGAGAGTAGAGGACCTCCGTCTAACTCAGTAAAGCAATATGTATTAGGTCTGGTTGTCAGTACAGAGACATTCGTATCGCTTTGTTGCTTTGAAAGTGAATGTTTAGCCGCATAATACCGGTAGCTTGACACTCTTTTTTTTAAATTTCACTCATTTTATTTCCTGAGCATTAGGACGCAGATGAACCTCTCCCTCAGTTTCTTTGTAGTGCAAAACAAAACCTCCCCTCCCTCCTCTCTAACGACCCGTTTCTTACTCTGACCTCACTCCAGTGTTCTCTCCCTCATCGTGACTCCGTCAGGTCACTGCAACTCTCTCTTCGCATGGAGGAGCTGGGATTAAAACGCTGTGATTAATGTGTCACAGCCTCAACATACTGCGTGCGTGCGTGCGTGCGTGTGTGTGTGCATGTGTGTGCGCGCACATGGGTTCATGCGTGTGTGCGACGTGTGTTTGTGTGCAAGAAAAAAAGAGAGACAGAGCGTGTTCACTCACACGTATACATTTATCAGCACTCATCAGTGTCCGTGTCTGTCGCCTCTCTATCTCCGGCTCATATTGGAGAGAAAAAAATGTCTCTGGTTAATTGCAAACGTTCTCCTTGGCATGCAAATACTGTCCGGCAGCTTGCCTAGACTGGCCCTTTCTCCTGCTCCGGTCCTCTTTTCAATTAAGATCCAGACAGAGATAGAGGCGTTCAAAGGGAGAACGCTATGGAGAGTTAGGCCCCAACGCTGCCCCAGACAGAGGGATATTGAGTGGTTGTGACCCCACTAAAGCACCACCTTGCTGGGCATCAACCCCCCCCTCCACCATCATCCCTCCTTGTGAACTCTGTGGAGGTGGAGGTGTCCTTGGATCAGAACCATCACTATAGAGAGCAGGCTTCAGTTAGGCTGTTGTCTGGGGTTTGGACAGTGAAGCTCTTTATCTTGATGTTAAGATCAGACACTCTTCTCGCTATTGTGCCTTAAGGTGCTTTTAAGGAGGCGCACTTTGGGTGTGAATATTAATTTCGATGTTTTTTTATCTCGCATTTCATGCTTTTGTCTAGTCGGCTCATTGAAAAAGGGAGCTCTTCATAATACGGCTATTAAAACCAAAGGTGTAAAGGTAAAGCGCTGTAAATGTTTGACACGCACGCTTAACGTAACGAATCATTTAGAGGATGTTCAATTGTGTGTTTATCTAGAGTTAGGAATTGTTAATGAATTGTCACGGACCACAGAGATGTATGATATGTGTTTAAAAAACAGAAGTGGTTATGTTGTCAGAGAAGCCGCGATCCGCCAGCTGCAGTCTGTCAACCGTTCTTTTCCGTCTCTCCCCCTCTCTCTCTCCCCCTCTCTCTCCCCCCCTCTCTCCCCCAGCTCCCTCAGTCCAGACACGGACCCCGACGACTCCTTCCAGCGCGAGGGCTTCGGTCGCCAGAGCATGTCGGAGAAACGCATCAAGCAGTTTGACAACCCCTCTCAGCTGGAGATCATCAAGACGCGCAAGTCCAAGAGCATGGACCTTGGTAATCATGCACCGTGTCCGCACTCGCTCCTCCTAACCCCCCCCCCCCACACACACACACCCCACACACCCCCCCCCCCCACACACACACCCCACCCCATCCTGGCCCTCAGCCCCCTTCCTCTGTCCCTCACCCCCCGACTTTGTGCCCAGTGGCCCGGGATGAAATGTTGGGTACTGTACATCCTTCTCCTCTACAGCGACAGTGTCTAGGGATGGACAGGCAGGGCGGGGGGGGGGGGGGGGGTGGTGGTGTTACTCTGACGAGGAACATGGTGAGGAGTCACTAAGAGCCACTCCCACCAGGAGTGACAGCCGCTGTGCCTCGGATCACTGAGTAATCATGACAGATAAGACATATTTTTTTATCCACCCAATGTACTGGAGCCTGGACCTGACTTGTACAATCCTCCAGAGAGACTTGCCCGTTTCACTAAACTCTTTAAAAGGTCTACTGTCCGTCTCCTTTTAGTCTTAGTCTGAAACTTCACAACAAGCTCAGTGCACACCCAAGCCCCAGTGTGAGATACAGTAGAGGGAAAGATGTGAACAGGCTTAGTTTAGGGAGATGGATGGGTTTCACTGTCAGATGAACTCCATCTCAGTCCTTGATCATTGTTAAGTGCGTTATGTTTTAATACCAATTAAAAGTGTAGATTAATGAATGGATGGACATAATTGGAGGAAGAGATCAGATCTGAAGCGTGTGGACAGAAAGCCTCTGTATCACTGTGACAACGGTCTCATGACAATCCCACGTTCTGTCCTGTTTAATCAAAAAGCATCTTAACCCTGCAGTAAAGTGCTCTCAGCAATTACTTCTTAATGACAATTAAGAAGATTGATAAGTGAGGGAAAGTCATTATAAACCCTCAAAATGAAAGTGTATGCTTTTGTTAAAGGGCCTTGTTTAGTTCCTGGATAACATCGTTGTAGCACTACTATGAGCATTAACACTAGAACAGCCATGTGAGTAAAGAAAATGTTCTATCTTTTCACTCGATGAAATTCAGGACCCTCCTTTCAGGACTTTTCCTAGATATGTGCGTTCTACCACCCAGTATCCTTACATTTTCTAAATCACATCAGGATAAGCTAGTATAAAGCTATTTTGCTGTTTTTCTGTGTAGGAAGCAGGCTAATTTACCAGCGGCCAACTAGTGACCGTGGTGTGTAAATAGCAGCTTCGCACTGTAAAAGGGGGGGGTCATTTGGCTCTTTTAGTAGGTAAAAAAGGCATGGCTGTTCTAGTGTTAAGCTAGCCTTGTCAGTGATAGATTATTGGAAACTCAGGAAACCGTCAGACGCTTCCTGACTAGTCAGATGAAGCGTGGGGGTGTGACCAGGCGTAGCCGCGTGTCAGAAATGAGTGGCATTTCCAAAGAGCTTTTCCTCACTAGTGATTCCAACCGTTTTTTCAATTCCCACAGATCACCCTCCCGTAGCTCCTAGCATGTTTCACAAAGCTGTTTTTCCCACTTAGACTCGTTTTACTTACTAAATAGAGTGTTTTTTTTCTCACGCCTCTTCAATCTTGTTTCAGTTATTCTGTGCAGAATCTGATCAGCACTAGCATTTCATGACATCGAATCCCCTCACGGTAAAAAATATGCTAAAATGCCGAGACACCCTTAAGGTTTGATTCCGTTTAGAACAAGACTGAGTGGGGAGGAAAGTGGAGAATGGTACACATTGCTCCATGGCTGAGAGTAATGCTAACACATTATACCAAGTCCACCTGGTGAACTGAATGATTGACAGCACTTGCATGGGTTTAATATCTCTCCACTTGTGTTTGCTATCCCTAAGCTCTTGAATTGCCTTTCTTTCTCTCTCTCACTAACTCACTAACTCACTCACTCACTCACTCTCTCCCTCTCTCTCTCCCTCTCTCTCCCCCTCTCTCTCTCTCTCTCTCTCTCTCTCTCTCTCTCTCTCTCTCTCTCTCTCTCTCTCTCTCTCTCATGCATGTCGGCTGACTCACCGTGGAGGATTGCCACGGTAACACAAATAATCAGTTAGAGATCCTGGGACGGTGGGCTGATGTGGAATGCGGGGCACTAACCAATCACACTTGTTTATGCTTTTTAACAGTAGCAGATGAAATTAACCCCACCCCCAACACAGAGAGAACGGAAGGTAAGCACCAATCAGGGTCCTCTGTACATCCCCACCCCCCACCGGACTGGCCAATCACTCAGCACTGCTTGCAGGAGTCCTCCTCCGATTGGCTTGCGCTTTTGTGCTCGGATCAGGGGTCAAGAAATGAGTCTGGCAAGGGGGTGTCAATGCTCCTTGGCCCCGTTTGCCATCTCAGAAGGGGATCGGCTGTGTTCTCTATTCAATTTGTGAGCGATTATTCCTTCGCCCGAGCAATAAATGCATGTTAAGGACCGCCATTCTGGGTAATTGCACTGAGATCAAAGAGTTGTTTTCATATTGTAGAGAGAGAGGGTGGCGTTGGGTTGAATAGAGGCTTGGCAACGGTTGTGGGAAGCTCTGCCACCGCGTTGGCTCTGTAGTGGATATGATGGCAGGACACATTCATTACTCTGAGAGGTGTGGGGCTGGGAGGCTGGGGGGTGTGGGGCTGGGAGGCTGGGGGGACGGCAAGGCTGCAGACCTCCACTAGAAACAGAGATGCTGGATGCCAGTTGGCCTCTCAAGATGACTGCTATCAATCCATCACTGTCAGCCTGTGTATTCTCAGCTCCGGTTGTTTGTTTGTGTGTGTGTGTGTGTCGGTGGGTGGGTGGGTGGGTGTGTGTGTGCGGTGGGGGGGGGGGGGGGGGGGTTTGTGTGTGTGTGTGCGTGCGTATGTGTGTGTGTGTGTGTTTGTGTGCGTGTGCGTGTGCGTGAGTGTGAGTGTGTCTATGTGTGTGAGAGTGTCTATGTGTGTGAGAGTGTGTGCGAGTGTGTGTGAGTGTGTGTTTGTTCACTAGGATAAGTTGAGAGTACAACAATACAAACCGTAATATTCGACAACAAAATCCACACACAGTCCTTTGCAATGGTACCTTTTAAACACCACTGAGTTAAAGACTTTTCATGCTTGGAAAACCACACCCTCAAAATCACATCCCTCTGGTGACCAAGAGAAATGATCTATGAGTTCAATTGAAGATAGATTTGTCTGAGGAATTCATGTCCTATGGCTATAAAACCTTTATTTTGAAAGCAGTCTTTCTGGATAGTAAAATAGAACAACTGCAATCTGTGTATCATTAGGCTTACATTACATAACAACTAAAAAGCCTGTTCTTTACCATGGCTCACTTGCTTTGGAGTGGAATTGAATTGAGAATAATGTTTCAGTGAAATGTAGTGAAACAACATGTGGGGATTAGTTGTGCTTGAGGAGGGGGATCTTCAAACAGGGTTCCCGCGCTGGTCTTAAAAAGCCTTAAAGTCTAAAATCCCAAAATCCAATTTACAAGGCCTAAAAAGGTCGCAAAATGCCAGTTTTTCGGTCTAAAAATGAGGTGCTAGGTCTTAAAAATGAGATCCTGCAAGGAAATCAGTCCGACCACGTCTATTTACCGGAAATGAATCAAGCTGGAACCCAAAAAATGCCAATTCGCTTCCTTTTTTGTCTGTATGGCAGTGAAATCCCTAATTTCATCACCTCGAGGATGACAAAAAGCTATCATACGGTGTCACGAATAGGTCTAAAACTATATTTAAAGAGGTCTAAAAAGGTCTGAAATTGGACTTGTTGAAACTTGTAGGAACCCTGTTCAAAACAGTGCAACATGTTTGTGTCCTCTCTATCATTTCAATAGCATCGATTTCAATTAAATTATCTAATCCACAGACACAGAGATTATATGTATATGCTTGCAACGTAATGTTTTGTCCGTAATCAGTCAGTCATTGATGGCGGCTGGGTGTAGTGTTATTGCGATACGTACACTTTCAGTTGTCATGCCAGAACCGACATGGAGCACTCAAGATTATAACATGTGCTCCCGAAAAGTAGCATGGGTGAACCAGTCATCAAACATGTTCAAAATGTACTTCTGTCAGCTGTACTTCTACTGTATGACTGCAACACAGCAGTTCTGTACTTCTACTGTATGACTGCAACACAGCAGTTCCAATAGCCAAAAGCACACCCTCTCATTTCTTCGTATAAAAAATTACCCATAATTGTACTGCCATCAACACTTCTGTATCCCGGTGCCATGCAGTAATGTGACAATAGAACTTTGAACTGTACGTATGTTGTTATTCTTGGACTGTGTTCCCTCCATCAGTGCAGCCATTCTTTCTAATTGCAATAATGACTCTACATTTGAAATGATATGCATTTTGGCTATTTAATAGCAACCGACTCTAACGAGGTAGGCAAAATGACAGAGACCATTACCAAGTGATACCTCCACTACTGATAAGGGTTGCAGTGCTATTTGCTATTTTAATCATGCTACATGTTCATGTATTATTTTAATCATGCTACATGTTCATGTATTATTTTAATCATGCTACATGTTCATGTATTATTTTAATCATGCTACATGTTCATGTATTATTTTCAGTGTCACTTCAACCAATGGCCATGACGTGAGCGATGTTACATTACTGATTAGCCTACCGTCATCCATACAATACTGATTAGCCTACTGTCATCCATACAATACTGATTAGCCTACTGTCATCCATACAATACTGATTAGCCTACTGTCATCCATGCAATACTGTCATCCATACAATACTGTCATCCATACAATACTGGTGCAATTTTCAAACCCTGCCAATAGTATTTCTGGACTTCTCCAGCACGCAGAGAACATGGAGATTCTTGTGGGTAGAATATCAGATGAGAATGTGCATCAATATCTAAGATATTCATGAGACATACTCCTCCATCCCAAATGTGCAGTTGGCACAATGGTGCAAACTGGGCTGGGTAAGGCAAGGGAATGAGACTAGACCATGGTGTATCTTTGACTTTGTGTCCCCTTAAAACAACACACACTTTAAACTGCGCTGAAATAAACCAAAACAACTAATTGAAGAGTAAGCTGAATCCATGGAGGCCCCTCTCTGTAGGTAAGGGAATATATAGACATATGAGACACTATCAGTACCAGACAACAAAATGCAGTGTAGTAGTAGACCAATAGCAGTAGGGCAGACTGTATAAGGTAGCAGCAGGAGGCAGCGTGAACATTGACAGCCTCTCACACTGTGTCTCAGGTTGGGGCTTTGAGAGAGTGAAATCTTAAAGCTTGGCATCATGGGTAAAGTCTGCCCCGTTGGAAAGTACACTGTCTTCCCCCAGGCAAAGCAGCAGATTCAGAAGGCATTGGTGTTGAAATTAGACTTTTTGTTGTGTATTTCTTTTCTTCTTTCTTTCTTTTTTTTTTGGCAGAAAGAATTGTTTACCTCAACCTACCATATTCTGCTGTTATGACATACAAAATGTAAAGCAGAAATAGTATGATTTACTGTATACCATATTGTATATTTTGAACATGGAGTCTTTCTCAAATATTCTCCAGCGAAGGAAAAAGAGATTCATCGATGTTGAGTGAGTCACAGAACATATCAGAATAGCACACGAGCAAAACAGATCCACTTATATGACTCAGCAAGTTGAAGTAGCTCTCCTCCAGTCACATCCAATGTCACGGTAACCCAACCGAATGATGACAACAGCGCTGATTGAGATGTTTGTCGTAAGTCACGGTAATGGTGATTCCTCGCTGACACATGTAGAATGGGCGGTCGGGGACGGTGTGTGGACGTCCTCTGCTCTCCTAACGACCCCCGGGCGCTGGCAGAGACGTAGGAGCCCCGCCGACCCAGGGATGCCTCCACTTCCACTGGGAAGCCAGGACACGGCCTCCCCCGGCCCACCATGGGACTATTTTTAGCTTAATTACCCTTTTAACGCTATGCTTAAAACCCCCACTCGCTGAATAAATGATGTGTAATGGAGGCCCCCGTCCATACACAAATCTTTACATGCAAAGGGCTGCCTTGAATAATGGCTGTGGGAGCAACACTTTAGCTCTTCTAATTATACTATGGGCTCGCAGCTCCTGTAATAACCGCGCTTGTGATTTATTCATGGAGTTTGCGATACCTCTTTTAAAGGTTTAATGATAATCACTCCTCGTCCAATTGTGTGTCCTGGTTGCCTTTGGTTTCATCTTATTAAGAATATATTGCACATTTCATTCATCTCTCCCGGCTTTGTTAAGATTTAACGTGTTAGGCTGTGTTTTTTGGGGGGGGGGTGTTTTTTCGTTTCGCATTCCGTCTTTCTGATTTCCATTTCTCCTTCGAACGTGTGGGGAGTGACAATCCTCTGTGTGTGTGTCTGTGTGATGAGGAATATATTTGTTTTTCCCCCCCCTGAAAGGGATGAGGAGGGAGGCACAGGACTCTGCGTTTGTTGTGTGATAGGAATCATATAATAGACTGCCGTATTGAGAGCTGTCCGTCAAAGCCTCCCCCCCCCCCCCCAAGGATTCTGGGAGATTCAGGTGAAAACAAAGGAAGAGGCACAGGCCTATCGGGAGGCTCTCTCCCGCTCACAGACACACCGCTCCAAATAGAGACAATGGCAGAGAGAGTTTTTTTGTGATTTCGAATAGCGAAATGTGCTGAGCGGGGGGGGATAATTCCCTGCTTCCGAGTACTGCAGATGTCATTTGTGTTTCCGTGAACTATTGCTTCTCATCCTGGGTTTATTCTCCAATCCTATTGTGTCAAACATGCGCCGTGCAACACGGCTTCTGTGTGTGTGTTCTGTTTGTGGGATTTATGTATAAGCTTCAAAAGCCTCACATTTACATGACATTTGGACTATGATGATTAAGTCACGTCCCCCTAGCATATGGAGAGTGATCGCATCCCCCTACCAGGGACTGAATTTCTGGTTCTTTTATCTTTGTTATGTCTGTCACTCCCATGTCCTTCAGCTGACACACGTCTTTCCTTTTTGAGAAATGAATCTAGATGATTTCCACTTGCACGCAGGTGGTCTGATAAGATGAGTGACTATATTTCATTGTCTTATAAAAAATGTAAAAAAAAATGTAGTAATCAGAAATGGGCCTCACTTCCTGAGCAACAACCAGTAAACTGCTGTCCTGTTCCACAACAGCGCTGTTAACCCTGGTGACATTTTCGAGAACACAGTTAAGTTTAATTTTACTGTCTCCTCAGCTGGAAGGTTGCAAATGTTATGTTTCCCCTGTCTGAAGATTGCATTATGGGATTGGTACTTGTTTGCGCTTATATTTGAGTGCTAGGCCCACACTGGCCCCCTCTGGAGTAGAGCACCTCAGGAACCTTTACTTACTCTGACAGGGTTAGGATGGAGACCAGTGTTTAAGCCTCGGTTTACCACCTAGGAAATGTAATACCATCAGCTAACGGCTGACCTCAGTTCAATCTGTCCTCCGCAGCAGGGTAGACAGAGGAGGCTGGGGAACACAGGATTGCACTCAGAAGAGTTCAAAGGTCAGACCTTGGATGACCAGGCCACCTGTGTTTGTCTCAAAATTCCTCCTCTCTAAAACCCTTGTACCAGGCTAGAGGGAAGTGAGTCATTGACCAACACAATTGTACTCCCTCAGCCATTGCCTTTTCAAAGTAGCCGTCTATGTGGTGTCTCTTTGAAGCGGCAGGGTTTTGGCACTCGTGTGTGTGTGTGTGTGTGTGCGCGCGCGCGCGCGTGTGTGTGTGTGTGTGTGTGTGTGTGTGAGTGTGTGTGTGTGTGTGTAACACCAGGGGAAGCTGGGGGAGGTAGAACACTGGGGGAGGTAGAACACCAGGGGAGGCCGGGGGGAGATAGAACACCAGGAGTGCTGGCTAATCACGAAGTGGATGTGGAGCAGGTTTGCTTGGTTAAGGGATCAAGGAGAGATTAGCCCAAGGTTTCAGCCAGCTGAGGCAGACGTCAGAAGCTGCTACTGCTTGTAAAACTATGATAACAGTGGCAACACATATGGATTACTGCGCCGGGCTGGCAGTTTGCCTTCAGTCGCCTAGAGATCCGCTGACTTTAGCTCTCCTCCAATTTCCCTTCTTCTCAAATCACCTGTAATCATTTCAACCACTCCACTCCTTCTCTCTACCTCACACGCTGGGCTTGTCAGAAGGGGTATTCACTAAGAGAAGGTAATAGGGTTCGTAATTGTTTTCTTTCGCCGATGGAAGTTTATTTGCTTAGCCTAATCTTGTGTTTGACTGCGCGTCCTTCCATCTACAGATCCTCTGTGTTGAGCAGCAGCAATAGAGCATGCACCATTTAGACTCCTCCAAACAAGTCAGGGACGTTATTAATGGCAGAGAGGAGGGGGGCATGGGGGGCAGAAACAGGACCACATGGTTCAGTCCTCCTTAGGGAGCCATCGGGGAGAGTTTCAAGAGATTGGAGGTGAGGAGGCGGCGGGGGTGTTTACACTATGTGCGCAGTCACATGAAAAATAGCAGCACACGCTTACGTGCTGAGAACCGGAGGGGGCCTGAGTAGACAACGCCGGTCTGGCGAGGGAACAGCTCGGGGGATCCGACTGACACAGCCTGACAAAATGAAATACCAATACTAGAGTCTCGCCCCACTTACATACCTTAAACAAAAGCCCAGCAGCCATTGGAAAAATAATTACAGCTGGTCAGAGTGTAGCTCCGGAGGAAAATAAACACAAGCAGACCCTAATTGTGCGCCGTACAACAATACCCTTTCAGTTGTGACAGTCTGTCGGACTTTCCTTGTTTGTTGTTTTTTTAATATATCATTTGCATGTTAATTATGTTTGCCCATGCATGATTGGGCCGCCATTCTATCTCTAACATGACAATAATGTGAACACCGTTTGTTGTGTTCATGTCATACTTTATTGAACATTTTTCCTTTATCGGGGTGTTAGCATATGCGAACTGCCAGGCTGATGTGATGAATGGTGTTGACAGCAGTTTGTAAAGTTTCCGTACACATGCTTATCTCTCCAGATCAAACAGCTGGCTTCTGTTGGTTACAGTATGGAAGACTGAGTCCCCACCTGGCTAGACAACATCTACATAAAGAGCAATCCCATGTCGGTGTGGCGTGAGACCCTGCCCCTATATAGTGTTGTTATCTCCCCATCTGCACGTGTTCAAAGCAACCGCAATCTCCTCCTTTGAAGTGTGGGTGTTTGTGTGGTGTCCTTTTAAAGCCTCATTTTGTAGGGGCTTTAAACATCCTTAAAAATGAATGTATGGTTTAGAATGCATGAGAGGCCTATTCAGTGGAGGGGTTCAGACAGAGAGGGACATGGAGGACATGGAAGTGGAAATGAATAGGCTGAGCGTGCATGTTTAGTCTACGAGGCTTTTCTGTCGCTCTCCTCTTGTACTCCACATCCCTTCCTGCCTCCTACTCTGTGACCACCCAAGGAAGAGAACTGGCCATGTGTGTTTGCAGTCGTTACCCTGTTGGCTTATGGAAAAGATTGATGGTTCTCCAAAAAAACTGTAATGGTTCTCCAAAAAGTACTGCAAGTACCCGAAGCTTGTTGTAACCCTAACCCTAACCCTAAGAAAGTGTAGTTAGCTTACACGTTCACATTCCAAGCACATTACATTATTGCTGTTTGAGATAAGATTACCATGGTAGAGATAAGAACATGGGTTGCTCTTTTTCCATCGTGGCAAAATGTTCCTACAAAGATTGATACCCCAGTTAGTGTTAATCACACTCCATTTGATATCCAATGACATCATTTATTTTCCAAATTAATTTGAAGACTATAATCCTCCCTTTTTCTTGTAGTGAATGACTTGCCAAGTAGAATATATTTACGTCATCACTTTGGTAGCTAGCGAAATGTAAATGATTTATAGGCGTATAGAAGTTCAGTGGTTTCATGCCACATTTTCAGGGAGGGAGGATCACACACTATTAACTCTTAATCAGCCACGAGGGGTCATTTGACCTCGGTGAGTTAAAAAAAAAGCGTTATATCTTTGCATCTTTGAATTTCAGGACCCTCCTTTCATGACTTTTCCTAGATATGTGCGTTCTACCACCCAGTATCCTTCCATTTTCAAAATCACATCAGGATAAACTAATATAAAGCTATTTTAAAGTTTGTGTAGGAAGCAGGCTAATTTACAAGCGGCCAACTAGTGGTCGTTGTGTGTAAATAGCAGGTTAGCATTGTAAAGAGGGGTTCGGACCCCTGAGGCGGCTCTTTTAGTAGATAAAAAGGCACGACTGTTCTAGTGTTAATGTACCGTTCTGAGACCTGTGCTCTACCCTGTTCCATCGCAGGCTCAACGCGAGACATCGGACCCTCGCTGGGCCTCCAAAAGTCCAGCTCCCTCGAGAGCCTTCAGACTGCTGTCGCTGAGGTGACCCTCAACGGGGACGTCACCGTCCACCGGCCGCGCACGAGGATCATCAGAGGGCGGGGATGCAACGAGAGCTTCCGCGCGGCCATCGACAAGTCCTACGACAACCCAGGTGTGGTCGCTCCCAGAGACGACGACAAGGGCATGGAGACATGTAAGTGTTACGTAGATCTAGGATCCTCTACAATCAGGCTAATGCCATACATATATTATTGTATCGTTTCTGTTCAAAACGGTCAATCTCAAATTAGACAGTTTAAGTAGAGAAGGATTCACCCCCCAGGCAAGTGGGTAAGACTGGCCTGTTTATTAGAGAGAGGCAATCAGCATTTACATGTTTCTGTCATTAATATTCAGATAGTGATGTACAATACTGCAGAAGGGAATTCTAAGAGACTCTTGCAGTCTGTTTTCCCAGAGGGCTTACAGACATTTTAAGGGCATTGCTATTTATCAGACAACATAGCTGTTCTATTATTTACTAACGATTGTCACAGACTCCTTCATCTTTGATTATGTTGGAATTTCACCGGGATGGGAGTGGTTAACAATAGCCCTCCTGTCCACCAGGTGGCAGATAGTAGTTTCAGAGGTGTCGCTGAGGCTTCTTATTCATTGTTCGCATACATCACCTAACCCCCAACACTGCGTCTCCTGAGACACCCGCTTTCCCCCTTTACTGTGTCACCTATGACTTCTACTGCCCCCCTTGTACTGGGGCAAAAAAATTAAAAAAACGTTCACTGAGACTGCCAATGGCCCCTGGCCTGAGCTAGATTACTCTTCATGCTACGACTGGTGGATTGATGATTCACTTGCTTAGTCAAATGTATTGATTGTAAGTCACTTTGAAATAAGGCGTCTGCTAAATGCCAAAAATGTAAATGTAAATGCATATGGTGACTAGTTTGATTAGCTTTATCATTGATCACATTTCCTTACACTTATGTTTATGGATGTTATGTTATGTTGTGGCTGTATATTCTGTATCCTGGATGTTAGATATGCTTTCATTAACCTATTCCTAGTTGTCCCAAGATTCATGTACGTGTTCGAGTATGATTCCGAGTTTTATTCAAGCAATTGACATACTGTCATTACATACACAAATAGGTCATCTTATGCCCATCAGTGTCATCAAACATTGCCATAAAACCGTTCTGCATTCCTTACACAAGTGTTTTATTTTCAAACATATTCCATGACTGGAATGGAGACGAGACGTACCATACATTTTCAAAATGGAGTCTCTCCCTTCCTTCCCGACTGAGCACCATGGCAGGTATTTCATGACAAAGAGACATGCACTGGGTTTATAGAGAGGAGCGTCTTACATTCTGGGACAGGTGATAACACCGCAACACCACAAGAGTAATCGGCAGATATATTTTTCATTCCCCATTAAAGAATTCCATTAAACGAACCGGGGGGAAAATGTGAAAAAGAGGGAATTATTTGCATTAATCGCTTTGTTCTCATAAGCTCTGTCTGCAAACCACTAAATACCATCTTATCTTGCCGAAGAAAAATGGGAAAAGCTCCCGATTCCCACTTCCGAGGTATATTGCATTCTCCGCCATGATATTCAAATAAGTCTGTTTTTCAATTTAGATAAAAGGAGCCACAGACTGTGCTCGTCACCGGGGTTAATAGTCAAAGTTGACAGATAAGCAGCTCCTTTTTCTACACCCAGACTTTTCCTTTACATAAAATGAGAATGTGGCATCACCTAAGGAGAAATGTGTCCCCACAAGATATCCTAACCAAGCAAATGTATTCTGTTACGTTACTCTGTGTTTTGTGTTTCATAAAAACCCTGCTTTCGGAGCCTGAAATCCCTTTTTAATCTTTTTGAAATGAGCCTAGCAATTGTACCTGTCTGTCACAACTCTCATTGAAACACAGCGAGATGAATGCCCCCTTTCACCATTGAGAGAGGGGGATTTAATGGTATACTTTGATTATAGTGTCAACACATTTTGTATGGGTGCCGTTGTCCCTGAGATAGTTTTAATTGCCCATGCAATTATTCTCTGTTGAGCCCTGCTATGTTCGATTGGCAAGCTAAGAACCCTTACTTGTTGTTGTAGCTTGTGATTGCTATTGATTTTGCTTATTGCTGTTTTCAGTAGGCTCGTTCCCACCTGTCTGTGTGTAGCAAACGAAGGGAGGTTTGTGAAATGAAGTGTTCCCTGATATTAAGACCGTCTTCATTGATGATTTCACTTTTGTCTTTTGGCAACAGTTTCTGTGGTAACTTTATGAAAACAAATGAACTTTCACGCACGCACGCACATCCAATTGTCAGGCACACACGAACACAAGCGTAGTCACACTTTTAATAGGTTTGGTTGTAATCTCTTTGTGATAATTACTGAAAACAAACCTTCAAGAACTTGCGTGAAGAAAGACACACACACACACACACACACACGCACACACACACACACACACACGCACACGCACACACACACACACACACACACACACACACACACACACACAGGGTCCCCAATGGACCAGGATTACAATCTTTAGTGTGTTATCTGACATAGTATCATTTAGAGCCTCTGAAATTAGCACTGTTGCTAATCTTAGCCGTTTTAATTGCCAGATGCTGCTCACTTCTGAGATATACCGCCTTTGCAGGATGATATGCAGACTGAAAAAATGAGAGATAGAAGTGATATCTGTCCCAAACCTGTTAGTCTTATCATCTCCCAAACTGGGAAAGTGAAGTGGAAAAAAGCAACATAGCATAATTGAATAGGCTTAAGCTACGGATTTGCTTGCTATTCTTGTCATACAGTGCTCCGCGGCGAGATTCCATTTCAGTAATTTCCTTTGAAATGGCCGCCGAATGAAATCGCTGATAAATCGACGGAACGAGAAGGAAGCTTATCCTTGAAATGTGAACCTAGCCTTTTCTCTCACCGTAGTCAGTCTCGTCTGGTACACTGAGAATCCATCATGGACTCTCTCTTTCTCTGATAAGCAGTGTTCTTTCCCCCATCAAAGGCAGCACTGAGGCAATAACGTCTGAGACATTAATAAGTTCTAATCTCAGGAACATCTACCTCGTGCCTCGTCGTGAGAGATATGCCGTATGCACCGTGCCGATTGGAGGAGAACGTTTCTCGCAATTAAGATCCCCGAGGCTTTTCCTGAGATTATTTAAATGTGCAATTAGTGACAGATTAATTACATTTTCCTTCAGCCAGACATGTTGCAGTGTAATGGAAACCTTGAACGTAATCAATTCAATCGACTCACAATGTCACTGAAAAGGGTTCTATTTAAAGATGGCGGTTTACGTTGACTTTTACGACGACTGAAAACCGTGATGGTACTGTAGTGCATTGTTTGTGTAGTTTGTTTCCCATGTGGAGTATCTAAAATGCAAACATTGGGAATAACTGAACTCCCGGAGTTGGGGATGTACGACGTGATCAGCAGAAACGGAGTCTCTCTGGGTTCCACTGTTCCATCTTCAAAGTAAACATTCTAATTGAGTGAGGCTGATATAGTATGCTGCTTCTCTATGTTCAAAGGCACCTTATGGGATACCATAATTCCGTTGGTACTTTATTTGAAATCAGCAAAAAAAAAGTTGGATGTTTTAATTAAAGAAGAGAGACTCTGCTGGGAGACACAGAGGAAGGGAATGCTGCTGATTGCTCATTCAATTACATGGCTCTTTGTTTTAACCTACTTTGCACAACGTGGCCTTGGTGTTGCTCGACTGTATATGTATTATACGTATTATACAATATATATTTTTTTTTTTACCAATGCCTACAATTTCATCCAAAATCCATCCAAGAGCATTGCATTCAACATGTAAAGACCCCCCTTCTCTCTCTCTCTCTCTCTCTCTCTCTCTCTCTCTCTCTCTCTCTCTCTGCCTGTCTGTCTGTCTGTCTCTCTCAGTGGACGAGGACACAGAGGGGAGCTCACGTTCGGGTCGGGATTCCATATCGACTGACCTCACCTTGCCACCCAGCACCACGGCGGTAACCGCGGAGAGACAGGTGAACGGCAACCGCCCCAAAGACGACAAGAGGAAAGAGAACGGAGGAGAGAAGGAAAGGAAGAAGTCTGAGAGGGATAAAGAGAAGGACAAAGAAAAGAACAAAAACAAAGCCGCCAAGAAAGGAATGCTGAAGGGCCTGGGTGAGATGTTCAGGTAAGGCCAGCTGCTTCTCACCATCCGTCCCCCCCAGACCCAATCAACAATCTCTTTAATGTATTCTGCTAGCAAGAGCCAGTCAGACCATGACTGGTCTGGAACACTCCTGAATCACAAAGTGTATTCTGACTGCTATCGCTACTAATAGGGAACCCCTCACCTTGACCCCTGTTTCGGGTTATCGCCCAGCGAGGCCATCAGCACATTTGACATTGTTTCTTTTTTTTTCTTCTTAATAAGGTGGACATGTTTTATTCATAACGCCACGTGCTGCTGCATCCCAGCCAAACATACATTCAGCATTCGCTAACGCTAACCACTGGACAATGCACCGACACCGCCTGGCTACTAATGGGAGTTTATGTGAAGGAAAGTGCACAAAGTTTAAAAAAAGATGGAAAGATTATTGGCTTGATAGAATTGAATGGCCACTGTCATTCGCTTCTTGCAATAGGATGGGGGGCTACTCACTTACACAGTAGGCCTTGATTTACAATAGCTTAGCCTGATTCACAAAGCTTACATTCAAATGTGTCCAATTTTAGCCAATGTTATTTATAGATCTTGTTGAGTTTATGCAGTTCATCTCATCTCTCTCTGCTGAGGTAGGTGAATGGGGAGAGGGGGGTGCACTGCCTAGGGGTGTTCAAAGAAGCAGGGGGTCCAAGCTTGAGGTTTCAGGGCTAAGCTACTGCCATTGCTGCTAGCTAGGCTAATTAAACAGAAAACTACAGTTAATTATTTTGATTTGGTGCTCATTTGAATTTGGGCATAAATTAAAGGCGCGTGGTGCAGCTGTTATCACGCAATAAGTTGTTTTCCCTCGGATTAGCATAATGGGATTAGTTAGTGTATCGTGGCGCCGGCTCTGTAATGAACAATAAAGATGACAAGTGTTTTGAGGTCAGGTTTCAGGAATTCAGAAAGGTCGCTTATCTATCATAATTTGTGCTTTGGTAACAGCGTGCAGTCTATAATTACAGTACACAGGCACGCAAAAAACACACACACACGCACACACACACACACACACACACACACACACAGGCCTAATTTGCTCGTACTTTGAAGTGAGTTTGATTAGCGAATTAAAGTGGAATTTTTGAATCACAGGTTTACCCTTTCTGTGATCCGCAATCAACGCCACTGGCAAAGGTTGGGTTTTTCTTGGGACTAAAAGACCGAGATTATGTTCCTGGGGCTAGGGACCTTCGTGTGCCCTTGCCTGGCACATCATCGTTCTTCATTATCTCTGAGTGCCACCACCACTTAAGAGTTGGCACACAGCAGCCCTTGCTGACACTCTCCCCTGCCCCCTGCATTTAACTCCAGGCTGGAGACAGCTCCCAAAACCAGCAGTTACTTCTCTCTCTCCCCGATGCTGACTCCCCCCTTGGCCTTACTTAAGAAGCAGAGAAGCAGAGAAAGTTGGAGATAATAGAGAACTAAGATGAGACAGTTGTAAGGCATGGCAAAGGTATCGAGCTAAACGGTTTGTTTTGGGGCAGAGAAAGAGCAACTTAAAACAAATACATTTGTGACAACTGCCAATGAAAAGGGCTACCTGTAGGCAAAATCATTTACATGTGCTTAAACTACAGATTGTAAGCTTTCAAATGATGCATCATACATTGAAATCGGAAACAAATTGAAGACGACATGAGTATTTGAAAGTTGCTACACCTGAAATCACTAAGCACAGAAAATCCCCATCAAAGATAATGAATCCCCATCAAACAACAAGAAACGAAGTCATTGTGTTATAGATTACACTTATTTAATTAACGTAAAACTGTTCGGAAAAATAACGAGTGGGTACTTCACATCTTCGAGTTGAATGTTAGCTAAAAAAACGAAAATCTGAGTTTTAGGTCAGAAAAACTTTCAAGACGAATTTCACGTCTTTCTCATTTCCTAGAGGTGTCTGTTTACATCAAATTGTGACACATTTGTCTAAGTAAGTGAATCCATCAGTCATCATAAGAAAAGTAAATATATGCTAGGATCAGGAGCCATTGGCAGTCGCAATGCTAAATCAATGTATTTACAGTAGAGAAACTGTACAGGGGGAGAGTGGGGATGAAGAGGTCTTTAGGAGGGACAGTTAAGATGTAGCCTGAAGAGATGGGTCATCGATCTACGGCGGAAGATAGGTAGTGACTCTGCAGTCCTGACAGAAGATAGGTAGTGACTCTGCA
>NC_137683.1:13977842-13980342 GCF_963989245.1 Nansenia antarctica
ATCAAGCTATAACCATAACACGTCATCTGAACAGAATTAGGCTACTAGGAGTATATTATATTGGTTAAAAATGTAAATTAAATAAACCAAGAACAGACATTTACTTCACTTACAGTTATTGAATGCAGCTTAGTGTTATGATAAGATTACCACACGATAGTTTTGGTCATAACGTTACTCAAATACAATGCAGGCGCATGGCTTCATGTTATGCCATTGTGGATTGTATCTAAATAACAGCCACTACAGACCAAGGAGCACCTTAAGGTATTCATCCACGCTGAAAAGACATCTCAGTTGTAGGCATTGTGCTCAGACGGATCTAAGGTGTGGACTCAAATCTCACAAGTATGTCCCAAATATGTCCTCTGTGTGTGACATCCTATTACCTCCCTGCCAATCAAACATCGAAGGCACGACAGGGGGCCAAACAAAGAACACAACTCACCACCGGAACAGATTATCGCCACTGTCAGAATAAAACCAAAAAACCCCACCAAAACAAAACATTTGTGAGAGAGTAACAGAGGGTCAAGGATTGGATTTAAGGGGGCGGGGGAAGTCTGAGTTTGAACACACCTTTATTGCACACTAAGTGAATGTTACATTACATCCCTACAGTACATGACGGCACACCTTGGCTTTTCTGAAAACAAAACATCTACATCCATCCATCTAGTAGAGAGGGGGGGAGAGGAGGGTGGTCAGTGACTATGGCCGCAATGACATGCACTAAGAGTAGGTGGGGGGTTGGGGGGGGGGGGGGGGGGTGTCCAATTCCCTCTCTCCTCTTGGCCACTCGATGCAAATGTGATCGGGCACCACTGTAGTTCCATCAGAGGGGCCTGGAGTAATTGGGTTTCGAATGATCAAGCAGGGCTGTGATGTCCCTCCAGGCCTGCAGCTGGGAGGAGGAAGGGGGCTGGGTGGAAGTGGGAGGAGGAGGGTGGGGGGGGTGGAGGGGGGTGGGGGGGGAGCATGGAACTAATTGAATCTGAAATCTTGTTGAAATGAAATGGGATCCACCGGTGTCTTTCACGCAGCGTCTCGGGGAGAGGCCTCCAAACATGACTGAATTCATAAAGTGTGTTATTAAGGAGCTCAAATGAAGTGCAGTAGCTTCCTTCAGAGCATGGCTGTGCCCTCTGATGGAACCGCCCCTGTGGGTGGACTGGCAGGGTTGTAGAGGCGTCGGAAAGGCATTTTTTGAAGTATTCGGTATTCAG
Organism: Nansenia antarctica; assembly: GCF_963989245.1. Classification (NCBI taxonomy): domain Eukaryota; kingdom Metazoa; phylum Chordata; class Actinopteri; order Argentiniformes; family Microstomatidae; genus Nansenia; species Nansenia antarctica. Next base: position 13,979,069 of record NC_137683.1, read on the forward strand.
GGATGATAGCTTTTTTTAAATGGGTATTCAGAATACAGATAGTTTCATAAGAAAATGAATACTTTGAAGAATACTTCAATATTTATAACTGCCAGTAATTCAGTAATTGATCTCAAAACGTCGCTGCTCACAGTAGCTCGTCAGTTTTTTTGGTTTCTTGTTTAAATATGAAGAGAAATATTTGTTTTATTTGATTTGATTTCATGAATGCTCCTGTGAACAAATGTATACATTTTCCAAAAAGCAAAGTATTTTGAAAGTATTTTGATTGTTGTATCCATTTTGAGTTCCGTATTCAGCATCCATTTTCAAAGTGTTCTATACCCCCCTGTCCCTGGGAACCCTCCTCTCTCTCTCTCTCTCTCTCCTCTCTCTCTCTCTCTCTCTCTCTCTCTCTCTCTCTCTCTCTCATCCTCTCTCTCTCTCTCTCTCTCTCATCCTCTCCTCCTCTCTGATGCTCACAACAGAGCTGTCATACGTTTCACAGTAATTGTATTTCATATTCACAGAACTATTACGCATTTAATATGCATATAACTTTCACTTTCTCTTTTTAATTCTTACTTTGATTCCACTTTGTTGTTCTTTTCATTCCGGACCCAATTCCTTTGATCAATCCAAACCGAAAAGACTATTAATAATGCGTCGATTCTCAAAGGAACGTCAAATCACGTAATGAGGAAAAAACACAAAGAACATGTATGAAGATCTGAGGACATTGTGATCCCATTTTGTTTGCTAAATAGCACAAACGGGAAACAAAACCACATTCTGAAATAAGGAATATTGAACAGGTTAAAAAAAACAACAAGTAGAACAGCAGTTGTACTTTAATGAAGGGGTAAGCAGAATAATATGTGTGAGAACTGTGAGTTAGTTTTATTTGGAATGCGCAGCATGTTTGATATTGCAGTATAACGCAGTGGTGCGAGATACATAGGGGGAATCCTATTCTCTCCCCTGTGCAATATGTAAATGAGAGCGTATACAGTGGTGTATGCTCATTACTAGTCTCCTCACTCATACGCAGGGCTTAGCATGTAATGAAATAGAAGCCCCTGAAGAAATTGACCTTTCCTGTCCACTGATTGCCCCGGGTAGCTGATGTTCACACATTCATTTCACACGTCTTAACACCTGAGGAGAAAAGAGACAATTGTGATGAGGTATGGGGGAAAATTGCTTTTGAATTGGTTAGGTAATAATGAATTAAAGTTGAGTTCTACTTGTGATTTTTTTCCCCTTCAAAGCCAACCAATTAAAAGCCAGGGACC
>NC_137683.1:13987842-14175342 GCF_963989245.1 Nansenia antarctica
GTTATTGACTGTGAGCGTTTGTTCACAAGTTGTCTGTACTGAAGCATTCCTCTCCTGTACTCTCTCATAATCACACTTTTGTTTGGAGGCCGGTAGGTGTTCATGTATTCATTAGTCATGCCTGTCATTTGCTGGTGGAAGGGGTAGAAGCTTAGCGATGGCCCATTAAACAGTGCTTTTGTTGGAGATGGAGATGCAGGGAGAGGATGATGATGTGAATGACACACACTTCAAGACCAAAACACAACACTGCCATTCAGTATCATCATCTCCTGAAACAATGAATGAACCTGGTACACAATAGTACTACTACTTCAATCGATCTACTGTATGTTTCTGGTCAAGTCATTCCGAAATTAGACCCCTTTTTTTAATATGTTGCAGTTCAAATAGGAAATTGGAAAATGGAACGACATGTTGGCTCACTCCTGGCTCAGCCAAATGTTCAGCTCAGACCTGCCGAGAAGCGTGTACCTACTGTTGTTATTCAGCCCACACAGTTGCCCAATCAATCAGTCATTATCAGAGGACGACATTCAGACTCATCATCAGCCAAACAGCCCAGCTTCCCCCCACTGCTGCCACGCTACCCCCAGTGCCAACCTCCCACAGCGTGCCGCCACTGTGCCAACACTGGCATAGGAGTTCTACTGAGAGGCTGAGGCTCCATGTTTTTAACACTACAACAGCCGTGCCTATTTTACCTACTAGTAGAGCCGCCTTGGGATCAAATAGACCCCCTTTTTAGAATGTAATTCTGCTATTTACACACAGAGATCACTAGAGGGCGCTTGTTTTTTTTTTGCCTGCCTCCTACACAGAAAAACTGCAAAACAGCTTTATATTAGCTTATCCTGAAGTGATTTTGAAAATGTAAGGATACTGGGTGGTAGAACGCACATATCTAGGAAAAGTTGTGAAAGGAGGGTCCTGAAATTTGATCGAGTGCAAAGATAGAATTTGTTTTTTTACTCACAGGGGTCACCGTGACCCCTCACGGCTCTTCTAGTGTTTGATGATGATTGACTGTCTGATGATGATTGACTGTAGATCATTACGGTGTTCATTGGATGTCTCATTGTCTAAAATGAGATTAATAACCTTTGGCAGGAGCATAAACGTCAATGCAATCTTGAGCTGTTTTATAACTTGGTGTGTAGCATGGATTTCTATTTTCTTGAAAAGAAACATTGGAATTTATTGGACTTTGGGGGAAAAATCGGGAATAAAGTAATTGTCAAGCAGACAAGCCAAAAGTGTTCCGTACTCATCCCAAGTTCCAGTCTGTTCACGCTGCCTATGTTCAGGCAGAGCCATGTTGTGAGTTAAGCAGCAGCATTCACTATCGACTGCTAATCTAATATATCGGGTAACGTTGAGGTTCCCCACCTCCGCTTTGATGTTCCCCTGTGCTCAGGCCGTCCCTCTCTGACCGCAGGCAGTGGTCAATCACCTTTCATATGGGGCTCTTATGCCCAAGATCCCGTTGAGCTTAATCCTCAATATGTCTCACCGTGACAAATCAAAGCCCCTGCTTTACTGCTGCTGATTTGAGGAGAAAGTCAAGAAAGTTTGAGTCCTATCTCCCTATGTTGCGAGAAGAAGAAAGGTGAATATTTCTCAGGGACATAATGAAAGTCCTTGAAGTGAGGAAGCTGTCACCTGCTTCGGTGATAGATAGCAGCGCTCTTATTATTAGTATTCGCATAGCAGAGTTTTATGCTTTTACTTGAGCCATTTGTTGATTAATTAATCAGGTAATGTATGCTATCTCTGGGACAAAAGCCCCCTGCTCCTATTTTCTCCTGTCGCTCTTACGCAACCCCAGGAAAGAATCTCCCACAAGGCCGTGCTCCACTCTAAAGATTAGAGAGAATTCCCACACTACAGAAACAAGCAGAGGGAAGCCATTTGCAGAAAGGTCCTGGGTCCGGCCGCTTTTAATGTAAAGTAGAATAATAAACATCTAGGGGGGAAACGGGCTCCCTTTTCATGAATATATTCAGCGTAGTCAATCCTGTCTGATGTAACTCTTTCAATTTTAGAGTAAGTTTTCCAATTTGCAAATAAACCTTCACCTGATGAAAGGAAGTAAACAGAAGCAATTGAGTATGGAGCTAAAGGACGACATGACCTGACTGACAAAGAGGCCTGCTATCGAACCCAATAACTTCTAGCATCGAGAATCCTCATTTGGAGAATTCAATGGATATTTCTCAGCAATCAATGGGTATTTTCATAATCAATCTTCACGTGTACTGTACATTGTTTGAATGGAATCAAGTGAAAGGTAAACTGTCAATGATTATTTCTTTATTTTTTATTCCCTCATACATCCATAACCATTATATATCCAGTATTATATCCATAACCAAGGTTATAACCTTGTCTGTGCAGTGATCAGATTCACAGTTGTTAAACTTACCACACATACACAAAGATGCAAATAAAGTAGTGTACGTTAACAAACTGTATGCACACACACATGGCCACACACACACACACACACACACAAAACAAACTTTCCACTGTCCACAACCAGAGCCACACCTGTGTTGTAATATTAGACAGATGTGTCCTCATATTTCTATAAGAAGCTTCCAGCCTGACCACCCTCTGCACTTCCTCAATTCTTTACTACTTCCTTTGTCCTTCCTTCTGCTGCTTTGAATTCCCTCACAGCTGGTACCATTATGGACGGGAATTGGAGGAAATGACATCACAGGCAGTATTTAATGACACTGACCTTCCGGGCAGTACCATTATTGTGTTCGCACCATGAATTACACTTCTTGGAGCCCTCTGTTGTTCCTATAAACCATAGCAGATATGGAGATGGCATGAGCTATCATACTGTATATTGTTACATACAGTTATAATATATTCACATCCAGAACATCAATCATGCCTCATACATGGGCAAACTCACATGTGCGTCAAACTGTGTGTGCGTGTGTGTGTGTGTGCGTGCGTGTGCGTGCGTGCGTGCGTGCGTGGTTGGTTGTGTGTGTACGTGTGTGTGTGTGTGTGTGTGTGTGTGTGTCTGCGTGTGTGTGTGCACTGCTTACTTGGTTGCTAGAGCTAGAGTTGCTGGGGTTATGGTAAAAGGAGCAAGTAGGCAATGGGCGGTGAGAGGGCGGGTGGCGGCTGCCGCTACTGTACACTGTATGCCCTCCCTCCCTCAGATCTCCTCTCCCCCAGGGTTGATCATGTCCCCCCCACCCCCCCAGGCCGAGTCTCTAGTCATTTGCACATCCAGAGGATGGACCGGGGGGGGGAATTTACGATCCTCGTCCTCGTCCTCGTCCCCCCCCTCTAAAGCTGTCTTAGATTTACCGCCGCCTCCGTGTCACCCCGTCATTAAAACAGAAGAAGTTTCTCAGTGCCGCTGAGAAAGTTGAACATCACGCCAGTGAGCTTCTCTCTTCCTCTGTTTACTTCCCGAGCTCGGCTGTGTGACTCACTCATACAGTAAATCAGGCCTGGCGCCAGAACCAACATCCTGGAAGGGACATTGATTTTGTATGGGGTGGGGGGGGGGCAGGGGCCGCAACTCATGACATGACCAACGTGTGTGGTGAGATGGTGGTTTTACGTCGCTTAAGCGCTAAATAGATAGACGTGGTATATAGGCCCGACGGTAAATACAAATAAGAGATTAAACATTCAAACATGCCCCCCGGAATATCTGAGAAATGGATTGGGTGGATAAGACGCGTGGCTGAGCCCACCCCTGCCCATAGCCACCGCCGGCCGCGTTGTAATTCATGAGCTGTCAGAGCGCCCATCACACTAGGTAAACCCGACACAAGTTGGAAAGACCTGGAACTCTCTTTAACATACCATTACCTTATTCCTGTATTAAAACGGGGGTTTTTGACATTGACTTTGACTTTGTTGTCAATATGAGACCATGGGTTTGGCAGAGAGGGAAATAACCACACTATTGATATCTGAATTGATATGGCTGTGATGTGCTGTGATTGTTTTTTATATTACAGAAATACATTTTATTATGAAAGTTATTCCTATAAGAAATGCAGAAGTGCAGTGCAGAGGGAAGCATATCAAATATCTGAAATTGTCACACCTGCACAAATGCCCCAAAAGCATCTGACAGTTTTTGACAGTTAAATTTTCTGAAGAGTAGTTCAACTAAGCCTCTGAGAGAGAGAGAGAGAGAGAGAGAGAGAGAGAGAGAGAGAGAGAGAGAGACAGACAGACAGACAGACAGACAGACAGACAGACAGACAGACAGACAGACAGACAGACAGACAGACAGACATTGTAGATGATTTGGAGCCTACCTCAGGCCTAGAATACATAAAGCCTGGCTCTAAATGTAATACCCTCTCCCTCTTTTTGTCGCACAGATTCGGGAAGCACCGGAAGGACGAGCTGGAGCGGAAGGGGTCGAATAAGTCCAAGATGGAGGACACCCAGGCGTCGGAGGAGGAGACCCTGCGGATGAGGCTAGAGCAGCAGAGGTGAGTGCACCGCTTGGCTTGGTAAAAGCCTCGCAATTAAGTCCGAGAGAGTGGAAGGCTGCTGCCCGGAAAAAAATTAGCAAACTGCCTAATTAACGAAATGGGCAGCATGTAGGAGAGGAAAGTTCTGGGAAAGCATTCAGTTGTCAATGTGTAAATGTCTGGGCTTTTATACCTAGTACATTAAATTGATCATTTATAGATTGTTTTTGCCTTTGTGTCGTTGAATGGACCTGACCTGCTAATAGCGTAGTACCCTCCTCTGGGGTTTGATGGATTGAATAGCCGCCTCATTATGATTGTAGAATCAATGTTGGAGAGTTATTTTTCATTTCGGGGTTGGCAGGAGTGGTTGTTAATCGTTCGAGAATTTGGCATTGCTTTTCCCTCTTCCCGCCTCTCCGTTCCTTGGTGTTGGTGGACTTTAGACCTCGATGAATGAATGAAAGGACATATATTTGCTTTGGTTCTCTACGCCTCGTTCGCTTACAGACAAGCTCTATTTAATTCACTTCACTGAAGGAGACAATATCAATGGCTTGGTGAATGAAAGCCAAGGCTTGCTGCCTCCATTGTTCTCTAAAAGCCAAATTAACTAAATTATCAAACTGCTATTGGTAATGAAGCGTACATAATTGAATAGCGACAATGGGGTTGATATTGCTCTCTGTGAAGGGAGGGGAGGGTAGCTGTCTGATACTACACACAAACCCGACAACCACAATGGCCTCCCCCCTGTTCAATGGAACATCTGGAGCCCTCGTCTTCAAAGAGTGAGCAGTGTTGACTGTGACATGCAGGTACAGAAGAATGTCTTCTCCTCGCTGAGCCTTGTCACCACCCTGGCTGATGGCCCAACACACACACACACACACACACACACACACACACACACACACACACACACACACACACACACACACCCCGCAGATCCCCAGTGACCCAGAGACTCTCTACTTTGAGTCCCTCCCAAATGTCTGCCATGCAAAGTAGCAAAAAACAACTCCAAGAATTAGAGAAAGCTTACTGCTCTCACCCCTCCTTACTCCCAATCTTGTTTTCATCGGGAGTTTCTCTTGCCTATAATTCCCGTTCCCTCTCTTGTTTGTCTCCGTTCTGCATGTCTAAGCCCAGTGCCCCTGGATCCCTATAGGACGGCTACTCTTTCCTTTTCACCATCCCCAAATTCCATCACTCAAACTGCCTCGAATTTCCCCTCAGTTAATGGCAGGGGAACCCTGTGGGAAACGGTCCGCGGTAATAATAAACTAACCTGCTGCAGAGCGAGGCCGATATTCAAAGCAGGGGAGAGTTCAGGGGGATGACGGCCTCTGAAATCAATTACCTCCTCTGTATTTTTTGGTTGTGTTATTCCACTCCAGGATTTGATCGGTTTACGCTAAGAGCAGAGATCCTTGCTCAAGGCAAATTAACTGATTGATTACCTAGGACCATGGAGACAAGGACATGTCGCTGTGGTTCTGAAGTTATAGATCGGGAGGAACGGACCTCTCTTTCTAGAACTAGCGCTAGCTCGGGGAGAAGCGTCAGGGATCGAGGGACGGGCCGCAGCCAAACGCTCCGCTCCGTTGACACAAACCGTCCCTAATTCAAGAAGACATTTTGACAGGGGGCTTTTAGTGATTGTCAAGTCAGTGGAAAGGGTTGGGGCGAATTATTTTTTAATATCGTTGTACCCTCTTCACCCCTGTGATCAAGGGACCATGCCAGCTGGCGCTTGATTTAATTTAGAAATCTGACCTTGATAGCATTTTTTTTAAAAGTCTGTTTTCATATATATATATGTATATAGGGGCGGCTGTGGCGCAGGAGGTAGAGTCGCCGTCTAATGATCACAAGGTTGGCAGATCAGCGGTTCGAGCCCCCGCCTGGCCACATGTCGAAGTGTCCTTGGGCAAGACACTGAACCCAAAAAATTGCTCCCAGTGAGCGGGCCGGAGCCTGGCAGCTTGCCGCCATTGGTGTGTGAATGTGTGTGTGAATGGGTGAATGAGAGGCTGTTGTAAAGCGCTTTGGAGCAGCAAAAAAGGCGCTATATAAGTGCAGTCCATATACGTATGTAGTATTGTAGACACTGGCATGGTGCTGGAGATAACAAATACTAGGTTAAAACGTGGTGAAGTCTCCCTTTAAGCTAGAGTGTTAAATGACCACTCAGACCATGTTTTGTCCTGCAAACAGCCTCCCTTGATTGTAGTGTTGGCTAACTAACTGTACCTTAAGCTATCCTTTACAGGTTTGGTAAGGATCTAAATGACAGGTATTACTTAAGTGTCTTGTGTTTCTATCTGAGAGGCTGATCTCGGAGACCAGCCAGTAGTCTGGCTACTAGTATCATCCAGAGAGGCGAGTCCTCAGCAGCACTACCATGGTTGATGTCCCTCTTCGTTGATGAAGAGTTGTCATCAGCAGCATTTGTGTTGCTATTATCTCACAAATGCTACGCGGCTGCCGCCCTGTCGCCCATCACGGTGACTTCTCCACCCCTCATCAAGGCGTCATTAAGACCCGTGGACTGGAGAGTCCACTCCATAAGACACACATGCTTTGCGGTGGCCATTACATAGCTTTGTTTACACCCTTGAACAACCCTGGCCACTCTGACTGATTGGCCCAGACTGAGAGGAACAGTGTGACAACAGTCTCTTTGATGGGTGTTGGTTGGGGGGGGGTGGTTGTTCCACAGGTACACACACTCCTCCTTAGTGCTGCTCAGGGTTTGAGTGGCTGTCAATCACGCTGTCAATCAAGCGAAGAGAGAAAGAGAGAACTCCAGGAAGAGATGCATTATTCCCTTTCATCTCTCCCGCTGCGTGGGAGACCGGGATAGACTCATCGTCTCCTGCCTTTACCAGAGCAGCTGTCTTAAGCCTGACGTACCGAACCCCACAGCAACCTGCTAGGGTGTACTGCGTTCATAGCTGCCTCTCTTTAACTCCCCTCTCTACCCTCTTCCATGGCTGCAGATTATGATGTCCTCTCTCCTTATCTGGCTGGCTCCACTCAGCTTCTAATCAGTGGCTTGCACTCTTCCATCTCGCCCTGTTCCTGCTCCCCAGACCAGACGCCTGCCTTTTCCACTGCCTGTTTCCCTCCTCTGTTTGTTTGGATTCCTGCTGACTCGGAACAAACAAAAGACAAGCCGCTGCTTCTGTAGCGTGTCAATCAGCAGGCTGTAGAATCAGACTGAAGAGGTGGTTGGTTTTGAGGAGCCGGGCCAGAAGATTAGCTAACCAGCTGTCAATGTAAACTTCTAAATGGAAATGAAACACTGCGTTAATGTCGTACTAATCAGATCGTCGTGCAATTACTGTCCAGGTGCGCCTGTAAGTTAATGTACGTTCCCCTTGTTTTATAACAGTAATGGTTCTACTAAATAATTAGTGATGTCGTTCCACTCTGTCGAATTGGTTGAATTCTATTGTCTGCCTGTTGTCATTAGTATAAAGAGTTCAAAAGGAGATCAAACCAGTTGATTGCGAGCCTGATTATATTTGTAATTGTATTGATACTCTGCAGCAAGTGATTATTACCATCCCACACGCTTGCATAGTCAGTTAATGAAACACAAAAATGATTGTCTAATCATGCATTTGTGATTTATTCTCTCCGTGCTATTTGGCTTCAGGACAATGGAACTTGTTTTGATGAAAAGACGAAGAAGAAAAAACCTTCAAGAGAGATACTAAGAAAGCAATGCATTCTGTTTCATCCTCCTGTGCTACACTGCTCATTGAGCAGTCAGGAAAGCTCTCTAAGTTAACTATCAGTGTAGACTTGGAAATGAGTGTTGAGAGTACGGCGTGCTTCTCTCCTCTCCTCTTCCCTCCCTCCCCAGGGTTAATTAAACATTGACAGACATATGGAGAGGAGTGCGCTGACTTCGTCTGTCCAGAATTAAACAGTGTTGTTTGATAAACACTGAGATTTATTCAGTGCGGAGAGGAAGGACCTGGGGGGAGCCGACTTGTCAGTGTTGCATCTCCCTGTAATTCCTCCAACTTTCCCTTTTGAAAGATACTAGTAAATACTAGTAAAACTTGTGAGTTTTTGTAACTTAATGTGATGATACCCCGCAACTGAATTATTTACGGCCGTGATGAATTGTGCCTAATTGTTATATGGTTTTGGTTACGCTAGCTGCGGGATGTTTATAAACTCTAAAAACAACAACTGTACTGCAGTCATTTTTCAAAGTACTGACCCTTTGATGGTATACTGTACGTACAGTATATACACTCACTGAACACTTTATTAGGAACACTATACTAATACTGGGTAGGACCTCCCTTTTGCTCTCAAAACGGCCGCAATTATTCATGGCATTGATTCCACAAGATGTTGGAAACATCCAGATTCAAAGCATGACATGATTGCGTCACGCACTTCATGCAGATTTTTCAGGTGCGATCTCAAGCTGTGAATCTCCCGTTCTGCCACATCCCAAAGGTGTTCTATTGCATTCAGATCCGGTGACTGGGAAGGCCACTGAAGAACACTGAACTCATTGTCATGTTCATGAAACCAGTTTGAGACGACTTTTGCTTTGTGACATGGTGCATTATCATGCTGGAAGTAGCCATTAGAAAGAAGATGGGTACATTGTGGCCATGTAGGGATGCACAACGTCAACAACAATACTCAAATAGGCTGTGGCATTTAAGCGATGATTGATTGGTATTAACAGGCCCAAAGTGACACAAGGCAGGTTGGGTCCAAGGATATTCCACAGGTGTTCCTAATAAAGTATTCGGTGAGTGTCGATTCATTGGGTTTTGGAGGAGGAAAAACATTTGGAGAAATTTCAAGACACACTTGAACCATCAGACATTTCATCACCAATAGATATCAAAACAGTTTGTGAACTTTTTGTGATCTACCAAAAACAAGATGCTAAGATAAAATAAACATCTTAAACAAATACCACAATAGAAAATAGAGAGGGGAGGGTCTCCAGAAGAAAATAAGAAAAGGTCTGGCAGATGTACTGTACCTGTGGTCTGGCTTACTGTGGAAGTTGGTTTGAGAGAGGTGGTCAGTCGACCAGCTTGAGTATGAACTTCCTGACTTCCCATAAGCCCTTGCATTAGAGTGTCTAGACCGTCCTCTGGCCTAGTGGAAATCCCTTCCCCGTATTGTTTTGAAGAGGAAGTCAGAAAATATTCTTGGAGTGAGACTCTCTCGTCTCTCTACAGTATGTGTCCTGTTACCTAGTAACACCGTGGTCACATGACATCAGGGCTCCAGCTCTGGGATGCACAGCAGAGATACAGGATCATCAGGATCATCAGGATCTCTGCTCCTTAATTACCCCCATTGATTTTAATTAGACTGAAACACCACTCGCACAGAGCACAGCCAACTCAGTCCTTAATGAGCTCTGGACTTAAAAAGCCATAAAGTGGGAGTTGTTTGTTAGTGTAGTTTCACCTACTGTTTCCATCAAGAGGTTCTCTCTTTCGTCGATAATTGTGACTTGGTTTATTTTCTTTGAATCAAATCCCTCTCTCATTGGGTAGGCTTTTCCTGAGCGATGTGAATATGTGCTTCAAGACAGTGGGTCCATATGCTGTTCTCAACAGCTCCCCCCCCCCCCGTTATTGAGAGCTTATTTTCCTCCTCTCTCTGTCTCTCCTCTCCTTGTAACACGGTGAGCATACCCGGTAAGGAGAGAGGAGAGAGTCTGGTAATTGATGCTGCAGTAATGATGTGCTTAGTGTGGGCAGCGCACTCCTTCATGTTAACACCACGCTGGGCCATTAATTGTGTAATGGAGTACGGGGTTGGACGATGGTAGGAGTCTCGGCGAAGGAGGGGGTTGGGGGGGGGGGGGGGGGGGGCGGGGGAGGCGGGCAGCTACCGCTACACTGAGCCAGAGAACTGGGGGCCTTCTCCTCGCCACACGGCACACGCAGGACCATGTGCCATGGATCCCCCTTGGTCGCCAAGCGTGCGTGCACCGGCTGGGTGGAATATGGAGCTAGCTGGTGGGGTGCATAGCATCGAAGAGTCCCTGTTACGCTGGCATGCTGGGCGGCATCGGCCACGCCATCTGATGCCCTCCCCTCACACTATCAGGCCCCCCGACAGTTTGGACCGGCCTTGTGACAGCCCTCCTCGCCACACACGTGCAACGCCCTGACTTTCGGCTGTGCTGTAAATGCAGTTTTCCCAGTTTTCCTACGGGGAGAGATCTGATCATGTCCCTGCCCATCTACGACAAGCTCCTTATTAACCAGGGGTTGAAAGGCTCATATTATTAGTTTGCTTTTAGGCACCGGGGGGGGGGGGGGCTTTGTCTGTGCCATGTCGCCAGTCTAGCCAAATAAGCCATTATCCCATTTAAAAACGCCAATATTGTTGTTTTATGAATTTGATTAGTCCAATAACAGGCTGAAGGGCCTTGAGTCCCACTGGGCTTCTGTGAACCTGTCGTAACGTCATTGTCTGCTCTTACTGGCAGAGACATGACATCAGTTTGGGCAGATGGCAGGTACAGAGGCTTCTGGGAATTAATGTGTTTTTCACTGTGTTTCCTGACTCCCAAGGTTGCACATGCTCTAAAGGAAGACTGCACTGAAGGGGTTGTATTGTGTACATTTATATGGTTCAAGGCAGAGAGGGTTTATACATGACTGTGGATGGAATTTAATGAGGGGATGCAAAATTGCATCAGAATCTCATCCTACTGATTAAGAGAAAATGGGGTTTCCATGGACACAAATAAATGAGCCCTTTATTGGATGGTGGAATCTTGTGACGGAAAAATGGTAATTGTTTGAAATGTGATTACTGTTATTCAAATGTACAGACGTGTGGGAGTGTGCAGGGGGGTTCCAGCCGTGTTACCCACGGCAGCGCTGTCAATCATATGTGAAGGACAGCAGCTGAAGGTCAAAGGTCAGCTCTGACCTGAGGGTGATGGGAAAAGGGGGGAAGCCCCTCAGACTGGGTGTTGACCCTTACTAGAAAGTGTAGATGAATGAATGAGTGTGTGTGTGTGTGTGTGTGTGTGCGTGTGTGCGTGTGTGTCTGTGTCTGTGTCTGTGTCTGTGTGTGTGTGTGTGTGTGTGTGTGCGCGCGCGTGTGTGTGTGTGTGTCGTCCCTCTGCAGGGCATCACATCTGGAACCATTAACCGGGCCGGTGGCTGCTGCCAGCAGGGTCACCTAGTGGGGGGTCATCATTCTGTCCTCACCACTCGTCCCCACTGCCCGTGTCCCGTTCCCCCCCCGTTCCCACAGCACCATATCCCCTTTCTCCTCACACACCCACACACGCCTCGCGCCTTTGTTATCCGTGGAAAAAAGGAAGAGACAGGCATTCATAGCGGCCCCGTCCATATGAGGCAGGAACGGCCCCTGAATGGCCCTGTTGTGTAGAAGCGGTCCCGGGGAGAGGAGGGGTGGGGGGGGCAGAGGAAGAGGAGTTGGGAGAGAGATCAGAGAGGCCTGTTTCTCTTCTCGTTAGAGGACCCTGGGGAGGGGTCCGTAGGCTCGGCTCAGGAAGGTCCCCCGCCACTGCCGGGCAGCCACACATTTGAACAACTCGGCGTGACGTCGGGCCACAGGCCTTTCTGTTCTCTTATGTGCGACGGTAGAAACCAGCTAAGGATGTGAGAGGGAGGAAGGGAACCTCCTCAAATGAGGCTGATAGATATGTGAGATATGCATCGACGGTGGAATGTCGCTGTAAGCAGATCTCTCACTCGAGGGGGAAGAAAAACGGCATTAGACACAGCGTACAGGACTGTTATGTCTAAAGTGGATGTGGAAATCGCGGTGTGGTGTCTGTGGACTCCGCGAAACCTACAGGGTGTCTCGAACCCGGCGTCTCCGCGCCTCAGCTTGACGTCTCCTAACCTTTCCTGCTCACCCCACAGTCAATACCCTCAAGTGCCCTATTTCAAAAAAGGAAGTCTCTTTCTCGGTAGCTCTGTGATCGCTTTCATGTGTTCTATCCCCCCCCCCCCCCCAAATAACAGTATGAAATATTGAGTTAGCCTCTCATGACCTTTCCCTCTCTCCACAGAATACAGGCCAAGACGAGGGAGATCCGCGAGAGACAGGCGAGAGAGAGGGAGTACGCCGAGATCCAGGACATCAACCAGACCTTCAGCTCGGACGAGGAGCACACCTACGCGGGCATCGGCTCCCTGGATTCCTCGATGGACAACAGCAGCCAGAGTTGTTCCCTCGACCACCACTACCATCGTCCCCAGAGCCCCCAGAGCCCCCAGGACAACGGGCAGCCCCTGGAAGCCCTCTACGCCCAGGTCAACAAGCCCCGCAACGGACGCCCTCCCTCTGCTGACAGGTAGGGGCCGCCACCACCCGTCCTCGTCCACACAGCTCTGTGTGTCACACTGCCGGAGCCCAGCGTTTGTGTTCTACACAAGCACCAGTGTTCATTTAAACCTCATTCATAAAAGATGCGGTGTGTGTGTTCTTTCTTTTCTTTTCTTTTTTTTGTATTTGTCACCCGTGACACACACTGTGCAGTAAATGAATACCACAGCCAGGTTTTTTATCGGCGAGTCCCCAAAGGCGGTCGACTCGCAGGCAGATTCCCCCATCAATAATTCTCAGGGTGTGAAAAATGTAATATCAGATGTTCTCTTTTATTATCCCGGCTGATGTGTACACACTGTAATCCTGCTTCCACACACACTGTCAAGGGGCATGGCACATCACCGTCAACTCCACTCTTATTCTCCACGGAGGATAAAGTCATTTATTACCCAGAGCCAACAGGAATATATCGGAGGTAGTGACAAGTACTGTGTGGTTGTCTAGTATTGTCCTTCGAGTTTGAGTGAGCCTATTGGTATTTCTAAAAGTCTTTGTGATTGCTGTTAATATGCTTTCCTGTGTGTCGTCCTGTTTCCTGTGTACATTCTACAACGGAGACAAAGGCGGTGATGTTGCCTCTCGTCTTGTGGAGCACACTCATTGTTGGGAAATTGATTTGCCGAAGAACAATTTCCCCCAAAATCAAGAAAAGCATGACAGATATGAGTCATGTTGTTCCTATTACCAAAACACACACACACACACACACACACCGTTTTCTGACCAAACTTCTGGGATTTATTTCTCATCACACCCCACCGTTGTTCTTTTGTGTCTTATTAAGTTATTGATTTTCTTGCTATATGTTGTGGTAAGTTAAGAGATCCGCCCACCTCTGACCTCATAATGTTCAGTTGTGGTATTAACAGTCTTGGTAATACCCCCTGTGTTGATTGACAGCTGTCACTTCAGCCTTATGACCTTTCAGTGGGCTTAGTTAAAGTGTGTGTGTGTGTGTGTGTGTGTGTGTGTGTGTGTGTGTGTGTGTGTGTGTGTGTGTGTGTGTGTGTGTGTGTGTGTGTGTGTGTGTGTGTGTGTGTGTGTGTGTGTGTGTGTGTGTACGTGTGTGTGTGTGTGTGTGTGTGTGTGTGTGTGTGTGCGCGCATGCGCGTGTGTGTGTGTGTGTGTGTAGGACTACCACTGAGACATTTCTCCCTACTGCCTCATGACAGCCCAGTAGATATGACAAGGTTATCTGCCCCCTCCAATAACCTGCTAAATCCATGTGCCAATACTTCCGGGGCTTAGGAAAGGCCATCAATCCATATGTCTGAAGTGAAGGTTAGCTTCCAGCAGATAGTGGCATATGTTTCCTTAGGATAGCTTTGTCTCACAGTGGGTATCGAAATAGCACCATTTCAGAGACAGAGGGCAAGATTATTTCTAAGCCTCATGGTTGGCTAGAAATAACAAGAATGCAAACGCTGAAGGCCCCTCAGTTTTGACCGTAATCAATTCTTAAGATATAACTCAGTGAACCACGTGGAAATGTTTAGATTGATTTTCAATAGCCACCCTCTTAGCCGTAATCAAGCTCTCCTTCTACTGTATGTGAATGGTGAAAACGGTGGCTGCCATGTAAATGTGTGATTAACAACTGCTTGAGTCGCTCCTGGTGGATTCACAGTGATTATCCAATTTCTTCTCCTCAGTGACAGCGGAACTATTAATAGAGATGTTGCTTATTGCGATTTTTCTCAGAGAAAACAAGAGTTTTTTAAAAATGATTGCCGCGCGAGTTAACTAATTGCAACCAGATGTGTCGTTACCTCTCAGACAATTCAGAAATGATTTTTTTCCAGTAATGTCTGCTTTTGATTAGCCAAACTTTGCCAAATTCTGACTGGCCTCCTGGCAGCCGTCCACAATTCACAGGAACACCGTAATGTTTCCTTCCTCTAAGTACTAACTGGTGTGATGTTTCTTGGATAAGAGCTTGAATACATTATCCCAGGTATTAGGAGTACTTTAGAGTTGAGAATTTATTTCAAATTGGATTCTTATCTTATTGTTTTTGGGCCTCTTGTTCTAGAGGTGTCTGTTAAATATGGATAACCAGCTTCACATGCTTATTCCAGCATAATGAGCTTAGTGCTGTGTCTTAATTTGAAATGTGAGTACTTATGTACAGTAGACTGGTGTATGAGTCAAACATGTTGATAAGGTGAGAAATGTGAGTACAGGATGGTAGCTGGTATGGGTGCTTTGATTAGGAATGAAATATGCACTGCATGTTAAATGCTAGGTTTTGTTTTCCACCTCTTTCTATTTTGCATATCTTGTGTATGCCAGCCTCAATGAAACGTCTGTAATATTTGTCTGGGTGTCGTCAAGATTAATGAAATGCATTCATTTTATTTAGCTCAAAGCCTCACTATTTAAACGAACACCGCGAAACAGCTTGAAATGCATTCAGATTCAAGACGGTCGTCATTTTCTTGTCAAAACAAATATAAACAGTAATTTGCATTTCCAAATTAAACTTAATGGAACTTTTGTAGAGGCAAATACAAAGAACGAACACCACAGAATTACAAATAGGATCTGACTAGCCATAATAAGTGAAAGAAATGGAATTTAGAAGTTTGAATGAGTTCTGAGGTGGAATGTTGAGGTGGTTAGAAAAGCCTTAGTTCGCCTTGCAGATCGACTAAAATGACATTTTAGTCTTTAAGGAGATAACAGAGAGAATGAACTTCCTGTTTTAAGGTCACAGAACAGGAAGTGGATAAGGTCCGTCCAGGGAAAGGAACTCCCTCTCTGCTGTCAATCATGTTTCACAATGAAAGACAAGAACGGGTATAGGACTTAACCTTGGGCTGGATAGAATTACATACTTCTATGGTGGCCTCTTGTGGCTACCAACTTAGATCAAAGAAACACGTTTCTGCTTAGACTTTGAGAGAAGGGCTTTGTTATATTAAACTAAAACCCAAAAAATATAAAACTGGATCTGTGCAAACAGATAAGCTCAATGAGAGCTTTTGTGGGGAGGTTTGCTGGTTCGACACGTGTCACACATGTAAACACACTCTTGTTTCTCCTGATAGGTATGCAGTACTCATCCCATGAACATCGAGCTGCCGGAGGCCTTGTGTTGTGTTTCAGACAACACCCTGTTGTTTGTGTTTACTCTTGAGACCAGCAGGGCTAAACAAGATCCCTGTCCATCTGAACCAGCATAGTAATTGGTATTATTGGGATATTTTGGGGGGTTCGGAGCCACGTGGTGATTATCCTATGACCTCTGCAACATTGCGCAACAGTGTTTCTATGAGTCATGGGAAACTAAATAGGACTCGCTACATGTGAGTGTGAAGTTGTACTCTCCAGCATGCTAAATGAATGTCAGATGAATAAATATGGCATTGACTGGTTTTTTTAGAGGAAGTACTCTATGATCTTATCTCAATCTCAGCCTCTGTTAGAGAAGAGACATTTAATTGGTTTTGAATTGTAAGGTCACGTAGTTGGATGGATTACAGATTTTTTTTATTGCAGACACAGACTGTGGATGTGCAGAGGAATTCCGTCCACATAGCAAGATAATGACATCAGAACGCTGACAAAGAGCCTTACAGTGCTGTGAAAAAGTATTTGCCCCCTTCCCAATTTCGTCAGTTTTGTCACACTTAAGTGTTTCAGATCATCAAACCAATTTTAATATTGCGCAAAGATAACCTGAGTAAATAGAAATTGTAGTTTTTTAAATGATCATTCCATTTATTTTAAGTCAAAGAGTTATTCAAAACATATCTCACACATCTGGAAAAGTAATTGCCCCCTAAACCTAATAACTGGTTGGACCACCCTTAGCGGCAACAACTGCAAGAAAACGTTTGCGATAACTGGCTATGAGTCTTTCACATCGCTGTGGATGAATGTTGGCCCACTCTTCTTTGCAGAATTGTTTTAATTCAGCCACATTGGAGGGTCTTCGAGCCTGTTTAAGGTCATACCACAGCATCTCAATCGGATTTAAGTCCGGACTTTGACTAGGCCACTCCAAAATCTTCATTTTGTTTTGCTTGAGCCATTCAGAGGTGGACTTGCTGGTGTGTTTGGGATCATTGTCCTCCTGCATAACCCAAGTGCGCTTGAGCTTGAGGTCACGAACTGATGGCCGGACAATCTTCTTCAGCGTTTTCTGGTAGAGAGCAGAATTCATGATTCCATCAGTTATGACAAGTCGTCCAGGTCCTGAAAGCAGCCCCAGATCATCACACTACCACCTCCATGTTGGACTGTTGGTATGATGTTTTTATTATGGAATGCTGTGTTAGGTTTACACCAAATGTAACGGGACCCACACCTTCCAAAAAGTTCCACTTTTGACTCGTCAGTCCACAGAATATTTTCCCAAAATGTTGGGGGGGGTCATCAAGATGGTTTTTGGCAAATGTGAGACGAGCCTTTGTGTTCTTTTTGCTCAGCAGTGGTTTTCACCTTGGCACTCTCCCATGGATGCCATTTCTGCCCAGTCTCTTTCTTATTGTGGAATCATGAACACTGACCTTAACTGAGGCAAGTGAGGCCTGCAGTTCTTTAGATGTTTGTCTGGGTTCTTTTGTGACCTGGATGAGTCGTCGTTGCGCTCTTGGAGTAATTTTGGTAGGCCGGCCACTCCTGGGAAGGTTCACCACTGTTCCAAATGTTCTCCATTTGTAGATAATGGCTCTCACTGTGGTTCGCTGGAGTCCCACAGCCTTAGAAATGGCTCTGTAACCCTTTCCAGACTGATAGATGTCAATGACTTTGTTTCTCATCTGTTCTCTTCAATTTCTTTGGATCGAGGCATCATGTGCTGCTTTTCAAGATCTTTTGGGCTACTTCACTTGGTCAGACAGGTTCTATTTAAGTGATTTCTAGATTGAACAGGTCTGGCAGTAATCAGGCCTGGGGGTGGCTTGTGAAATTGAACTCAGCTTTCAAACAAATGTGTTTAATTGGTTGGTTGTTAAGGGGGGGAATTACCCCTTCATATAGGGCCAGGTAGGGTTGGATAGCATTTTTCCCTTAATACATGAAATCATCATTTAAAAACTGCATTTTCTATTTACTCAGGTTATCTTTGTGTAATATAAAAATTGGTTTGATGATCTGAAACATTTAAGTGTGACAAACATGCAAAAACAGACATCACTGGGAAGGGGGCGAATACTTTTTCACAGCACTGTAGTTTGTGCAGTGACAAATTGGAGCCAAGGAGTCTGACTCTTTAATATTAATAGACACATGTTGTTTTTTACTGTCAACACAGTGGATGTTCCTTTTCAAGGAGACGAGGGTATCTGTAAATCCAATCATCCAATTGGAGGCACTTAAGGGCCCTGAGGTCTTGTGTTTATGTGTGCATGCATGTACAGCATACACCATTTACAATGTATATATATCTATATATACTGTTGCTTTTTTAGCACTGTGTTTTCAGTATATGGCTGCATTTATGTTATTATCGTGGCATGTGTGTGCATTTCAGTCATCCATGGTGGGCCAAAGCTGGATAAATATGCCCTGTGCGTGTGCCTCTCTCTAATAGAGGTGGTCTTAATAGAGCTCTAATCAGAAGGTCAGTGAAACTGTAAAGCCAGAATGAGTCAGCCATGAGAGCTTATAAACCCGGGGAGACATGTGGACACAGTCCCAATAGGAGCCTGAAGTCCTGCCTGTTGTGCAGGATCGAGTTTTACTGTCACTCCACGGGATCACAGCCCAACGGAGCTCATTTAGCTATTTATTACCAGTCTTCGTGTTATCGGACCTCGCAAAACGAGTGGTGTTTTGACAATGCTGTCAGCCTCAGTAAAACTGAAGGGCAAAATAAGAAATGTCGGTTTTATTCATATTGAATTTATTCAAGGTCTTTTCTAAAGACACAATAACATTGGTGTTCTCCCTTAAAGGTTAGTTAGAAAGGTGAACTCTCTTTCACTCACCTGAACAGAAAATATTTTTTTTATTTTTATATTTCTTAAAATAAGTATCAATCTTGGTGAAATGAAACATGACCTGTTTTTTTAGACAGGCAAGCTGACAAGGCAACCCTGAATGCACCGAGGACACATGGGGGTTTCTGTAGTCTGTGTCGGTTGCTACTTTCCGAGCGACAACCCTGACAGGTGCCAGCTAACACTGGGATTCGGTAGGGGGGAGCGTGAAACAAAGCGTCACTTTTCTGACGTTCTGATTTGATTGACTGGCTGCTCCCATTACGTGGCCCGGTCTCTAAGCTCCTTAAAGCCAGGGTGAGAGAGAGGGAGAGAGAGAGAGAGGGAGATGGAGCTCGTGTGAAGTGAGACGCCGGGGCTCTGTGTGCGAAAGCCCTTGAAGACGTCTTGCAGCTCCGCGAGCTCTGCTGCTCCAGAAACAGAATCAGCCCAAAGAGCATCACCTGTAGAAAACACTCTGCCAAGACGGTTTTTTTCTCCTCCTCCTTCCTGCTAAGCCCGTCATGTCAAAACCCAAACTTTGCATGGTGCTGAAATTGGATTATGAGACGGCTAATGCATTTCCAGCAGCTGATAAAAGGTCAGGGCTCTTTCATCTTCCAGGAACTTTGTTGTTGTTGTTTTTTTTTTTTGGGGGGGGGGGGGGGGACTCTGGAGCACTGGCTCGTGAGACGGAAAAGCGCTAATCTCCTGTGAAAGACGCACTTCACACCTCAAATGGGGGGACTTTCACAGCTGTCCAGCGGTGTTAATGTCAGCCCCCCCCCCAACACACTGCTCTACAGGCTGCTAATGCAGCACTCACACCAGGGGCCTTCATCATCATCATCGTCATCATCATCATCCCTCCACATGGATGATGTCATCTATATCCTCAGCCCTTGCCCTTACCCTTCTTTTCCTCTCTCCAGATATTGTGAGTTTAGAATGATAAGGTTCCCTCTCCGTTTAGGGTAGTTCAGAGATATTGAGCGTCAAAGTCTTTACATTCCATTATGTTTTGTGAGGTGGAACCTTTGTATTTTATTAATTACTAACTCAAAAATGTAAACATTTTAAAAATAACACCACACAGGCATTAATAAACACTAATGGATCAGATTATGTAAAAAACTCAATTTTGACAAAAATTGAGATAGAACCTTATAATTCTAACGTCACGATATGCTGACAGCCCTTCCTCCTCAAAGACTAACGCAGGTTTAACACCAGGCCTTACACTCACTTGTCTTCATTCTCCTCATCCCCCTCCTCCACATAGATGCTTTATTCTTTGCTAGCTAGCTGCCCCCCAACATGTAACTCCCTTGGTGGAGAGGCTAACTGGCCTTACACAGGGTTATTACAGTACACTAGGTAGCCATGAACAACGCTTAGGAAACCAGGTGAGGTATTTGACTTGTGGACTGATAGAGCGTTCCACCATCTAGAACTGTCAGACATAACCGCACCACACCACCACACCTGCAGGCCCGTTCATGAATATGTTATGGGGTAGTGGTGTCCGAGTGGACAGTGAGTTGGACTGGTGAGCAGAAGGTCATGAGTTCAAATCCCCACCTGGGGAACACCACCACTAGTGTGCCCTTGAGTAAGGCACTTAGCCCAAGCAGACTGTCCCTATAACCTCTCATTGTAAGTTGCTTTGGATATAAGTGCCCTGCTAAATGGTAAAAATGTAAATGTTAACAACTGCGTCATAACAGAACTCCTTGCATTACACATCTGGTTGGCATATGGATATTTCATTATTTTGTGTCAGCACCTACAGTATAAAGGGCAACACGACATAATAACACAAGGTCTTTGTCTTTCAAGTCATCAGCACAATTTTAGTACCCCCCAGTCATTAGATCATCCACCCAGTCAAATCCATCTTAGCTCTGTGCTTTGTTGTTGTGATATTGTGTCGTGCTCTTTCTAATTAGCCTCAAATTGTCAATATATCTCAATGCATTTTATGGTGGATTTTTTTATTAACATGCAAATCAAAGCCATGTTCTCATCACATTTTTAGAAACCATCCGAGGCGCCTCTAGATTAGATAGTATCTCTTAATAATTCATCGTTAATAAATTGCGTTGAGATCATCGCATCGGAACGTTAAGTGTTTAATAACCTCCCTCATCGGGCCCAAGGGAACGACATGTATACGTCTGCCATGGCATAACAGATATATGCTTTTTAATAGGCTGCTGTTAGGGTAGGTTCATTGCGACTACGCTACGGTAACAAATGAGTCTTCATTTACATTATGCATTGGTATACCGTATGTGTTTGGTGTTGTTCCAAGAGTCCCTGAGTATCAGATCCAGTTCCAGTTACAAAACAACATGTAAATACAAAGAGTTTTGTCTTGCCCCCCCCCCCCCCCCCCCCCCACCCCCCCCCCCCCCCCTATTCCAGCAGCATTTCGCAAGTCTTTTGTTTGCTTCTGCTGAGGTTTGTCATTACTCCCGTGCGTGTCCCCATGCGGCTGTGAAAATAATGTCACGACTGGAGTGCCGTCATTCTTCTCTGCTCAGAATAGAAAGGTGCAGCGATGGGAAATAGAGGTGAAGAAGCTGGACAAAAGGCTGTATAGAAAGCTGGCGTTTCACTCCCCTATGTGTCAGTGTTGTTGACCGAATAGCTGTCATTATGAATGCAATATTCACCCTTGCTATAGTGTTAAGTTTGCCCTTGACGTTGTGATGATTAATGGTGTCTCTTTCCCTTTTACAGACATAAACACAAACACAACAATTGTAGGTTTTCACACACACATACACGCACATGTTAGGTAAGTGCATTATACAAATGTACAGCACTCATACATACATATAACCACACACACGCAACCACATACACACACGCATGCCCCTTTTATCCCACCCTACTCTGCGCTCCAGCGATAGTGCAAGGCCCTAATGCACCAAATGTACAGCAGCCTTATCGCCTGGCTTCTACATAAGATAGCAACTTGTATCTCCGAGGCAAAGCAAGTGAATTATCTACGATGTCTGTTTTCCTTTTCTCCCTCTTGCTTTGGAGTGGGGCCCTGTGGGATATATATGATGAGATGTTCATTTAAGAAAGCAAACAGCCTGAAAGAAGAGAGGGCGCCTGGCTTCTCGAACGTATTCACTGTAAACGGATCAAGCTGATTAGGATGCAAAGAACGGTATATATTTGATCAATGTCCTTCAAAAATGAATGCCTGGGAGATAGCTAATGCATTTTCAGCGGAACATGAAAGGAATGTGCCTCATTTAGGGCACGTGTGCCCCCACAGATGAAGAGGGAATGGGGTTTGAGCCAAGCTGGGGAACTCAGTCGAAAATCTGCACCGGAGGGCATTTCATTCCCAGCAATCAGCTGCAGTAAATAAAGAGTAAATCACCATACTGCCCCGCCACTTCTGAGAGGGCTGCTGAAAATATTTTTTTCACTCGAATGTTTGATACTGTTTTTTTTTACAATTAACTCACATCCTTGATTTCCTGGTTTCTCACTGTTACTGGGGCTTCTTTGAATACCCGTTAAAACACATTGCCTTCCTTTCTTGGCCACTCCATTTCTTTTAGAGATTATACTCATTTTATACCCCATGATGTGCCGTTCTGGCTTCCACTGATTGTTTCCTGATTTCTTTCTGCGACGGCGGTACGAAATGAATGTGGCACTCAAAACTGGTTGATTGGTTAAAAGTATCACATACAACCTGCACAGTGTAAACAAATAAAGACTGTCATCCTGGATTCTCTTTCTGAGAAACGGTTGCGATTGACTACTTCAACTTGATCAATTATAGGTATGGCGCTTGTCTATTTCTGACTGCTGCAGTAGTTCTGTGTAATATTCTAGACGCTTCTCACGTGGCATAACCCAATTTCATAACCTAATCATGGGTCCCCTTCCAAACATAGCATACCTCACTTTATAGATACCCACTACTCTCACACAGAGAGCACCAAAATAGACTCTTAGCGATACATGTGATTGAGAAGCAGGTGATAGAAGAGCATTGGTACATAACACAGCACGTCAGCAAGCATCTTTCTCTCTCTTCTCTCTCTCTCTCTCTCTCTCTCTCTCTCTCTCTCTCTCTCTCTCTCTCTCTCTCTCTCTCTCTCTCTCTCTCCCCCCCCCCCCCCCTCCCTCTCTCACCCCCTCCCTCCCTCCATGTCAAATTCTCACTGTTTCTGAAAGCCCTCCTCCTCCCCACTAAAAATAAGAAAAGCAACAAACGCACAGACAAAACGTACGCACGCATTTCTCCAGAGTATGTCTCGATGGTAACTAATGCATTCTGGCCCTGATGTGCTGATGCTGTGCTACCATGTGAAGTGAGCCCAGGGAAGCCATTGTTATAGTTGGATCTGTTTCTGGCAGTATCACTGACTGGGCTTTTCTGGGGCTTCCCTTCTCCCTACTGCAGCGACTATACTGTACATTAACACTAGAACAGCCGGGCCTTTTTATCTACTAAAAGAGCCGCCTCGGCTCAAGCTAGGCTACTCAATGCTATAAGCTGCTATTTACACACAACGACCACTAGTTGGCCGCTTGTAAATTAGCCTGCTTCCTTCACAGAAAAACGTCAAAATAGCTTTATATTAGCTTATCCTGGTGTGATTTTGAAAATGGAAGGATACTGGGTGGTAGAACGCACATACCTAGGAAAAGTCATGAAAGGAGGGTCCTGAAATGTGATCGAGTGCAAAGATATAACACTTTCTTTTTACTCACAGGGGTCAAATGACCCCTCATGGTTGATTAAGTGTTAACAACAGACTAGCATTGTGTATGGGAATGTGAATGTGATATATTATACATTCAATAAAAAAAAATGATATTACCTTCTAACTTAACTCTCTATGCACTGCTCTTCATCGGTTGTGTAGAAATTGCTGGACTTGGTAAACGGAAACAGCTGAACTAATTGTTTAAATATTCAGGGGATGTGTCGACATTGGCATGGTGAGCAGACACACAAAATGGCAAGTGATGAGATGAGGTGTAACATGAGCTCATACTGTATCTCTCAAAAGCACAGCTGTGAAACTCATACGAATAAGTAAACTACATATACGGTACGTACGGTTTGTCTGTCAATGTTATTTTGGGTGGAGAGTTTGCTTGTAGCTGTCAGTTGGAGTACTGTGCATTGAACAGTATTTGCAAGTCGCTGGCTACGTAAGCCGGATGAGGAGTTTATTTTAATCTAAAGCCAGCCACTGTGTAGTGGAACATAATTAAATTTACCTTGCCCACGTCTGAGCCAAGCAGCCTGTGTCCTCAGTCAGAAGAATGGCGATGCCTATTTTAGGAGCGGTATCCATATTCCTTTGTCAGATCCAGTGTTGTCGTTCCAATCCCCCTGCCTTGAAAAAAACGTCCTAGCAAGCAAATCTGATCTCTGGGAAGAACCATTGTAATTACATGGATCTGAATGGGTGAACACATTCAAATCCAAAAGATTTGGAGAGTGACACATTTCATCTGTCTTAAGCCTTGTTCCAATATTTGTGTGTGTGTGTGTGTGTGTGTGTGTGTGTGTGTGTGTGTGTGTGTGTGTGTGTGCATGTGTGCGTGTGTGCGTGCGTGCGCACACATGTGCGTGTGCGTGTCTGCGCCTGTGCCTGTCCTACACACATAGGTGCATGCGAATGTCTCCAGTACACGCCATGCCTGTGTGTCTAGACGTTCATACATACAGTATGTGTGGGTTACGTGCCTTGTGTGTGAGTTGTGTTGCTGCCTGCGCACAAACCCTTTTACTGTGTTGCATTAACTCTTCACCGGGCCCTCCTGACAGGTCCAGTGGGCAGACGGTCCAGGGAGGCCCGTGGAGGAGAATGCTCCTCTTCCACAGGGCTCCTCTGGGGCCTGGCTGCAGCATTATACGAGCCTCTACAGGGACAGGAGAAGTGCTTCATCAGGCAACCTGAGCCAGACCCAGAATCTCACCACAGAGCTAATAAAACCCTGGGACCAGCCGCCATTTTTTTTAATGCCATCGAATTGCCCTGTAAAAATCATGTTAGAGCTTAGCGACAGAATAATGACAGCCCCTCCTTATTGACCGTCTGTAATGGCCGTATGAGGTCATACGTAGTCTTCTTTACAGACGGCCGTGGTGCCAGAGGTCTTGAGTTGCGTTTTTTTTTTTAAAGAGATGCCATGCCATCATCTTTTCGAGGAGTCTCTCTCTCATGTGCCTCTCCTTGTTACCTCTGTGGCCTCTGATGGTTTTTTGTTCATGCCAGAAGTAGAAACGGTGGAAAGATGGCGATTATTAACACTGGCGTTTTAACTAAGTCAGCCTTATTTCATTGGCTCGCGCTGAGCAAAACCTCATGTCGCAAAATTGTGATGTTTCTGAATTTCGTTTCTCTCTCTCGTCTCTCGTGTCATTTTCCCCCTTCCTTTCCCAGCATCTGCTATCCCTCTGGTCGTGTGACAGCTTGTCCTCAGGACGTACGAGTGTGTGTGTGACTGCGAGCCATCCGTTAGTTTAACGACAGCACCGGCAGGTGAGCCCGAGCGGCGTTGATGGGCTGTAAGTGGCCCTGGGAGAGAGGTATCAGGGAAAGCGCTTGTCCTCATCGCCGCGATTAAACATAAAGAATCACACAGACCCCGTCGTTATGACGATCATTAAAACCTTACAACATTGCCACCGTGGTTCATTTTCCCGGGTTAATGACCATGTTTTAGTATTACTCTGGGTATCAATTAAAATCGAAAGATTGCTTTTATGACCTTTGTAGGAAGTGTTTTCTTTTTTATTATTATTATTGGTAGATTAGGACCCGTTTGATGATAAAGTCCCCGGGTTTGAGAAGTGAGAAGGGGGTGTTTCTGTTAGTGAGGATATTGTTGTTGGGAGGACTCCCACACACTGCGGAAAGCAATATATTAATAATGCAAGACAATTGGATCGGAAAAGCTTTGCGCCGGCTGAATTTAATAGACTTGCTTAGTGGGTGCCTTCTTGCTGCCAGCTGAAAGTGTTTCCAATGAAGCCATTTGGCAAGCAGGCGCTTGATTCAGAGTAGGGCTGCGTTGTGTCAGTTGGCCACCACCGTGGCATTGACAGTGAAGCAAAGGCAGACCCCACAGTGGAAGCAAAGGCAGACCCCACAGTGGAAGAGGCCCTGGGCCTAAAACCAGGCTGAGGAAAAACGTATCACATCGGGGCAGTGTTGTTTAAGCACGAGCAGAACGGTGGTATGAAATGAGGACCATTCTCTGTGAAAGTGGAAACACTTAAAGCCCTACAGTGTTAGGAGAGGACATGGAGCATGTGAGTGAAGGTGAATCCTATAGAAACCAGCAGGTTAAATGAATCAGAATCAGAATCAGAATGACTTCATTCGCCAAGTAGGTTTTCACATACAAGGGATTTGCTGTGGTCGATTGGTGCAAACAGGCCAACATAAGAATGATAAGAAGAAGAATTAAAAAACAAGTAGTGCAAAAAACAATCAAGTAAGATATAAATATGAATGAATGGATATTTACAATATATAGTGTCTATGGGGGCGGGGTAAGAGTCAGTGTATTGATGAGTGCCCTCCGTATCCCTGTGTTCTCGATTAATCCCACCAGTTGCTTTGTTTCATTACACAGCTTGGAGTCATGGCTATAGTGCAGAGGGGCTTCTGGGAGTGTGGAGGCGTAAAGTCCCCTGATCCATGATCTCATCCTGTGTGTCTTGGTAGCGATGGAGAGATTAAGGATTCATCATCAGTCCAATCAACAATGTTGAAATATAGTTGGAAGGAACTGCAATCTCTCCCTCCCTCCCTCCCTCCCCTCTCTCTCTCTCTCTCTCTCTCTCTCTCTCTCTCTTTCTTTGTCTGTCACACAGAGAGCCTAAAATAGACTCTAGGGAAGCATGTGATTGAGAAGCAGGTGATAGAAGAGCGTGGGTACATGACACACCGTGTCAGCAGGCAGCAAGCGTCTCTCTCTCTCTCTCTCTCTCTCTCTCTCTCTCTCTCTCTCTCTCTCTCTCTCTCTCTCTCCCTCTCTCTCTCTCTCTCTCTCTCTCTCTCTCTTTCTATCTCTCTCTCTCCCTCCCTCCCTATTCCAATGCAAACCACTGCCAGAGGATCCTGAAGCTCTAATGAGCTTCAATAAAGCACTGATTCATTAAGAGACAGGGGAAAGCGAAAGGTTGAGAAATGGTAGCCTTGAATGGGCTGTGAATTGTATGGCTCTCTTCTCTCTCTGGATTTTTTTTTAACGGCCTCATGGTTATTTGGGGGGGGGGGGGGGTTGGAGGGGGGGGTGCTGTTGGCCACATGGAGGCAGTGAATACTCCAGTACCCAGCAGGGTTCCAGCCTTTTCTGTTGTCGATGGAAACGAGTGGAGAGTGAAAAGCCTGTGGCACACGCACAGCCCCCCCCCCCCATCTCTCTCTGCCACAGAAACCCTCTGAATGAGAACCTCCAAAGCTGATTAGTCGAACTTGTGATTTCCAATTTCAAACCCCAGACACAAATCCCACACTTAATATTCATACAGAAGTGGTCGGGGCCCCACTTGCACTAGCCCAGGGCCGGGGGGGGGGGGGGAGAGAAAATGGTCGTCTTTAATCAGCTTATTTAGAGGGAGGGAGTGGAGGAGGAGGAAGGTGTAAAAAGAGAAGAGAGAAAAGGTAATGCTTACACATTGGCACTTCTGGTGAGGTTAGAGTGTCTCTTCAAAACCATGGCCTCCCTTCACCATCTTATCGTGGAACGCAGTTGTAATCCAGGCTTCTGGAAGAGGCACAAAATGATACACGGGGCTTGCAAACCTCGTTTTTTTCTTTTTACCGCACATACGTGTGTGTGTGCGTGCGTGCACTTCTAAATAGGATTATACAGTAGCTGCATCTGACAGACTTCTTCTTCTCAATTTGCGAGGAGGATGACTTTGGAAAAAGTCTGTATGGGAATCTTCAGTTAGCATCTGTTAACCATGTTATCACAGTGGCATCCTTTTCTAAAAGTCACTTCTATGGGAGAGAAATCAGCCGATGAGGGAAGGAAAACAGAAAGAGAGAGAGAGAGAGAGTGACAGAGAGAGAAGGAGAGAGAAGGAGAGAGAGAGAGAGAATGAGAGAGAGAGAGAGACAGAGTGAGAGAGAGAGAGAAGGGGAGAGAGAGAGAAGGAGAGAGAGAGAAGGAGAGAGAGAGAAGGAGAGATAGAGAGAGAGAAGGAGAGAGAGAGAGAAGGAGAGAGAGAGAAGGAGAGATAGACAGAGTGAGAGACAGAGAGAGAGGAGGAGAGAGAGACAGAGAGAGAGAGAGAAGGAGAGAGACAGAGTGAGAGACAGAGAGAGAGAGGAGGAGAGAGAGAGAAGGAGAGAGACAGAGAGAGAGACAGAGTGATAGACAGAGAGTGAGAGACTGAGAGAGAGAGACAGAGTGAGAGACAGAGAGAGAGAAGGAGAGAGAGAAAGAGAGAGACACAAGTGGAAAAACACAAGGGAAGATGGGTACCGGAGGCTGCACGTCATCCCCAGACCAGGTACCAGTCTCCCTCACCGTGGTCGTGGCAGTAAGAGCGATGGCCTCCCCATCCCTCCCCGGTGAGTAGCAGCTGCAAACACCTATCCCATCATTCATCTCTCCAGGCCAGACCGTGGTGCTCTGCTCTGCTCTGCTCTGCTCCTCCACAACATCCCATAACTCAGCCATTCCCCACCAGGGGTTGTTTAACCACCCCTCCCTCCCATTACTTCCCATTACTCCTAACGTTAGAATAACCAGACAGGGAAAAAACATATGAAAACCCAACACCCCCCACCCTCATCATAACTCTCCAACGTATCTTATGTGTTAATCCCTCTAGTCTGCTGAGGATGGAGAGGGAGAATGACAGCCATGTGTAGTAGGATATTCCCCTGTGAGTGGTGGAGAGGAATGGCTGCGATAAGGCCTGTATGGGTCATCATTCAACGCCGGGCTCCTTTTATGGTGGGACGTGGTTATTTGTTTTAGATACTGAGACTGTCAGATAGGATTATTGTGAACGCGCAGGACAACTTTTTTGGTGTGTGGTTTTGACATTTTAATTCGGTACTTTTCAAAACAGCGAGTGCAGTGACACTCTCTCTCTCTCCCTGAGCGGTCTTTGTTGTTGTTGTGATGGTGGAATTGACGCCCTCGGCTGAAGCATAATCTTATTGTGGTAACACTGACTGACTGGCACGTTTAGAGGACAGGCGGTTTTTTTAAACGAGCCCCCCACACGTTCACGTGCTGTGTGGTGGTGGTGACCGTCAACACGCTGATAAGCCTTTCTCCGTCGACTGCCAAAGGTCTTAGTGAGTCCTTTGTTGTTCAGACGTTTGCATCAATTAAAAAAAATAATTCAATTAGCATATTTATATATTTGTCTCTTTCTTTATAAAAAAACAAAAAGGTTGCCAGTCATAATGATTGAGGTGCAGAGGTGACGGAATCGTTTAGTAATCAAGAACATGTTTTCGGTGAAAGAAAAACAGGAAAGGAACGAAAAAAGAAGATGGGGGGGAAGTGGGGGGAAATATATTCGGCCCCTATCTTCAAATGACCAGGTGTTAAAGCTGAGGTAGGACTAGGATAGAGGGATGATGGGTTCCCTTCCAAAAAGCTCCTAATTTAAATACTATGGTTTAAAGTCGAGTATAAAACAGAAGTAGACCACAGATGCGTTCTCTGCTATTAACATAGCCATTACGTAGCTAACCTTCACATTATAACTGCCACCCCATAAAGGCCTACAGTAGAACAGAATGAATGATTTGACTTGTAGACTTGACTCTAGTCTGCTTCTTTATCGAGGTGCCTATACTGCAGTATCAACAGTCAGACACCCTCTTGATTCACAGCCTCCTTCCCAAAGCTTTTCAATGACGTTAGAATTATACGGTTCTATCTCCATTTTTGTCAAAATTTAGTTTTTTACATAATCTGATCCATTAGGTGTTTATTAATACCTGTGTGGTGTTATTTTTAAAATGTTGAAATGTTTTAGTTAGTAATTAATAAAATACAAAGGTTCCATCTCACAAAACATAATGGAATGTGAAAACGTTGACGCTCAATATCTCTGAACTGCCCTAAACGGAGATAGAACCTTATCATTCTAAGCTCACGAGTTGCAAATCTCCTCCATTTTGGGGAAGACCTTGGGAAATAGATGGCCTGCTTGTCTGTGTGTTTACACCTGAATCAGACAGGCCTGTCTTACCATGCTGTGACTGACAGTGGGCAGGGAGATGGATTCACACCGCACCAGGCCTGGTGACATGCAGTAATGCTGTCATTATTTCAGAACCAGAACATTGGAGTGGGAGCTAATAGATGCTATTTATTTAGCAAACCTTTTAATGCCAAATATGATATGCATGATATCTTGTTGTACAATGTCTGTACTGGCATTTACAAACACAAGATGAACTCCGAGCCATGTAAAGGTTTGCTCTAACGTTTACGAAATGCACATACTGTATATAAACACACACTAATGTGTGCGCGCACACACACACACACACACACACACACACACACACACACACACACACACACCCACACACACACAAACACACTCAAAGAACGGCTTTTCAATTACCACGTCTGGCAAGCACTTTCAGGACGGAAAATGATGATGTTTGAAACTTCGTTCTAATTTGGTCCAGCAGTAAATTGCTCACAATTATCATTCCAAGACTGGTTTAGCACTTATCCTTTTCTTTTCTTACCCCCCTTTCCCCCACTCCTTAGACCTGGGGGCAACTAAGGAATCCTGAGGAACTGTCAATCACCCATCAGGAGCCCAGGTCAATTTGCCATGCTGCCAAATGTGTCATATCACTGTGCTCCCCGGTGTCAGGAGTCCTCATTATAGGGCAAAGGCTAAACCAAGGAAGTAAAGCAGCTTTCCTCTTCATTATTCTCACTCCCAAGTGACCCCCCCAACCCCTCCCTCACCTGATTTAACAACTCCTCTGTGCCCCTCCCACCCTGCCTCTCTCCCCCCAGGCTATACCTTTCTGCTTCCTGGGTATATCTCACACAAGTAACTCCTTCATTCTTTCTCTCCTTCTCTTTTCTCACTCACTCTCTCTTTCTCTCTTGTTCAGTCTCTCACCCACCCCTCTCCCCTCCATGGCTCCACAGCGCCTGTGAAAGGAAAAGTGCTTAGCGAAAAGGTTCAGAGGAGTACTTTCCCAAACGTGTGAATGGTTTCCCTCTCCCCCTCCCGTTCCAAGTGACTTTGTTTCTGTTGGTTTGGGATTCTTATCTGACAAGACTGGCTACAACTTAAGATAGATTACCATTACCACAGCACAACATTTGTACAATAATCATAACTGTGTACATTGTTATCGTCTAACCACATATTTTCTAGAGAATGATTGAGTTGTTTCTCTATTGGGTGAAATTCTGGAGATACTATTATGGAAGCCCCCTGCTTCTGAGACACTGAGAAATCAGGTCATAGTGGGATGGGTGGAGGGTGGGTGGGAGGGAGGGAGGGAGGGGGAGGTGGGGTGAGCTACGTTGAGGGGGGAGTCGGGGGAATCCACCCAACCTAATAACGCAGTGATTTAGGAGAGGTGAGTCTCTCTCTCCTCTCCTCTCCCCAGCGGTAAATAAAAACAACAAAGTGGGCTCACGTGAGAAGGTCTTTGATCACCTGAGTGTGGAGAGACATCTGGAGCAAGGTAGAAAAGGACGGGTTGTGGAGGAGTGATGCCCGGCTGACATTCCTCAGTTTTAGGGATAATATAGTCTCTATCCCTTGTGGTTGAACCTTTCCACTGTGTGTCCACTGTGTGTACGGTAGCCTACAGTACCGTCTCTACAGACTCAACTGTACTGTGTGGCAGTAGAAATAGTGTGTTTGCTACCTCATCATCTTCTTTTTTAATAGCAGTTCGTGAGCTTAGAATGATAAGGTTCTATCTCCGTATAGGGTAGTTCAGAGATATTGAGCGTTGACATTTTTTTACATGTCATTATGTTTTGTGAGATGGAACCTTTGTATTTTATTAATTTCTAACTAAAGAAATGTCAACATTTTAAAAATAACACCAAACAGGCATTAATAAACACCTAATGCATCAAATTATGTAAAAAAACTCAATTTCGACAAAAATGGAGATAGAACCTTATAATTCTAACGTCACGAGTTGTGTGTTAGTACTGTGAATGTGTCTCAAGGTGCTGGACACAGACAAGATGTCTTTCAGATCATCTTACGATTTATTCGTCCGTGTAAATTAATTGCTTCGATCGATTTAAGTTCCCGGTATCGGAATTCTGCGGCGTCTATCTAGTCTGCGGCCAGGTAGTGAGACGGAGGCGACAGAGAGAGAGAGATCCATTTCAGCTTGATTATTAATTCAAAAATCAATTAGCCAGCATCAGAGCCCCTGTCTGGTGAATCTGAGGTAATTAGCCCGTAGGTGTAGCCGCGCTGTCCTCCGTTATCTAACGAGCTGATGTGAGTTTAGATGGCTCCCACACATTAGGCTAACAAAATGATACTAATTATAGACTTCCCACCTCTCTCTCTCTCTCTCTACAGTAATGCTGCTTATATGCTTAGTGGTAAAGGAACGCCGTAC
This sequence comes from Nansenia antarctica, assembly GCF_963989245.1. Taxonomy (NCBI): domain Eukaryota; kingdom Metazoa; phylum Chordata; class Actinopteri; order Argentiniformes; family Microstomatidae; genus Nansenia; species Nansenia antarctica. The sequence goes on from NC_137683.1 coordinate 14,020,246, forward strand.
AGAAACGTGTGGTGATATGTAACGATTAGGGGCCAGGAGTTTTTTCCCCTGGTCAGGAAAAAAACATGTCAATGATTTGTCAAGCCACGTTCATACATGTTTAATGTCCTTGGCTGGGGTCGAGTTTCACTGGTTACCGACAAAACTGTAAACATGACCTTTTTCACCCGAGTTCCAGGACAGCTGTGTTCAGAGTTTACACTCTAAAGCAGCCATATCATAAACATCAATTACACTGTATGGGGACCTGCTGACCTGCTGGCCTGTGCCTGAAAGTGTCAAGTAGCTTAGCGATCCTGTGTTCCTCCATTCATTCATCTTCCCACATGCCAGCGAGAACTAAACGGGCCTGCATGTAACGCCAGCCCCCCAAATGATGAGCCTCATTCACCGAAACATATGGCGTTTGACCCCTTCTGAGAGAACAAGAAGAAGAGGAAAGAGAAGAAAGAACAGAGAGTGGGAGAGTGTGAAAGAGTCAAAAGCATTCTTACGGCGGCGGTGAGGGTGCAGAGGGGCCGTGCGCTGATCCCTAATCCGCCTCTCCCCCCTTTAGGTGCTGAGGGAGAGGATAACCTAGGAGACAATGAGAAATCAGCAGACTCTCCATATGGGCCCGTGAACTGTGCTAAGCAGGGGAAGCAGAAGCTAGCAGACTGGCTGGATGAGGGGACCGGGGGAGCGGGGGGAGGTCTTTGTTTACGCAGGCCTAAGTAGGGGATTAGTGGCCCGCTGATGTGTGCTGTCAGAGCCCCCTATGTGACGGGAGCTAGGGGGGCCGCGGCTCAATGAAAGTGACCGTGTCAGGAGTGACCCCGGCTTAGGGGCCTGGTGAGTGATCTGTGTCTGAGGGGCTGCCTGGATGACCTGTCTGCTGCAGTGCACACACACACACACACACACACACACACGCGCGCGCGCGCACACACGCACGCACGCACACACACGCACACACACACACACACATGCACACACACACACACACACACACACAGACACAAGCACATGCACACACGCACACACGCACACACACAAACACACACACACACACACACACACACACACAAGCGCACAAACACACGCTTACACACACACACGCACATTTTAGTATCTTTATTTGCGTTCACATTTTACAATACAATTCTTGAACACAAACATTAGTACGGTAGCTGCATCAGCATAGGACACTCGGTTGTTCAATGTGTTTCAGTGTGAGTCTAAGGGTACAGGTAACACCTTCTCCTCCTATGTGCCGGCTGCCAATTATTGCAGATATTGAGCAGAATTTTGCCAGGCCCTTCGCTTTAGGCTTAGGAATTCCTGCTCTCTGCAAACCCCTGACCACTAGTCTGTGGACACTTCCAAGGCTTCCAAATATAAAGCCAAGCAATTTACATCTGTAACCAAGCTGTTCAATTACATCTTTGTGTGGTTGGTACTTCACAACCTTGGAAAGAAATGCCTCCTCGAAATTACAGTCGAACGCACAGCTTACTTCTAAGATGGTCACATCTCTACTGTCCTCATCGACGACAACAACATCCGCAACAGCGCATTGGAATCCTTCAATACACACTAGCATTGCTCACATTACTCTTACTCAGTGTGTTATGCCGGTAACAATACCGCGATCATAGTGCATTGTCAACTTTCCTCTTTCCCGCCCCCACGCACACCGACATCTCCAGCAGTCTGTACAGTATGTATTCCCCCTGTCTACTTGAATGTGTCAACTAGAACAAAAAAAAGTTTTCTCTGTCCCTGGAACCCAAGGTTGCACTTTATAAAGCTAAACTCTACCAGACACACAGAGAAAGAAAGCAACCCACTCCAACAGATGAGAGGGTTTTATTTTATTGAGGTCTCTCTCTTTTCTACCCTCATACCTGCGGTGACATGGTTGTCAGATCACAGGCATCAAAGCCCCCCTTTTTACAGGTTCTACCGGGAGTTCTTGCACTATGTCTCTCCCCTGGATGTATATCTTATGCAGTCTAACCTAGCTGAGACATTGTTATATGAATGCCTCCTGTTCTCGGAGAAAGTAAAAATACCACCGCAATCCTGCCATCAGAGGCCGTCTGTCAAAGCTTTGTTGCTGTTGCTGTTGATGTTATCAGGCACTGTTGCTTGGGTAGTTAAAAACTCGGAGGAGACAGAAACGGGGGTGGGGGGGGTGGGGGGGCGTTCAGTGTTATTCTGGGAAGAGGGTTGTTTATCATACGCTTTTCTCTTTAGGAGAGGGAGGTAAAGATGTGCCGATAAGACGCGTGCCAAACGAGATACGACGTGACACGAACTTGGGCCGCTTGGGTAGCTTTTCACTTTCCCACATGGAGGTTTCGGTGTGTCGCTCGGTGCAGGTTGTAGATATGACACCGGGCTGACGTTCTCCAACCGGGCTGTTTTTCAACAACAGCAAACCTCAAATCAGGCCCCTGTGTGATACGATCTCGAATCTACTGCACTGTAAGATCTGTAAGATCTGTAAGATCTGCACTGTAAGATCTACTGCACTGTAAGACACCCCTAGAAGATGACGCCTTTGAGTAAGAACTCCTATATCTTAGTTTTTTGGATAAGATAACTCCCTTTGACACATATTCATGAGTAATCTGAAAATAGCGTGATAGCAGTAAAAAAAAGCCTTCTAGCTGGGGTCATACTTGGGCCGGTGTGTGGAGTGCAGCTGTTCTTCTGAGTTGTTGCTGACCCTTCCTATCTTGCAGGCTGTAGGTTTCGTAACTCCTCTACTGTACCTTGGCCCAGAACCGAACTTCATCCCCTCACTGACCCTTCATTGCGTCCTTCTTCCCTGTGTTGCCTTCTATGACCCCTCCACAGCTTGTGCCGCACCCCTACCTCCCCATGTTGCCTTCTACGACCCCTCCACAGCTTGTGCCGCACCCCTACCTCCCCAGGCCTCTGTGACACCCCCAATGTGCACTCTGTGTACAGGTTTCTGAGAGCTCTGTTCTCAGCCAATGACCCGGAGGCAGTGCAGTCAAAGTTGTGACATCATCGTACACGGCTGTTGCCGTACACGGCTGAAAGATGGCTTTGTGTGTCTAGAGTAGCCTAGGGACGAGAGTTACGGGTGCATGCCAAGGTCAGGAGGAGGTGGCATTGATGCCCACTGGCCTCCCCTGGCTCACGTTGACGATGTTGCACAAAGGGCGTCTTGTCTGGCCTCTTTGAGCTGGTACTGTGGGCGTCTCTGTGGTTTGGGCAGCACATGTTGGTTCAGGGCTAGTAATGCCTCTAACACGTTCATGCGCCTCCTCAATCAGATAACACACTAATGAGGTTTGAAATGCAATCAGCTAGCAAAACATACAGTACATGGAATATTGTACACACACGTTTATTTATTTTTTATTATTATTAATCCTTTATTTAACCAGGGTAGTCATATTGAGACAGTAGCCTCTTTTTCAAATGAGCCCTGGCGAAGAAAAGCAGCACTTGGTTGTTAAAAGTAGTAGTACTTAGTAGTTAAAAACATACAATATACAAAATTAAATCACTTTTTTAGTTGTTCTTCCCAGAGATTATTCTGCCTTGTTTTGGTTCAAATAGAGGATGCTTCATTTGGCACAAGAGACGAAATACTGATGCAAACTGGTGAAAGTAAGGGTGTCCACCAGAGGAAATTAAACTGTGGTTGGGAGAGCAGTTTTACTCTCAAGACATACACTCTTTGTTACCCTCAGTTTTTGGGGACTTAACACTGAATTAACAGTTTGCATTCATCGACAGCCAACTGTAGCTTTATTGCTGTGTTGACCGTTTTAATGTTTCATTACAGAGAGTAATTAGCCAATTGACTTTTTTAATTCATGAGGACAGCGGTATTTCTGTCACCGAGAATACATTTTCATTCGAATCTCTCAGAGTTATCGCACCGAGGAAAGCCCTTGTTACTGACAAGATGCCATTCATAAATATGTATGTTCAACTTCTGCTTAAACATGCTCTTGTTCACACACCAGTTGTCTCAGACTATTCTTAGCAATCTAAATCCAGATTCAGGCTGGTTATCCCCAAGATGTTCTTTTTAGAAATCCTTGTGGTTTTATCACAATTTGTATAAGAGAGGGGGTCTGATTTAGCTCCCTGTTCCACGAGTGGAGGACTCTGCCAGGCGTTGTTTTGATCTTGTGTGACAAGTGAGTTTTTTTTTTTGCCAGACTGGTGAAGAAGCAGCGCAGTGCAGAGATCGGCTTTCATAGTCAAAATTAATAAGACTGGTTATGTTTGGCTCCTCTCATTATACTTACACATAAGGTCTCCAACCCGGGGGAATTGGAGTTCTGCACTTTGTCTTTGTGCCACAATCCTGCGCCTCCCGATATAGTGCCTCCTATCTCTCTCTCTCTCTCTTTCTCTCTCTCTGTGCCTCTCTCTCCCGTGTCTGAAGGAGATAATGTAATCAGGGGTGTGTGGTGAGAACAATGATTGTGCCGTACGGCGAACGCAAAGCAGACACCTCCTCAAAGCCAACCTTTCGAGTCCATTATATCCCTGTCTGCCTGACTGGAGAATAGTGAGGATAAGACCAGGATAAAAATGTACCCCCCCCCTGTCCCCCTGTCAAAGGGGACTGCCAGGGGTTGGGGGGTTATGGTACGGGTTGGAATGAGGTTGTCTGAATGGGGAGGTTGGGTTGAGGGGGTTGAGGCGGAGTCGTCAGATAATGCAAACATCTGTTTTTCCTGTCTTTATCTTTGGCAGCCTTCGCTGGCACACAAGGAGCGTTGGGTAAGGAGTCAATCTAATCGGGGCAGACAGAGAGAGGGGGTGGCACCACTGCCAGTTCTCTCGGCGGTCTGCTTCCCTGGCACTGAGAGTCCGACAGGCGTTTCCAGTCGTGCTTCGGTACGCTTCGTAGGACAATCCGTGGAAGACTCTGTGGCACCACACTGTTTGCCTCTTTCTCCCTCTCGTGACAAATTGGGAATGTAAGTTTACACCGGGCCTGCGTTTGGACTTCAGATAACATGGCCACTTCTCCAACGAGCCTCTCTTGTTTAACCGTTATCTTTTGTTTCCCACTGCTCTCCTCGTCTGTATCACGTTTCGTTATCGTCGGACGAGACGTGTCCGACTCCTGACTTTCTAGGAAGTCGAACAAAATATTGGTCACTTGAAGCGTTTTTGTAGTTGAAATTATGTACTTAATAATATTAATATTTGGATTCCTCTCTGTTATTGGATTCCTCTCTGATATCGTTATTCTTCAAGGCCCCCTGCCACTATCCTCCTGTGCTGTCGTATGCGTTTGGAGCTCTGTGTTTGTGGAAGCTGTGACAGATGCCTGCAGAAGTGTATAGATCCGACTCCAGCGAGAGCTAATGAATCGAGGTGGGCAGTGTCAGCGGGGGCCTCCGCACGTCACACTCGCCCTCATGAGACTCGACACGTTTACCCAGCTGTGGAGCCAAGACACACACACACTCACACACACACACACACATACACACACATACACACACATACACACACATACACACACACACACACACATACACATACACATACACATACACATACACACACACACACACACACACACACACACACACAGTGACAGAGGGGTCTTAATCAGCACGCCTCTCATCATTACTTGAACAGCGTTTATCTGGACAAGCAGATCAACGTGTGGTACAGCCAACAGGCAAGAACACTCTGGTGTCACGTTACAGTGGAGAGTGGACCCCCCCTCCCTAAAGAATGAGTGTGTCTTTTGGAGTCTGATTTCAAACAATAGAGGGGAGTGTAGTAACAGCTTCTATCAGGTCTGTCTCCTGGTGTCACACCACCAAGTTATTCTTTCCACCCTCGCCTCAATGGTTTATTTCATTTGACAGATTATTTTTCAATTCCTGTCCAGGGCCGATTACCAGTCATCGTTGTTAAGCTCCATGAATATTTTATACCAAGGGATGTGCACCCACCAACTCTGTTTCATCAGGAAATGTCAGCTTAAAAATTATTATTTCAGTTTGTTTGTCTGTGTTTTTGTTTTGCACTCTGTTTCTTTTGGAGCCAATCAGCTGCAATTTTACACCACTGGCAAATGTGGCTGTTTGTATTCAAAGACAACACAGGCGTGTATTTTCATTATAATAGCTGTGAGAAAATACTGCCACCAGAGATACAATCTTTTCATTTATTATAACTCTGAAGTCTAAGATTATTCTCTTTTCTATAATGAAAATGTACTCCAACTACAAGGGTTTGTATTTATTGGAATTACGGTATAAACAACTATCTCACCGAGAAGTTTTGGTCCATTTTTTTTTAAATGGTCTTGCAGTTTCACATGCGGATGAAGACATGAGGACAGAGCAGGGCATTTGCAATACATTCTTACCTCCTAGGTCTACTTCTAACTTGTTGACGGACCTTAGATCAACACGTTTGCAAATTTGCCACCTATGCTGAGAAGCCATCATTCTTTTTGCACTTTTATTATTGTAACCTGAATGGTTTCCACCTGTGGTCCACCCATAAAAGTGAGGACTCTCCCAATCATGGGCATTAGTTTGCATACCGTGGGTTAGTCAAAAGTCACAAGTCAAACTCTTGTTACTTAAATTACTTAATTCATATAATTTACTTGTTAGTCCTCACCATTTGGACTTACGTTCTATCGCATTTCTTCCCCTGTGCTCTAAATGTCAGGAGAAATTACCGAATTACTGTCTAAATGTTTGAGAAAAGCCAGAAGCCTCTTGTTTATACTCATGTCATTTAAGGGTTTGACTTAAAAACCTCCCCTCCCTTTCCTGAGTCGACTTCCAAGGACTTAAGAGATTGAGGTATGCAGAAAAAAAAGAAAAGAAAAACAGAAGTTTGAGAAAGTGGGGCCTTGCTTCCTGTAAACTGTGAGTTGGAGTTAGGGGAAAGGTCTATGAGTTTGTTTGTGTTTGTGTGTGTGTGTGTGTGTGTGTGTGTGTGTGTGTGTGTGTGTGTGTGTGTGTGTGTGTGTGTGTGTGTGTGTGTGTGTGTGTGTGTGCGCGTGCGTGCGTGTGCACGCGCGTGTGTGCGTGTGTGCGTGCGTGTGTATGTGTGCACATTCTTGCCTGGTGTGTCTGTGTGTGTGTGTGTGTGTATGTGTGTGCGTGTGTGACAGAGGCGAGATGAGGTAAATTAGATTAAGCAGCTTACTGTTGACATGTCTATTGATCTGGGTTCAGGAGTGCTTTTCCTGGCCCAGCCAGGGAGCCAGGTCTGCTGGATCCACAATAACACAGCAGCCAGGTTTCTACCCTGGGCTGGAGGAACCCTGGCGACTGATTACTGCAGGAGGGAGCGGTGGCATGGAGGAGATAAGGCTAAGCCTCTACCTCTCTCTCTTTCACTCTTTCTCCTTCACGTATTCTCCTGGAGGGAGCTGTGGCTCGGGGGTTTAAGATTGCCATGGCCCGTGAAGCCCATTTGAAAGCTTTGATGTGCCCTCGTCCAATAAGGACATAGCCTCAGTCAGCCGTTCGCCTAAAAGGTGTGTCTTTTCTGATATCTGGAGGACGATGATGACAGTCATATCATCAGGTACTTATTTCCATGTTACTATGTTGACTTTCTGTGGAATAGCCGTACTGCCCTTGTTAGGGGGCAGCTACACTTTTAACACTAGAACAGCCAGTGAGAAAGTGTGAGAGTGTGAGAAACGATTTTTTAAATATTTTTGCACTCGATCGAATTTCAGGACCCTCCTTTCATGACTTTTCCTAGATACAGTATGTGCGTTCTACCACCCCAGTATCCTTACATTTTCAAAATCACATCAGGATAAGCTAGTATAAAGCTATTTTGCAGTTTTTCTGTATAGGAAGCAGGCTAATTTACAAGTGGCCAACTAGTGGTCGTTGTGTGTAAATAGCAGATTTACATTCTAAAGAGGGGGTCATTTAGTAGGTAAAAAGGCGCGGTTGTTCTAGTTTTAAGGCATACAGGTTGTCCTTTGCAACTCCCCTTCCCCACTGCTTTTCCCCATTCCCCATGTCCAGATGATTGCGTACCCATATCCTATTATTAATGTTATGGGTTTTGTTGACGTATAGCTTGTTGAGACCTTGGTGAAAATGTTCAAATTAAAATAAACGTGAAACTTGAAACTTGCCATGTTCTGATCATTCTAGCTCATTTTCCAGTAGAATCTATTTTCAGGTGAAAGCTCTTGGTTTGGCATTGGACCTGAAACAGACTTTGTGAGACAGTTATGTCTGTTATATGACTCATGGCATGCTGTTACAGAAGGACAAACCTTGAGATTCTTGATTCCTTGTTGTAGGGGGAGGATGACAAACAAACTGTTCCCCAGTACTTTGTTTCCTTGTGCCATGACCATGCTGTGTTTCTATGGGAACCCAGTGCTCAGCAAGGAGGGGAAGTATTTTTGACATCCAAGCAATTACAGTATGTACTATAGACTCGTGTGTTGTATTTTGTTTCTTACATCTTTCAGCTGCCTTGACATGGCAGACATTGGAAAGTCACAGGGCAGTCTAGAGGATGCAGCTAATCGTGAGCTTAGAATGATAAGGTTCTATCTCCGTTTAGGGTAGTTCAGAGATATTGAGCGTCATTCCATTATGTTTTTTACATTCCATTATGTTTTGTGAGATGGAACCTTTGTATTTGATTAATTACTAACTAAAAAATGTCAACATTTTAAAAATAACACCACACAGGCATTAATAAACACCTAATGGATCAGATTATGTAAAAAACTCAATTTTGACAAACATGGAGATATAACCTTATAATTCTAACATCAAGAAATACAGTATACATTCAAATATTCTTTAGAAATCTCTCGTTGCTCTTTAACAAACAATACTAGTCCGACTCTTGTGGTGAACTTGTCGCCGCACGCCGTCCCCTCTTGCCTGTGTTTGGCAGAGTGTGTCAGTGTGATGTCACAGTCGGGAACCGCCTTGTGTGTGTCCTGTTTAGCTGAGCACAGAGGGAGGCGCCTGTCCCCAATATGTCAGCTCCTAGCAGGAAGTTAAGCACCACCGCAGGAAGAGGACCCCCCCCAGGTCCTCCCCCACAGCCTGCCCCTGCAGCTCTCAGGTGGGGGGTGAGAGGCAGGACGGATGCCCTTTGCTCCATGAAGAATCTTCCACCCTTCTTTCACAGGAGGACAGGTGCCTTTAGATGAGAACATCCACCTCATAGCCTTCCCTTCACTTCCAAAATACTAGTTTGAGTCATGGGACTTTTGTTGTTGTTGCATTGTCCATTTTTTCAGTCTAGAATATAACCGATAAGTTGTCCTCAGAACCTTTTTCCCAGTATTGTTTCCGTGACTTACTTTCCTTGGCTTTGCTGCAGCTGTCCCTGTAGGTTTAGCTGATGGTGGTAGGTATGTAGTCATGTGTCATTGTGTAGCATTGGGATCCTGCGTGGCAGTGCTGCTGTGGGTTCCTGCCCTAACTGGGCTAATAGCTCAGGGGTGGGCTCTGACCCACAGCCACAGTACTGTTGACATGTCCACCTGCTTGCTGCTGTTAAGACTGAACATGTCCCCCTCGCCACACACGGCACAGCAGCAGAACAATTATGATGGATGCGGTGTAGAGTCACTCAGGGCATCTACACGCTCACATTAGTGCACAGTTGTTAATGCACAACACTCACACACACACACACAGTTGCATGAATTGTACTGCCACCAACCTCCTCAAGACCCCCAGGACCGAGCTCCGCACCATGGGAGATCGGGCCTTCTGCTCGGCTGCTCCCAGGCTGTGGAATGCTCTCCCTGACCACCTAACTCTCCTCTCCTCTCCTCTCCCTGACCACCTAAGGGCACCACAGTCTGTGGATGCTTTTAAACTAGGCCTTAAAACCTACCTTTTTAATAGAGCCTTTTTTTTGCCTTTTAATTGAAAATGTTTATTGTTTTATCTTCTTGTTTTTAATTCTAGCACTTGTAAATAAAATGTATTATTATTATAAATAAAATGTATTATTAGTGTTATTATTATTATGCACATACTGAACTGTACAACTGCACACAAAATGCACAAGCACACTTACACACACAGTTGTTACCCACACAGACATACACACACATACGGGCAATTGAACACATTCACACCCCACCCACCGCTTCCCTCACAAACACACTCACACACTCTTTAAAAGGTGTGGCTACATAACCTGTGATTTGATGGCCATTTTGCCAGACTCCAATGCCATCCATCGCTCTCCTCTGCAGCAGCCCTGTGGTGAAATAACAGTCTGTGCTCAACCAGAGAGCCCACAGCAGGACCATACTTGTGAATCATTGCAACAATTTGAGCTATCGAATCATAATGGAGGGAGAGATTGCCTTTGTTCCCTGTGTCGGGGAAAGTAGCTCAAAGAGTTCATATGTTCTGGGGCCCGTAGGCTCAGGTTAATGTGTTTAGAAATGTACACATTTGTTTGGCTATTTCTAGACTGAATTAGGAAAGGCAAGTTTTTCTTGCTGTTTCTCCTACTGCTTATACTTGTAACAACAGAAACATGTATTTGGACACTTGGGGATTGGTCACCTGTGTGTAACATCTTATGATTATTACGTGAGCTTAGAATGATAAGGTTCTATCTCCGTTTAGGGTAGTTCAGAGATATTGAGCGTCAAAGTTTTTACATTCCATTATGTTTTGTGAGATGGAACCTTTGTATTTTATGAATTACTAACTAAAAAATGTCAACATTTAAAAAAATAACGTCTTATGATCATTATTCACATGATCTACTGTAGGCCTACCAGTACCCGTGATAGTTTACATACCAGTCAGAGACTACTATGAGTCACCTCTCGTAAGCACACTCCCCTGTTCATCTGTAGTGACTCACTTAGACCACCATGTGAATGATTGCAGCAAATCACCTATAAATTGCTCTTCATCGCTATTTAATCTATCTATCTATTACATCATTAACTAACCTCTCTTCTGCTTTTGCTCATACAAGAGACCTCACACACATGGTTGGACAGGAGTGAAAACACACACACACACATTGGAAAAATATAATTGAAATGTCATTGAACGCTGGCCATTGTTGTGATTACAGAATGCATTTCTGTTATACCAAATCGTTCGACTATTATAGCGTAATGCTGTTTTCCCTGTTACAGTTTTGGCCTTAGAAACGTGGTCATAGATATCGAGGCCTTCCGAGTCTAGGTTGAACCTCTCACGGGACCAAAACCATAAGTCCATCAGCTTGGGGCGAGGGTAGAACAATTGACGCTGCGCTTGAGTCAATAGGTACCTGCATAACGGAGATGCGCCAACCGGGCACGCTGAGTACCTGGGTGCATTGAGTATCTGGTCTATCTGCCACCTCCATGGTCTCCATGGTCTGTGCTAATTTGCTAATCATGAACAGAGCATTTCCTCTCTCTCTGTTGAGTGTGGGAGGGATTAGATCCATTGGAAGGTGCTTGGCCACTGGGGGGCCAGCCCGTCCGTGTCTATCGGAGCACTGTGATCTGTGAACGTGAACGCTTGTTGGACGTTGAGCATTTTCATGGTTCTGTGTTCAGTGTTCAACAAATGCTCGCTCCTCCACGTCAATACACAACACTGAGAGCTTCTTCCTCCTTGGCGTTTGAAGTACGCCAATGTGGACGTATTGTCCTTTCTGACCAGGACGGGATGTCTCCGTCGGAATTGGAGAAAGCTCGAGGGCATATCATTGTGTGTCTTGGCGTCATGAAATGTCCACTATTCCTGGAATGACCCTGCTCACTCGGGGAGAAGCAGGTGGAATTTCGATTTGAGAATGAATAACCTCTCCTGGAGGAAGTAACCGTGGGCAGAACTCTCTATCACATTAGCTGGTAATACTCTCTCAAACAGCTCCTTCAACGAAGGGTCCAGCTGCTGTTCCGTCACTAAATCCTCCCGAGAAACCAAACGGAGCTGTTCAGAGAGAGGCTAATCAAATAGTTCTGAAATAAGGAGTCTTGCCCAGTCACTGCCTGCTCACAGCTTATGGCACATATGACTACGCCAGCCAGGAAGACAAACTTGTCTGGAGGGTCCTTCGGCTCTTCTAGAGTGCTGCAATGCTTGGCTGTGTAACCACCTGAGGAGGTAACCTAAACCTGCACACCAGCCAACTGGTTCCCAAGAATCAAACCAATGCCTTCAACTGGTAGGTTAGTCCGCACACCCCCACAAACTTCCCCTTTGACCAACTCTGAGTGTAACGTCAACATATGCACCGGAAGAGGAAATACTAATAACCCCATCCCCGGATGAGTATGGAATCACCTTTGTTAGATTTAACAGAAAATGGCAACACAGATAAATGGCAATCGCAAATAAATTAATCTATCCGCTTGTTAAGTCGTGACGTGTTTCCGGGTCCCAACGTTGGCTGAGGCGCTGTCTTCGAAATGGAGAAATAATAATAATAATTAATTATATTTATATAGCGCTTTTCCGAGGCTCAAATACCCTGACAATATGGAGAAAACGGGAAAGTGCTGTGTCCCTTGTTGAATGAATAGATCCGAGTCTAAAAAACGATTAAACTGTCATTCTACCGCTGTAGTTCAGAGGTACTCTGGTGCGGAGAATTTCTGGCTTGGACTCGGAAATAGTTAAACGTCACTTTTGACGTCAGACTTAACAAGCAGATTGACTCGCAAGACTCTGATTGGCACCTTTGTCTTGCTGCCTATCAAAGAGACATAACCCTCAGAAATGTATGCAACATTTTGCTAATGGTTCTACCTGAGACACTTTACTAGAGTTTACTAGTGTACTGATGTAGCACTTTACTAGGCCACAAAACGGCACTTTTGAGTTGCCACCAATAGTTTGGGCTCTAGCATGGTGAACAGGGCACTCATGTTTCCAATGTCCCCCGCCTTCACAGTAGTTACATGTTGCTCTGGGAGAGCCTCGACCTTACGCAGACCTTGAAAACTTGGGGTGTGAAGAATAGTACCCACTATGGGACATTTCAGTTTGACTTCTAGGGTCAGTAAAAAAAAATATTGTGGATCAGGGCAAACTCATCCGCTCCTGAGGAGTCGTTACGTAAGTAAGTAACGTTTATTTATATAGCACAAAATGTACAACGACAACAGACGCCCAAAGTGCTTAACACACAAGATAAAGAGAAAAACAAGAGAAAAGATAAAGAGAAAAACAAGATAAAAGATAAAGAGAAAAACAAGATAAAAGAGATAAAATACTGATTAAAGAAAACAGATAAAATACACTAAAAGCAAGGTGCAGTACAAATAAAAGTGCAAAGAGTGCAGTGTCGGGAAGGCAGGCTCACCTCAGGTCAGGGAGAAGAGATGTGTTTTGACTAGTTTTTTTTTTAAAAGCCTCAAAAGTTACCTTGTGTTCAGTGACATGAGTTGCCACACGCTCTGGTAAGGTGTTCTTAAACTGAACCACCAAAACACACAGCTTATGAAATGTTTCTACCTCTGATGCAGAGACACCAAATCCTGAACAAACTCTACATGTGATTGCTCATCTCCCCTTTTTACGACCCCTGAAATGCTGTCTGTAAGCCTCTGGCACAAACTCCTAGATGCTGCATATACCTCTTGAGCCCTACCCACCAACATGCATTGTAACAGTAAAGTGCTGTCTGCATCGGACCCATCCTGAGTGTCCGCTACTCTCTCAAACAAAGACAAAAAGATATCTGGGTCACTCTCATTGAATCTAGGAAGCAACCGCAAGTTGACCCCCATGTCATTTGGAGCAGCTCTTACTGGAGACCCCGCTTCCTCCATAAGCCAACCCTCCTTGGTGAGATGACTGTAATTTAGCAAACTCAGTTTTCTGTTTAATCTGTGTCATTTAGCAGACACTTTTCCTCTAGTTACTTACAATTAGTAACTTACAAATGACTTACAATTAGACTCCGAATTTGACTTCCAATCGAAAGAGAAGCAGAAAATCGAAGGCACAACAAGAGTGAGATAATCGCCCCTGGGTCCAAAAGACATTGGTATTATAAAGCTGCCTGTGCCATCACAAGAGCAGGGGGGTATATTGTTCCTGTGTGTAAGTAAAGTAATTTACTTTCCCCTTTGGAAAGACAGGCCGGCCATGTTAGTTGTTCATTTTCGCTGTTTCTCTAATGATCAGCTTTGTCAAGCCCAGAGAAGAATGGCCACCTCGCTTTCCACTAAAGGATTATTCCACTCCCATCGATCCTCCTATTTTCACACAGTAATGGATGGCATTGTCCCTCCTCTGCTCTGTTAGTACAAATAATTATAAATCGATAAGGCACTCAAGTCTTAGTTCAGAATATCATTTTAACACATGATTTATTCGCCTGCACGCTCTCTGGAGTCCAGCGAGCTGTTTGCAACTCGGCTCCTGGGTGATCAATTGGACCAATCGGCTAAAGACCCTCTATTATAACGTACTGATTGGAAGTAATGGCTTTTCTTTTGGCGCTACACTCCTCCATGCATGTGAACATCCTGTGTTGGTGTGACGTCTGTGGTATTGAACCGCCTCTGCTTAGTCGTTAGCCCTGTAGATATACTCTCAACCTTGTGTCATGTTGTTCATCGATGGTGGCTTTCGGGGCTTTGGTACAAACCATTTCATCATGCAATTACATAGTTTTATGTGCTTACATCAGCTTTGTGTGCAATCTTGAATGACTTTATACATTGTTTGTGACTTTTGATATGTGATATATAGCCATTAATTATGAAAGAATATAACTTAAATAAATGCCTCATGAGAGGAGTTCAACTGTCTTACCCCGTCAGAATCCAACATATACGTTTGTTTTGCTCCGTTGTTTGTAAACAATAATATTGTCGTAACCTTTTTTTGTCGTTGTTTGAATCTCAGATTTCGAATCTGTCAGAGAATAGTATAATACAATTAGGACGTACAGTTTAAACTTTGCATTTCAGTTCAGCTATCTATTGTTGTCAGGTCAAAAACTACAATTATTTCAACATCTTACAGGCAGTTTACTCGAGTGGAGAAAATACACTGTACTGTAACCGCTTTGATTAAAGGACTGTACAAACCTTTGAACAGCTGCAATAAGGTCTAAAGTTCCTTTCTAAAGCCATCAGCTTGAGGTTATGACACGACTTGGCACAGAGTTAATATCAAAATCATCCGCCTGAGTGTTTGAGGGGTGGCACAATAATCTCTTGGCTCTTTGCCCTGTCAAGGCCTGGCGGTGAAATGTCACGTAGAGTTCCTCGCCGAGACAGTGCGTACCGTTTGACATTTAGAGGAAGAAAAGAAAAAAAACGGAGTCACTGTGAATCAAACTCAGGACTTTCCACCTGCCTGAACCCCCTGGCTTAGAGTTCACCCACCCTGCCCCACTGTCACACCTGTCACAAAAAGGAGGCTAAAGGTCACTCCGAAAGTCCCTTCCTCCTCCCACCTCCAGGAATTAATACGAAAGGCATATTTAGGGGGGGGATAAAAAACACTTTTCCATGAAGTCATAACCTTAAAAAGTATGAAAAGGTTAGCTTGCTCTGAAATGCATGGGCTGGCACTTAGTCGTCTGAACGGTTTGATTTAAGTCTTCCTCTCTCGGGTGTGATCCGGCAGACACATTCAGGAAGGGGTGATGAAAACAAAGAAACTAGATGAACTCTCTCCCGTACGTTTCCCATAACCGAGAGCCTTTATCAGCCCAGTCAGGTACCCTAGGCTGGGTTACTGGGGGCCGGCGGGCGGCCTCTGTCATAGGAAGGCAGGCAGAGGCCCCATGGGAGTGTTGAATGGAAGTGGAACGGCCAGCTGGCGAGGGGGGCAGGTCAGGCCCTGGCTCCTCTTCCTCTATCAGACCCAGATGTGTGCACACACACACTCTGGACCCGGTCTGGCTTCAGGCTGCCCAATGCCACAGGATTAGGGCCTTTGTAGATCTCATGCATCTGGGCTGACATTGCCAATGCCCTGCAGAGGGAGTTTGGTGCCTTGGTTTTTGAGATTATTCTTTTTGGGGGGGGACACAACACACACACACACACACTCACACGCACACACATACGTGCGCACACATACACACACACACACACACAGACATACGCGCACACACACACACGGCATCATGGAGCTGAAGTGACGGTCATGGGAAAGATCTCATCAGAAGAGGGGGATGAGTGGGTTTGGGATTCGCTTTGATAGCAGTGTCCCCCCCTACTGAGAAACCAAATTGAGTGTCCCTCTATACACTATTTCTCTCTCTCCTTCTCTCTCTCTCTCTCTCTCTCTCTCTCTCTCTCTCTCTCTCTCTCTCTCTCTCTCTCTCTCTCTCTCTCTCTCTCTCTCTCCCCGCTTTGGTCTTGTGAAACAGCATGGCTATCAAAAAACTACAGGGCCTACATTCATGTCCTCACACGGATGAAACGGGGGAGAGAAGGTCAACGTTCATCTCCCCCACAGCTATGTCTTTTTGGCAGAAACACTCTCATGAAAAGATCCTAGTCTGGGTGGGCACAGTGAAAGGACACAAAAAGGTACTTTTGTGAGCGGCGGGCCGAGTTTTATCGGAGTATTCAGTCTTTCCTTAGTCTTATCTATAATAGGATGACTACCGATCACATGATATTGTAGCGGCTATGGCATATGCACTGCTTTTATGAGCCCTCACAGGGCCTATCCCCCAATTACAAGGTCTCCGCCTCCGCTCCTGGTTAACACAACCTATAACTCAGTTCCTGACAAACCGACAAGAGGAAACAGGTCCCTCTCCTCACATACTCTATATTACCCACAAACCACTTCCTGTGCTCCGGCCCCTGGGCTGAACAATGGAATGGTAATGAAAGTGAAATTCAATGAACATTGAACTGTGGGAGTTTTTTTTCCTTTTTTTTTGTTCGTCATTGTGTCACAATGAACTGGAGCCGGTCAAACACTGCACCTTCCCCAACGGTGCCTTTGTTCCACCAGCGCTGAGGGAGATTTGAATAACTCAAAGTGCCTTCACCAGAGAGCTAATCCTCAGCCCTCACACTAATCAAATGTGTCTCTCTTGTTCGTGCGTCTTAACATTTTTCTATGTGATCGTTTGAATAAAATGGCGTGAGGCCAAGATAGAGGTATTTAAATGAAGTGCTGCTCGCTGACTTACTCCTCTCAGGTGTGCGTTGTTTTATGTTCTCCCAGTTCACCCTCTCTCTCTTTTGAAAATCGGTAAAAAAGTACAAAAAGTAAAGTTATTTTATTTCATTGCGGAAGATCTCGTTTTCTCCACGTTCAGGATCAACCCGCTTATACCCATCTAAAGCTCCATAGACTGTACGGTATAAGTGGACAGACAGGTAGACACCGTTATGCATTACATAGAATACAAGCTCCGACAGCGAGAGTTATATAGGAATGTGTTAAGTGCATTGTTTTACAGAGCTATGTAATATCTTTCTCCTACTGTAATATTTTTCCAATCATCCCTTTTATTTGATTATTTATATCTCTCGCCGTTACTTAGATCCTGGGATTATTTCTCAGCAAAGATTTTCTCTCCCTCTTTCTTTTTCCTCTGTGCCCTAAAGCGATACGACACAATCAAATACAGCTTTATAAACGGATTTCTCCACAACAGCCTGAAACCCGACTCTCTCCCGCTCAATAAGGATACAAATCTTTGGGGGAAAAATATCTGAAACATCCCCCACCGGTCTCCCTGATACACCACGGGGAGAAAAAGCAATAAAAGCAGAAAGATAACAGAGGCTGATTCCGAGTCCAGTTTTGGCACTAATGATGTCCTCAATGTTTCTAGCGTTTTGTTTTCCCACTATCTATACCAGCTACTGTACTCGCTCTTTTGTTCTGACACAACACACTGCGGTGTGAATCACACGCCCTAACAACCATGAGGTGGGTAGACGGTTTGTCTTCATATGTGTGGTAATGTCATTACCAGCACTGCTCTGTATGGGTTTCAAGGGGAAGGTGCTACAGAACAATAGCACTCCTAAGGGAATAGATGTATCATTTATTGTCCCTGTGTAGCTAACTATTTTAACTGGGTCAACCACCCCAACTATCCCCATTAACCACTGCCATGAAATTCTCAACTAAAGAAGCCTTTATCCTCCTAACTCTTTGTTTTATACTCCTACTGCTTTGCATCGGCCCTCAGAGAAGCTTCCAGTCAGCAACATCAGAGCAGAGACTTCTCTCTCATGCGGGGTAAACATGGCTGTCGTGTGAGTGCAACTCTGCAGTCATTTCTGCTGTTCACGTCAGTTTTTTACATAATCTGATCCATTAGGTGTTTATTAATGCCTGTGTGGTGTTATTTTTAAAATGTTGACATTTTTGAGTTAGTAATTAATAAAATACAAAGGTTCCATCTCACAAAACGTAATGGAATGTAAAAACTTTGACGCTCAATATCTCTGAACTACCCTAAACGGAGATAGAACCTTATAATTCTAAGCTCACGACTTGTCGTGCATCCGTCCGTCTGTCTGTCTGTCTGCTAGATAGAGTTCATGGGGCAGAGGCTTCATCTGCCAGACAGACAGTAAGGACATCTGTTGGGCATCCTTGCACAGAAACGTGTGTCGTATCCCTCAAATGACGCACCAGGAATAAGTTCTGACAAAAGGCAACTTTTCCCTTTTAAAGGGGAATGAAGGTAGCGACGGTACTTCATTATAGGCCTTGCCCTCTTGCTCTATCACCTAATCCATTAGGTTGAAGTATTCAGCCTACATTTGCCTTCGTTGAACCATCTCACGCAGATGAATACACCTAGTAAATGCAGAGTAAAAACTCACATTTGTCGAGTTTTTTTGGTCATATTTCTTCTCTGCCCTTTCTGGTCTGTCTCAATGCCTCTAGCAAACAGACTATTGTTACTTGTATGTTATTGTGCCATGTATGTTTTCGCCTCACGATATATGGGTGAGGTATTTTATTATGAGGGTAATAATACCTCTGTATCATGAAGCTGTGCTTTAGACGTACTGATAGAGAGGGAGACATGACTGCTGTCATTCCGCTCTAAGTGCTTTCCTTTTGTGTGAGTTCTTCCTCCTTGGCATCTGCATGGCCTTGCAGAAGAACCCACACACACAAAAGAGGGGCAAGTTTCACTGGGTAATTGGAATAATAATTATTGGGAAGTTAGTGCCAGCTGGGTGACTAAGAAGGTCAGGAAACAGCATGCGGTCAGGACTGGATTCCATATGGCTGGAGACAATACACAGACAGCCCTGCCCCTGGACACACACAACAACACACAAGAACACAAATAACCACTGCTCCCTGGCACTCACTGACTGACTGCACAGGAATGGACTTGGGGGAGGGGGGGGCGGGGGCAGCCGCTAAGACAAAACATGTTAACACGTTGATGAATCTATTTTGTACACTTCAAGTCTGAAGGCCTCTTTCTGACGAGAGGCATGAATTTATAATAATGAATAATAATATGACTTATTAATAACGAATATCTACTTAGTTTTTGCTTTTTGATCTATCTTCATGCACCTCTGACTTTGATGGAAAGCAGACGACGAAAAGGTTAAATTGTCCTTTCTTAGTTACTCTCCCGTTTCACCCCCCCACATATGACCTTACTGCTTACTGTGTTACCATGGCACCAGGAACAACCATAGCAACCCACACTACGCTTCATAAATCTGACTTTTACTGTGTAACGGTCCTTTTAATCTCCATCCCATAGAAGGTTTTATTTGAATTCAGACTCTTTTGGATGGCCTTCAATGGCCAGTTCAGTTGGAGGAAGAATGCCTGGCTGTGTGGGTTTGGAGGTGAAATGGTAGAACAGAACAATGTAGTCCCAGGGTCTCCTTGAACTCTCCTCCCTTCACAGAGTTCTTAGCCAAAGTTACAAAGTGTCCCTTTTCCCCCCAACGACTTTGAGACGAGCCACTGTGTGAAAGTCATCTTTTTTTTTTTTACAACGTTTAAGTCGTTAATCCCGTACGATCATACCTAACTTCCGTGTCTAAAATGAAGAAGAGAGGCTGTTTTTTTTCTCTCCCCAATTTTTTCATGCAACTTAATTTAATTAAAAGGGAAGTTGGCACTCTCCTAGCCTGATCCATTACTTATTCATAAAGTGACTTTGTTTCCTTGCGACCTGTTAATCAGAGGAGTCGGTGGCCAAGCTGTAAAAAACACACAGGCCGACATCCCCTCAAAGCCATCAAACTTTAATGTGGAGGTCACCGTCTCGAGGCACCTGCGAACAAACAATAGATGTGAAAGGGGGACAGACTCCCAAGGCTGAAAACAGGAAGGTGAACAAAATGGAGTCGCTGCTTCGAATTTTAGTGCAGCAATTCAGCTCGGATGCTAAAACACGGACGCCATATACTCTACAGAGAGACATTTTGAGAGCCATTGATCTACAAGTAAATGGATAAGATGGCCCAGTAATAACGGGTGCTTACTCCTCTCCCTCTCACAGCAGCGTCTGTCTATCTCTGGTTGTTACGGTCTGATCGATGAACTGGCTGTGTGAGAGCAGAGCAGGCACTGGGATGGTCATGACTGTGTGAAACCGCTGTCTCCACAGCCAGAGGCCCCTTTCCCTGAGGGGGGTTCAGTGTGTGTGTGTGTGTGTGTGTGTGTGTGTGTGTGTGTGTGTGTGTGTGTGTGTGCGGGCAGTGACCCTGGACATGCCAGCGGTCTCTTTGCGTTCAAGGATGTCTGGCGGAGGAGAGTCAGGGGCCAGACTCCATTATCACAGATTTTCTTCTTGAAGGGGCACGGTGACAGAGTGTGTGCCTCAATCTCATTATGTTTGACAGTGTCACATAATCTTTCTCCAGTTATCTGAGAAACGGGGGACCTGGCGTGGTGTCGGCAGTGAGGCTGTTTCAGTGCGTTCATTCATATCCAATGAGGAGAGTTTATCTTCCAGAATTAACTACCCACAAGAACAAAAACTGCCATTTCTGAAGTAGTCTCAGCAAATCAGACATATAATAGCGATGGCTATTTATGCTGCATACGCTTCCAAGATCTCCCACAAGGGAAATATCATAATGGCCTTGTGAAAATATGGACATATGTTAGAGAAAAATTCACACTTGGCCAGAAATGAAATTACTGCCTTTCAGTACTTCAATGGCCTGGGGAAATATAACGATAAGCTTAACAGCCCACATAAGTGCTCAAAGTCCCCGCTTCATCTGTGTCTCGTAAGGATGATCGAGAACACAAATGCGTACTATAGATCATTTTAATGGTCCTCTTTCTCAGTGTTAATTGAGGATTTCAGCAAATGTGGGGATCTGTCCCCTCTACCAATACAGAGTAAATAGCAGTAACAGTTGTCATAGTGGCAGATACAGTACACAGTACAGCTTGCATGGTCCTTTTTTCTTTTAAACTCTTAGGATCTCTAGAGCAAAGAATATAAATATACTGTATACATAAAACGTACATAAATAAGCCAACTCGGTAACCGAATCAAGAGATCTTTTGAAATCGAAATGAATTTGTTTGCTCCTTTTTGGCACACGCTGCCACACCCTGTTTCAAGATCGACATTCCACGAGCGCGAGCCAATTTGCAAAGATCATTTATGGCTACCAGCTGCTGGAGGCTCATTGAAGTTGTTGCCCTTTTTTATATTTGTTCTTTTCAATTCACTTTATGTTTTCTCTCTCTCTCATTAATCTTTACAAGATCTGCAAGTGTGGTACTGTTTAAGCGGCGCGCTATATTAGCCGTCTGTGAGACTTTTTACATCTATTTTAGGGGAGGCCGTTTGATCAATCACAAAAGCTGTTTTTACTTTAGTTACTACTTGGTCTAATTTATTTTTTTAACACACTCCTGAATATGATGGATTTGATGTGGGTGGGATTTGGAGAGATGATTAAAACACTGTGATATACGAGTGAAAGTAGAGACAATAAAGTAAAGTCTCACTGCCTCTGAGACCGTGTATGCCGAGTGCTGAATCCATTTCGACTTTTTTTTTAAACATTTTGACTCTGAACAAAGTACGCCTTCTCATCACCGACCCGGTGTCTTGCCTGAGACAGAGCTGTATCATCCAACGCTACACCCATTTCCTTCTCCCTCAGAAGTTCACCTTGGTAGGTGCTTTGGGGAAGGGGAGGGCAGGCTGTTTTAAGATGATAATGGTCTTTAATCTGAGCCAATGATGATTTATCAGTGCCTGGCCAGCCTCCCCCAACCGCAGACTTTAAAAGCATGAAATGGAAACTATTACCTTGGAAGTCTCATCAGTCACTTTGAATTTTTGAAGGTGGGGAAAAAAAGAAAGAGAAGGAGGGGATCCTGGTTCTCTAGAAAGCCACTAGAGCTCCAATCCAATTTGCCAGGCATGTGGAGTTTCCTTAAGCCTGTCAAATAGACTGACAAGAAAAGCTGTCACTTCTCATATGGTCAGGATCAGCGCTATTTATAGTCGCATTACCTTTCGCAGACACATTCATAACGTACACATCATTGACACTTTAATACAGTTCACAAGAAAATAGAAAATAGTCAATTGTTTTGTTATGATATTCTCATTAAACACTATGTATAGAATTTGCAAAGCAATATATATATTATATATTATTATATAAAAAATATATTTTTAATGTTATTATTATTTTTATTGATATTTGTTTTACTGAAATTAACCAAGAATGATTTTGAATGGAGGCATGACAGAATGATGCCCCGTCATTAAGAATTACTGATCAGTATCAGGACTTAATGACCTCATGGTTGCCATGTTTACCCTCACATCCACCTGGTCTCCTCATTGGCTGTTGGCCTCTCCTAGCTTGTCCCTGTGTTTGTCCCAGGCCTACCTGAAGCAGATCTGTTAACTCAGTAGGTTTAGCATTACAACAGCCCCCTGTTGTCCTCAGCTATATGGAGAGTCGTGCAAACACAGGCCTGTAATTAAAGGTCTCCCACAAATGCCTTTGTTCCCATGGCCACACAACCTCAGGGGATAGGGTTAATGAGGAGTGTGTGTGTGTGTGTGTGTGTGTGTGTGCGTGTGTGTGTGCGTGTGTGCGTTCGTGCGCGTTTGTTTGGGGATGGCTGGACGCGGGGGTGTCTTTCTTCTTCTACTGTAGACTCTGTGTGCTCAAATACAGGCAGCCAATCATGCACCATCTGTGGAGGGACCCACGGTATGTATGGTCTCTTTGTGTTTAGGGTCACTGTTGGCTAATCCTTTGTCGCTTGTCTGGGAGGAATAGAGGGAGAGTGGCGTCACTTCTTCTGTCCTCGGAGTCACCCGTTCCACAAACAACCTGAAGGTGACAGTGTTTTGTCACAGCCGGTTCCAGCTCCTCACTTTGTTTAAGTGCAGGTTGAAACCCTTAAAAAATGTGGCCATCTAAACCGAGCATGAATATTTCATTTGGACAGTAAAAGGCACATTAGGTGCTGGGCGGCATTCGCTCATTCACACTTTTAATGGCTGTTTGTGCATAGGTTTCCTCTTGCTGTGCCAAGTGGAAGGTGCTGTGCTGTGATGGGGAGGGGAGCTAGGTTTTAAAGTGAGTATAGTTGAGAGAACAAAAGCAGGTACTGTATGGTGCTTGCTGATTCACAGTGTCCCCAGAAAGCCCTTACATAACCACA
This sequence comes from Nansenia antarctica, assembly GCF_963989245.1. Taxonomy (NCBI): domain Eukaryota; kingdom Metazoa; phylum Chordata; class Actinopteri; order Argentiniformes; family Microstomatidae; genus Nansenia; species Nansenia antarctica. The sequence goes on from NC_137683.1 coordinate 14,043,843, forward strand.
GACAGAGAGAGAAGAGAGAGTCTTTTTTACGGTGCCTGCAGCCACATAGGAACCATGGCGCTCTCTCCATCTCTTCTTAAGTGTTAAGATATTCACTGTAAGAAAGTTTCACTGTTATCGCCACTGTCGAATAACAAGAGGGAATCTGAGGATAGGATGTTAAAAGAACGAGATGTAACTTTTAATAACCTCTGGTCAAGATGCCCCTCTCCCTGTCCCCCCCCCCCCCTCTCTCTCTCTCTCTCTCTCTCTCTCTCTCTCTCTCTCTCTCTCTCTCTCTCTCTCTCTCTCTCTCTCACTAGGAGCAGAAACAGTTAGTTTAAAGGCTTAGAGGAGATTACACTCGGATTTGGTCTGTGATAACAGCTCATTTTGGGAAAGGCCTTGCATAGATAGGCACCTGCGGTGAGTGGACTGGGAAAAGAACAACATTTCCTGCTGAACGATGACAGTTTGGCTTAGCTTAGCTTGGTGGTGGCATGTCATCCTTATTTGGTCTCTGGTGAAAAGTATTCTGGGGAACTTTATCAGATCTCTGTGTGCTCTCTGGTAGCCAAAGCCCCTCTAAGGTTACCCACCTGAAATCCCGCAGGCTTAGTAGAAACAACAGGGCTAGCCCGGGCCAGTGTTGGGTATAGAAACGGACCAGAGAGACCTTCAGTCCTCCTTTCGGAGGCGGCCTCTCTGAGGGTCATCTGTTAAGAGGGGAGCGTCGGGAAAGCTGCCATCTTTGCCTAAGACTAAAAGCTTGTCTTAAAACTGGCACGATTGACCTCACCGCTTTGTGTCGGGGCCGTTCTGACAGTTATCTCTGAGGTGGAAAGACAAACAGAATCCTCTTTAGCCTTGCTGTCGTGACATGAAGTGCTTTAAAAAGCTTCATTTTTTTTCTTCTTTTTTTAATGATTTTTTTTGTTGTTACTTGAGCAAATGAACTTGTTTTAATTATTATAATATAGATTTTTGGTCCTATTTTGTTCTCTCATCTGGCCAGCCCTCATTAAATCCTTGTGAATAGAGCATTAAAACATAGAATTATGATGCCAGACCCTGTTTATTGGTATGGCCTTTCCATGCCTGGGTATTGACTGTGAATGGTGGCGATTAGGATGGCGGTCACATAGAGTGTGCTTGTGGTCATGATAATTGAGATGATAATCATGGAGCCCAGACTGGGGTCCTGTCACGTCAGATTGATTGAGTGACGTCTGATGTGAGATGATGGATGTGTACTCGCATTAACCGCGCTGAGTGGTGCCACAGCTCATTGTTCTTTAAACGTCTCTCAGAGTTTAAGGCAACGCTACGACTTCATTACAGCAGAAAGCCACAGTGGCCATAGATCACGGCTGTGACAGCGGAACATTATGTCAGAGTCGTTTGATAATGATGGCTTGAATGCAGAGGTCATGGGTAAAAGTGCTATTAACATATGTAAAGGCCTACGAGGTGGAAGGGAGATAGCTAGAATGTCTTGCTTTTTGTACCAGTGGTCCTGCAAAACTAGTCTGTCTCAGCAGTGTGGAAATAGAAGAGGTCTTCTAACTGAGGAATTATTTAGATCATCTTTTTGGATTCTTCAAATTAGCTCCTGACACATGCTTTGTTGATGGCGGTTTTTATTTTGCTTAGTTGTGTAATGTTCATCCTTATGGATATGGATTATCGATAGATACAAGCATTGTCCAGAGAGATTGATTATTGTCTTTTTTCTCACAGATTCTCCCCTTTATGCATCCTCTTTATGCTGCCTCCCATCTGTCTGTGTCTGACAACCTTGTGACCTACTATTGATTATTACACAAAATGGATAAAGTAATTGAAATGACGCCCCCGGCCTGGATTTTTTTTTCGTCCATCCCCTTGCCTAGCTAGTACCAAGGGTCATGACCCTTGACCCCTCCCTCTTCCCTCTTACTGCATCCCATAAGAGGGCTTTAGGCCCCTAATTCAATAACGGGGATGACAGCCGGCAGAGACCGCCAGGAGAGGAGACTCCGACCAGGATGGGAGAGGGGGGAGACTCTCTCTCATTCCCCTTCTCCTCTTCCCTCTTTTCCCCCAGTACTTTTACCCCCCCCCCGCGCCTCTGGCACTTAGAGCTGGGACCAGCTGTGCCCCAGAGCAAAAAATCATTGGGATCCATCTTTTTAATTCTGCTTTATTACTCCCCACTATCAATATTGTTATTGTTGAAAGTGGCCCTGGCCATTGCAGGCCACTGACTGACGTCCTGGGGTGGCTCTCTCCTTAATTATTGATGGAGGAAGTGAAGTCGGCGTAGGGGGGGGGGGGGGGGGGGGGGGTGGGGGTGTGATGCTAGGTGTGGTAAAAGGGAGGCGTGAATTATTCACTGGCTCATGTGTGGCCCGCTGGGCTATTGACAATCGGAGGGGAGTGACTATTTGCGTTGTGTGATATCGCAGGGTAAATGAGGTACATTACAGGTACATGTCTTCCAGAACACTCCGAATTGGACCTGTGGCTATGCTAGCAGACAGCGGAATATCTGCTCAACTTATTATGCTCTAATGGCAATGTAAATGCGGATATATTACTCGAAATGTCGTCGTAGACGGATCAGCCTTCCAATAGAGTCAATCCCACAGGAAATTATGCGCCAGATGTCCAAAAAAAGACATTTCTTCATATATCAGTAATACATGGCACTACACCACCACTTAGGAGCATTTGAAATCCAATACCTCTCATTCAGCTGGTGGCTGGTGGCTGGTGAGTGTATTGCTCTGGTGGTAGACCATAGAACCATTCCAAGTGAGGTCAAATCTCCTAGCTTGAAGAGGCCTCATCTGTCCGTCCGCATGCTTATTTCCATCTGATTTATTTGCATTTAGTGGCACCATAATTGCTTTTTCAGTCAGAGCGTTATTGTGAAGTACAGTAGGGCCTCTCAGATGCTCAGAATTTTCCTAAATGTGCCAGTATATGGAGGTAAATCTACTACCACTTCAAATATGAGATGCACTGTGAGGAATTGGAAGTAGTATGAGAGGCAGGGGCTGGCATATATTTCATAAGCTAGTTGGCATCAAATAGCAGCACCCTTCTAATGCGGAAAGTATTTCCATCCTATCCCCTGTCCCTGGGTTTTCTTTTTTTTAATAGAAACCCACCTCAAGTCCTGGCTTTCAAAACGCCTCTCAAAGTTCAGCACTCTGCCTTTTATGCTACTGTAACCATGGCACTGAATTCAACAAATGTGGGTCTCTCAAATACGGTGCCAGGGGGCATCCCAGTGAGTGGGAACAGCTGAAGAATGAAACAATTCAAAGCGAGCGAGAGTGTACGCAGTAAAAGGAAGAGTTACGGCCCGCGTGGTCGTCGGTTAAAGGGGGTCAAGCAGCTGTGTGAGCTCGGATGGACCTAGCCAGAAGGACCTAGCCTGGAGGACCTAGCCAGGAGGCCCTAGCCAGGAGGCCCTAGTCAGGAGGGGTGGAGATGCTCCAGGGACCGTCTCCTCAGAGAAGTGTCCTCTGCTGTAATGGGATCGTGGAACGTGGGGAACGTGCAGAATATAGCCTCCCTCTCCGTTTCCTCCTCCTCCTCTTCCCTCGCGTCACAGCTTGCTAAAGCCATTAGCTTGGCAGGTTCCCTTTCGCTCTCTCCTGAGTTTACTCACTCTCGTTTAGCAGGCTGTTAAAGTTCAGACTTGGCCGTCCATTTTGTTCCCCGGTGCTCACGGCATCCACACTTGGCCGGCTGAGGCCCGATTGCGAGATCCTTTCGGGCTCCTTGTTGTCGTAAGCGCTGGCTGGTCGTCTAGCCGCCTCCGGCAAATTTGTTTTCCCTCTGCAGATGATCGTGAGGTGCTGTGAACAGTCGTATGATTTCTGAGGCAATATGCAGTGAGTATTTTGGTCTCCGTCGTCTCTGTGAAGGTGTTTGTGAGGCTACAAGTGTGATATAGTGAGAAGCAGAGAAACTAGCTCACTTTCCCTGTGGCCTTTAGAGTGGCAGGTTAGCTGATATCTCATAAAAGCAGGCTTAAACGCCTGATGGCCCCATAAAAACGAAGCTCCCCTGTTTAGATGAACACGTTAGCCACAGGCCCTCACACCTTTTTAACACCACGTTCCCACTGTCGTGGCCTCCTATTGGTTCCCAGCCACATATAGAGCATGAATACAGTAGGAGTATACCAGCTTTTAAATTCAAGTCTCTGTGTGTGTGTCTGTGTCTGTGTCTGTGTCTGTGTCTGTGTCTGTGTCTCTGTCTCTGTCTCTGTCTCTGTCTCTGTCTCTGTCTCTGTCTCTGTCTCTGTCTCTGTCTCTGTCTCTGTCTCTGTCTCTGTCTGTGTCTGTGTCTCTGTCTCTGTCTCTGTCTCTGTCTCTGTCTCTGTCTCTGTCTCTGTCTCTATCTCTGTCTCTGTCTCTGTCTCTGTCTCTGTCTCTGTCTGTGTCTGTGTCTCTGTGTGAGTGTGAGTGTGTGTATGTATGTGAGTATGTCTGTGTCTGTGTGTGTGAATGCAAGCGTATGGGAGTGTCTTTGTACTGTATGATTAGTTCATCTTTATCATTCGCCTGCGGAAAGCTTTGTCTCGTAGCAGAGAGGCATTGCCCTTATCTGGTGGTGTGAAAGCATTACACATTCCAGCCACAGTCTTTGCCACACCGAGAGAGTGTGAGCACCTCCCAATCAATGGGCCTGGATTACTGGGCCTTAACATCAAAGTTCATCTCTGTCTTTATGGAGGAACGCAGCTGTCAGTCACCCGAGGCTCAGCTCTATACCCACTTCCCAGCAAGTCAGTTCCAGAAAAGTTGCCAGCGTTGGCTGTTCAGAAAGTTACGTGACAGCCAGTCATCCATTTCTCTGCGACTTTATTCTCTAGATTGTTTGTGTTCTGTGTTGTTTTTGTTTGTTTTTTTCCACTGACATATTAAATATCACTCCTGTCTCTGAATAGCTTAGCCTCTCCCTCGATCCGTTGCATTTTCATATAGCAGACAGGTCGGAGAATTCTCAGAGGACAGCTGTGTGTTTTCAGAGGAGCGGGCTGTCACTGGATCTATATAGAGTTATATGAGATCGAATTGGACGTAGCTCATGGGAGTTAACTGAAGTCCATTCAGAAAAAGACTGCATTTTCTTAGAATATACTTTGCCGTTTACTTTCAGCAGCACCCTGGGTACCGTTCAGATCAATGTCCCAGGTATGCTACGCTGTCAGGGTTTTGAGTAATACTCACAGGCCAGCCAATCTTTATGGGTGCCATAGATGGTTTATTTATAGTAAGCTCCAATATCTAATAAAACAGGTTTACAGGGAGATGGACATACCACATAAGAAAAAAATGTCTCACACAGCACATACTACACAGTAACACAGCACATACTTTTTTTTTTAGAGTTAGTACTCTACTGGTCTTTAAGAACTTCCCTGTGAGAGAACAGCCTCCACATCAAATAGGCAGTGAATACATCCTCTTAATCACTGAGTCTGAATCCGAGGTGCTGCGCGCAGCAGGAGTTAAATAATGGATCAAGCTGCGGACTGGACTTGAACGCCTGCTTCTTTCTGGAACAGTCTGTCTGGCGTTCTCTGTTCTGCCTCGGCACTGCCTCTATCCTCGTATGAACCATTGTGACTGTTTCACAACTCACAGTCTCACAAGTCTCCTCCCTTTTGGTCTTGGCTCCATCTTAGAAGTACATTATTGAGGTTTTTCTACCCACAAGCCTTATTCTCTCGCTTTTAGAAGGGACACCTGTCGTCTTTTCTACACTGGCTCTATTGTTCAGTCGCCGCTTTTGGAGAGCTGCTCCAGAGGGGGACACACATTTGGAGACAAAAAAGCCCTCTACATACTGTATATTAAGCTGCTTCTGTCCCGGTCCTTTTTGGAATCAAAGCTTTTAAAACATGCTAGTGTGACAAGTGGAAATAGCTGAGAGCAAAGGCAATGTTCTCTCTCCTCCAAAGACACAGCTGCAGACCCCGTTTCCTTGCATGTTGAGCAACAATGAAAGAAAGAGAAAGTGTGTGTATTTGAGAGAGAGAGAGAGAGAGAGAGAAGAGGAGTTTTTTTTTTATGGAGTGTGTGCCACATTGACAATCGAGCAGCCTTAGTCTTGTTGAGAGTGGCCAGGGTGGGGGTGGGGGGTGGGGGTGGGGGTGGGGAAAGACAGAAAAGGGGAGACTTTGCCGGCGTTTTTAGGAGGCTAGGGGTGATTGTGCGGCTGCCTACGGGTCTGTAAGAGGGCGGAGAGGTGAACAAGGCCTGCACCCCCCCGCTCCCCTTCCTGCTCTCCTCTCTTTATTTCCGCTGAGTGCCCTCCTTCACCCCCCCGGGGGCGAGTTGTTTGTTCCGCCTTCACAATAGGAGAGTCGGAGCAGGCACAGCAGTGCCAGCCCGTACCCCCCGCCGAAGGACCCCCGCTCCACCAGACGCCCCTCTTACCTCGCTAATCAGACCGCCACGCTCCCGAGTCACGGCGTGGCAGGCAGGCACTTGTATGAACGGCGCCTCTTAGGACCGCACTCCATACGGGCTGCTGTGGAGTCTGAACAGAGCTAAGGGACAAAAATACGAGCCCCGCCCACCCCCATAGGCTCGCCAGGAGGACTGATAGGGGAGGTCGTCGGCAGGAAAGGCGCCGGCGTGGATGCGTCAGTCTGAGGGGAACGTGGATGAAGTCACCTTCTCACAAATCCAGGGTATTATAGCTTCCTTTGTCCAGACTGCAGCTGTCACTCAGTGGGGCTGGCGTAAGAGGAACAGTGGAACAGAGGGAGATTCATTGCCAGGGCTCAGGGGCAGAGAGCAAGGAGAGAGGGATGGGGGAACGACGGAGAGAAGAAAGAGAGAAAGTGAGAGCGAGTATTTTGTAGTTTCTACAGGGGTCAGCGGCATTTGATTGCCGCCAAACTCCGACAGATTGGCCGATATGCATCGATTTTCTGTGAAGATTCTCAAAAGATTTTTTTTTTTTTTTATCTTCCCTTCTAAAAATCACCAGAGGTAATGCTGATTTAATCTCCAACAGTCTCTGTAGATCTGTCTCCCAAAGCCTGCCTGTCTCCCCTCCAATATGGTTTCTTTGAAATAAATGATAGTCGGCAGGGATATGGAATAAATATGAGTTAAGCTTTTGAGTTGATGCAATGTGGCCGGTGGCTAATGCAAGCCTGCTACCGTACTCATCTGCGGTATGAAGATATTGAGGACAGACAGCGCGAGAGAAATCTGATATTATTTTAATTGACTGAAGATCAGATACAAAAAATAACAGGCTTTCTGAATTCAAGTCATACCAAACTCTTAAAATCAACAGTTTAGTCTTTTTATTTTGAAATAAATGGACTGCGCTTATAGAGCGCCTTACTCCAAAGCAGCACTTTACAGTGGCCTCTCATTCACCCATTCACACACACACACACACACACATTCACACACCAATGGCGGCAAGCTGCCATACAAGACATCGGCCCGCTCGTTGGGAGCAATTTAGGGGTTCAGTGTCTTGCCCAAGGACACCTCGACACATGGCCAGCCAGAGATCGAACCACCGAACCTGCCGACAATGCCTTCATTAGACGCCGGCTTTACCTCCTGAGCCACAGCCACCCCGAAATGAAATGGTTCATTCCAGGATAGTTCCATATCAAACTGGCATGTATCAGGACGCCTGCAGGATGCCATTTTCATTGAAATAGGACCCTTGAGACTGTCACACTCACTCACTGTGATTGTGATTTGTCGTGCCTGTTGTCTGACCCCTAGGCTGATATGACCCTATAGGGTGACCTGCTCACCTGCTCACCCACTCTCTGATTGGATTGGACCCTTTTATTGGTCCGCTGCGATATTGAGAGGCATGCTGGGAGCTTCACTAGGGTTTCATCCACAAAGGGTTAGCAGAGACAACAGGGGGTTTATGGCACGTTTGCGTCTAACACAAACCTATACTGTCCCAAAGTCGGACATCTGCCGAATCCTCAAAATCCATCAAAAGATGGCTGTTACACGGCCAGTCACCATATAGCCCTGTCGTACCCTTACGAAGCCCAACCACCCGTTTCTGCAGTGTCTGTTTGCCCACACAGAGAAAAGAAAACGAGAGAGACATCCATCTGCGTGTGGGATAAGGGTCTGTGTAAGAAGAATTTACCGCCTTCAACATAACCGCTGTCCTCTCACAAAATCGATCCATTTTGTATTGTTTTGTATTGTCTCTCCTTTGAGGTAACTGTGGTCTCTTAAGTATGTGCATATTTCCCAGCAAGCAGCCCTCTTAGGAGGTGAACAGAGGAGAAGTTGTTCAGGCAGATGCTCCACTGTTTGGCCCACCTCTGCCTCACACTAAATTCAAACACTTTAATCTCCCACAATAACCCGGTGTTCTGAGAAAGTGCTTTTGGGGGGAACTGTCGGCAACAGAGACATTATTGCAGTGAGAGAGAGAGAAAGTGAGAGTGAGAGAAGTGTGTGTGTGTGTGTGTGTGTGTGTGTGTGTGTGTGTGTGTGTGTGTGTGTGTGTGCGTGTGTGTGTGTGTGTGTGTGTGTGTGTGCGTTTGCATGCATGCATTTGGGTGAGATAGAGAAGGCTATAGAGGCTTCACTCTCGGGCCTGACCTTTCAGACAGGGAACACACAAGACAGATATTGAGTGAGTCTCATTGTAAAGGGAGAATGGATCCGTTGGCTTGGTAAATCCCGTGGCATATGGATATGTTATCTCTCCCCTGCTCTTTAATTGCTCTCCTCTTTTGCCTATTTTCCATTCGCTCCCGCCGAAAGGACGACCGTAGACGTCGTCCACGCGAGGCGTGACCGCACCCAAGTCGCTCCCGTGACGATGGCGTGCTATCCTTTACCCCCGGCATACAGTTACATGGTGGCCGACCTTTTTTCCAAAGCACAAACGCACAGGGCTTGTAGTAACCGAACCCTCATCAGCGACTCATTCATTTTCCCCTCAAACGGCTCTATTGTCGGGCTAGATGACACATTCATCCTAATTGCCAGGGCCAGTGTATCGACGCAAATTGCTGGCAGGTTTTGTGTGAGCTCTTGTTTTGTGGGGGGGATTACAGACTTTAATGTATGCAGAGGAGTATTTATAAGCAGTGACACCTGATGTCGACGGCGAGGACCGCGGTGACTAATTGTGTGTGGAGGTGCTTAAGCATGGAGAGGCTCTCGGGCCAGACGGCTGAATCCATCTTCTTTATATATGATGATAGAGCTGCTCGTGTGCTTGGCCCCGTTCGCTACCGACGCCTTCGCCGTAGTTAATTCTCCCCCTCTCCCTTTGTACTCCCAAATATGCCCCTTCCTCCCCAACGTACTGTATACGAATAATCTTTGTCCTGGAGATTCACATAGGCTTCCTCCAAGAAGCTCATCAACTTTTGAACCGCGTCGAGCTCGTCGGTCGGGGGTGAAAAGGAGAAGCGCCCCTGAAGATAATCCAGATAGCGTCGGGGCCCTTTGATCTGCCGTGACAAATTCACCCCTCGTTCGATCGTTCTCTCCATCGTACCACAGCGTGGCCCTACTCCCCTCCGAGCAATTTCCATTCGCAGCGCTTTGAAAAATATCATTGAAGTTTCACACTGCCATTTTTCTAATTTACTGGGGATCTTGTCTCAACTGAACTTATCCAACCCCCCCCACTCCCCCCCCCCTGTTGCCCCTGTGTAACATAAAGTGAGGGATGACATGGAGTACCCCTCTCCATCTACACTGGATGGGAATGGTGTGGGGTCTGAGTGAGGCCTAAGTGTAGACATACCTGGTCGGCACAGCTTGGGATTCCATGGAAATGACAGGGAACTATGTGTGAAAGAGGCTTAACGTTACATGTTTTGACATGGCTGATCTGTGCATGATAGTGCTGCATTTTGACATCATTCTTATCGCACCCCCCCCCCCCCCCCCCCCCCGTTGAGCTGTATAGCGGCACTTATTAAAGTGACGTGCTCTTGGGACACTTAACTCCTCCTACTGTCCCCGGCTCGCTCCAGGTCTGTTGTGTATAATGGAGAAGAAGCGTTTCTGAAAGTACGGTACAGGTAGGATACAAATGCGTGCCGTACCGTGCCGTACCGGTCAATGGAAAAGCGCCAATAGAGGCGTGTTCATGGCCTCGTATTTGGGCCACAGCTGGTTCGCCAGCCGGTTAACCTGTGACCCAGTGGCCCATATCTAAGATGCTGATGGAAGCGCTGACCTCCCCGGGGGGGTCACAGAGGATATGTCAGGAGTCTATCTGTTTGTTTGCTGTCAGCCGCTAGCCTTGTCTATGAGCAGACAGAGGGATTAAGCTAATTGCATGTGTTTGAGTTCCCATATCCACTCCAGTCCCTCCCCCACCAATCAGATGATTTTCTTGCTTCCTGCTACAGGCACGGAAGGCAAGTCGGCACGTCAACACCCAGGCAAATGTGTCTTCACACGTTTGCGGTAACTAATCGGGGCAGAATTCGTTTTGTTCGCAGATGTTGTTGTTTTCTCAGGATTTTTTGGGGGGAGTTTGTTTTCTTTTCCGTTTCCTGCTCTTTAACTGCGTGTGTGTGTTGTAGCTGAGGTTGTCGCTTCTCTGGCAACTGCTGTGCATTGTGGGAGATCTGCAGGGAAACCCCCGGTGTTTCTCCCTGTGTTTCCCTCAGTAAACACTTCGAGTAGGCAGCACAGATGTACAGTACTTGACGGTACCATATGTAGTAGATAAAGGTATTTATATTGTTTTAGGAAACAAACAACCTTTTACTGGCTCTGTAAAAGACTTGCTGTTTTATGATAACTCTCTTGGCAGAGGTGAAGATTATTTCCTCATGGGCCTGTGCAGCAGTCAATGGGAACGGAAACCCAGAAACCCACTGCAACTGCATTCTTTAACTCTCTTCAACACTCTTGATCAAAAACCCCCGATATACCCTTGAAAATGTACTTTGCGACCGTCTATGAAATGTACAGTACATAGGAAGGAGACGGGACAGGGAAGAATATGGAACAGTCGGGAAAAATATTTCGAACATGTTCGATAACCTTGAGGTACTTCGTGAAAACTGAAACGAAAAGTGGATCTCGTAACGGATAGAAACGGCAAGTCAAGAGGCATCGAACCTCAGCCTGAAGGCATAAACTCACACATCAATGATCCATATAATCGCCCTCATACATACAAATGAACATAAAGGCCCTAATGCATGCTCTCAGTACCTCGTATACATAAAGATGTGGGAATCAAATGGGGTATAACTAATACAATTGATTTTGATAGGGCCGTGGAACAACAGAACCAGAGTGGTTCTGTATGATGGCTCTGACGGTGCAGATCCAACTCCATTCGTCCTTTATGAGCTGCTTTTTAGCCGTTGTTTTAATGAAGGTTGATTGGCACCATTTCCTAGTGCCCATTATCATCAGAAGGATGTGCTCGCTGTAATCTGCAATTATCGACGTAATTGGCGCTCATGATCCTCTGGGCTTAAATAAGCAATCAGGTCCTCCGCTGGTCCACTGCTGCTGCCACCTTGGAGGAAACGGTATGACAGCGTGACGCGCTCTAGTGTCAAACGTCCGTCTTAAAGTGCTCGCTTTCTTTCTTTTTTTTCTCGTCCACAACCCCCCCACCCCCAACCGTCCCCCCTACCCCCATCACTGTCTGTCCACAGCCTAAGCCCCCCCTACCCCCCACTGTCTCCCCCCCCTCACTTATGCTGCCTTTGTCTTTACCTTGCTCTCTCTGTCTCTCTCCCCCCGTCCCCTCGCTCTCTCTTCCCCTCTATGGAATGTATAAACCAGCCCCTATTATCAAGCCGGTTGTCTTATCATAATTATGTGGTTTGTCAAACGCTCCCTCTGTTGGTGGTGATAAAAGGAGAGCTTGATTAAGCGGAGGGAAGGGGCATTGATTCCTATTGACAGGCTCTCTCAAAGCTCCTAATGAGAGAGATGCAAATGAGTTTTCAACAGCGCAGTGTTTAACGACTGCACGCCATAAAGGCCGACATTCTTTTACAGTGTAAAAATAATCTGTACGTTCTAAAGGGTCCATGTATCATTCACAACGGGGCACCAGGGACACGTTCTGTAAGATACATATATATAGTGCAAATGAGCGGATCGTTTGGGTGAAGGTGAAGTGGCTCCCGATGGGCAAGGGCCATGTGTTTTTCTTATGGAGCACGTCCAGAACTTGGCCACGTCTCGGGGCTGTGGTCTAGGCTTGTCTGTATAGATTTTAAAGAGAGCACTTGAACATTTAGACGACGACTGGTCATTCCCAAAGAAGGATGAATGTCTTTATTGTTGTATTGATAAAATCACTCGGCCCCTCGTTATGTACGATATACTGTTATTGCTCCATGCTTATCCTCCCCCCTCCCTTCTCTCTCTCTCTCTCTCTCTCTCTCACCACAGCTGCCGCCTGGCTCCTAGCAACCATGACCGGATACAGCGGCTGAGAAATGAGTTCCAGCAGGCTAGGCAGGATGATGATCCGGATGACCGCAGACGGACCTACAGCTTCGAGCAGCCCTGGGTGAGTGTTTAATACCCCAGCCCCGGCTAAAAACCTGCGTTGCCCCGCACGGACCCCCACTCTAAGACTGACCACCCACCTATCCCAACCCAATCCGACTGCTTCCTTCTCTGCCTGCCTTCTTGATTGCTGCTCTGTCTTGCCTGCCTACTGTTCCAGCTCTGCACCCGACGTTTCTTTGGGATTTTTTAGTCTTTGCTCCCGTCTCAACTTGCTAAGACTACTGTGCCACTGTATCGAATGTTTCCAAGGTAACACCAGGACATGCTCATGTTGACAGTTGGAAAAGTGGTGCTCGACGCCCTCAAACATGTCCTCCCCTCACGGTTCTCTTCCTGCTAAACTTTTACTGCCCAACTCCTAATCCTCTTCTGTGACCTGGATCCAATTTCTAATTAGCCATCTTTGTCAGTGTCGCTGTGAATTTTGGAAATATGGGACATTGCAGAAGAAGACGAAGTAATCAGAGACAGTAAATATTCAGGACAAATTGAGAGAGAAATTGTAACATTGCATTCCGCTCTTCATTTCCATCTTTATCAGAGTTAATTAGTGGACATTTTTAATTAAATTCTGAGGACACTTCCCGTTTTACTCTCTTTGATTGATCTTATACTGCAATGGAATTATTATTATTTTTTCATAGCAAAATGTAATCAAGTTAATTAGTTTGATTATTTAGATATCTCAGACTCCTCTCCTGCTGCTGCATATCATTTTTTTAATTGCGACAATGTCTAAAATGTCAGTAGCTACTAAGTAATAGTATTATTTACTAGGGGTGTAACGGTTCACGTATTCATACCGAAAATCTTCGGTACGGGTGGTTCAGTTCGGTTTGCGTGTGAACCGAACGAGTGCAGCGTTGTACTGCACGTGCAAAACTTTGTAATAACTAAGAAATCTCAGGTGCCGTGTTGGTGAATTTGCTCTGAGAGCGCCGGAGCGCACACTAGGTTCAACGTCCTAGAGCAAGTAATTTGATTGGACTAGAGGCATTCCATGAACGCTGATCAGATTTCCACAGTGTATTTACGAACGCACCCTCAGCCAGTACGCATGCGTACACAGAGAAATAGTCAGTACTTTTTTTTACCAGTCGTTTACCAGGCGAACGCAGTTAAACTAGAGCTTGAAGTTCCTCCAGCATCCCTTAAATCTCCTGTTTGGGAACATTCCTCAGTTACCTACAGTGACGATGGTACAGGTGGATCAGACCAAAGCTATATGCTGCATTGTTCAACTGCCATCAGGTACGCAGCTGGCAATACATCAAACTTGCTCATGCATTGTGAGACGGCATCAAACATCACAGCTACAAAAAGAAAACACAACTACCTAACAATGCTAACAATTCAGACCAGGCCAAAGCAATAACAAACGCCAAGGTGTTTTATAGCAGTGGACCACACTCTGTTGTTGAGAACAGGTTTTAAACACATGTTGAAAGTAATGGAGCGTTGTTAGGTAGTTATCTCGTCAACATTTCAGCCAGGAAGTCATACCAGCCCTTTATAAACAACTATATGAAAATACAATGAATGTCAGTACAAGCTGTGAAGTTGAAAAGCTGTGAAGTTGAAAGCTGCTTATGTGAATACAAGTACAGTACAGTTCAAGTACAGTTCATTTTCTAAATGCTGCACCTTAATGGATGTTTATTCTATTATATTTTTTATAGAGAGAATATTTATTTTGGATTTACACATTTTCTGTAAATTGTACTACTTGTACTTATTTAAGAAAGAACGACCCACTGTTTGTTCAGTAAACCACTGTTTAATAATTTTAAATGTTTTGTGATAATTGTTGGGATCATGTTTACCCTGCTATACCGAGAACGTACCGAACCGTGACTTAAAAACCGAGGTACGTAACAAACCAAAATGATTGTGAACCGTTACACCCCTATTATTATTGTTTATTAGATTCGCACTGAACATTGTGTATTAACATGTTTTCTTTTACTCAAGTGAGTCGTTTATATTCAAAGGTTAGAGGCTATTTTTTTCCTTAATCTTAATGCAAGAAGAAGAAAAAAACTGCCTCAGCCCAGCTCGATGGGAACTGAGTCACAAAGGTGAAAGGTCAAATAGCTGTGTATTTTTGCGATGTAATGGCTTGAGACAGACATGGCGGCTTGTCCTGTGACTCTCTGTTCATAGAGCAAAGTGGGATTTTAAAAGATGACAGGCTAATTAGTGTGCATAATACAATTATGGGTCATTGTACCAAGGTTGAAATATGCCAGGTTGAAATCATTCGCCTCAAATTACTTCACAGGACCAACATAGAATCTCAAACATCTTCGCCATCCATAATGTTTTACTTAATAATAATAATAATAATAATAATAATAATAATATTCACATGAGAGATTGCTTAGTTGTGATGGTAGAGCATTGACACATCTCCCTCATACCCATACATAACACCAGCTACCTTCACTATAGCGTAGCCTCAGTGTCTTATTGAGAGACCAAAGAGTCTGGCGTGTCTAATGCTGTCGTTATGTTCTGTTATGTTATGTGAGGGGAGGGAAGGGAAACGTTACTATTAGCTCAGCATGGTTAAGGCCACTCTCTAAGCACCTAATTGCTTGTGATTGTGTGCATTGTTTAAAGTATATAGCTATTCCGTGTAACAAGAAGCTGTCCCTGGAGTATGAATGGAGTATGAATGTGCTTTCATGTCCTTTCATCATAATAACAAGGATTCAGAATGAGACATGCAGGAGAGAGCATTTTAACTCTGTTAAGGGCCTCAAGTAAAATCATGTCATATGCCAAACATAAACAGAAAACAAGAAGGGCTTGATGTTTAATACTGAAAGGAACACCTTGTGATATTGAAACGTCATTTAAATTGACAATTCATCTGAGAAACAGATTTTCCTTTTAAAAGTGTCAATTTCAGTGGAAAAACAAAACATGGGTAATGTAAAACATTGCCCTGGCACAGAAGCTTTTGAAATATAATCGGTCCATATACACAGTTTTAACTGCCTTAAGGAGTTATGTCCTACAACACATTAAATGTGTGGTGCGGTCTAGCATGGAGGTCTGTCTCACCAAACCAACATGGGGACCCTACATCACCCAGCCCTCAGAGGCAGACATAAATATCCTCTAGAATAGCCAGAAATCACCGTAGCACCCTCAACTCTCCCCTGATCCCTGATCAAACAAACACCTTTGAGGTTATGTTAACTTGTGAATATACTGTTTGTTTTTTGGTGAGGGTGTTGCTTACTGAAATCAGCTCCAGTCAATCGTCGGTGGAAGGGGCTGATTTACTTGGAGACATAAGTCTTACCAATGAGAGAGAGGGGGGGGAGAGAGAGAGAGAGAGAGAGAGAGAGAGAGAGAGAGTGCACACACACACACAAAGAGACAGAGAGACCAGTGTTAAAGTCAGTTGGTAGTGAGGTAGAACACGGGCCTCTCCAGGGAGCCGGAGTAAACTGAGGTGTGTCCTGCGCCAGCTCTCAGGAGAGCCTTGAGGCTCTATAATGGGGAACACTCAGGTCAGACCTTGAATCCCGACTCTCTATAATAGAATAATGATCAGTAATGCACTGGCCATGCCTGTCACAAACTCTCAGCCAACTCGCACAATTAGCCCTGTCTTATTTGCTCTCCCTCCCACATTGCAATGTGCTGGTGCCGAGATCCTGAGAGGGGATTTCCAGATGTTCATCATAAACCTCCATGAATTTTTTTCCAGAGGGGTTGCCTCTCTCTCTCTCTCTCTCTCTCTCTCTCTCTCTCTCTCTCTCTCTCTCTCTCTCTCTCTCTCTCTCTCAATAAAATCAATAAAGTCAATCTTTGTTGTTGGGTGGGAGAGAGCGAAGCCCATTGAACATGACCACTCAGACAAGTGTGAGCGTTAATACTGGTAGTTGGATGAAACACACTTAACTAGCTCGTTTATGTGAATTCCTTTGATTTTTACAATCAAACCTACCAGTACGAAGCGAAAAACTCTCCAGAAGTGCAGAGGGGGTATCCAGAGGGATTTCATAACGCAGGGGGAAATAGCGTGCGTTCTCATGTGATCATGTGGAACGTTAAGTAAGCCACTTAAAAGAGAAATCACTTGACTTCTTAGAGGTCAGAGGTCAGGGCTAAGACCATTTGTTAGACAATCCTGCCCTGTGATGGTAGTGTATCAACCCAGTGTTGCGTTAACCAAAACCTCAGCCCCCTCTCTCAGGAACTCGACATGGATTCACTTGGAGAGGAGCGTGGCGTATCGTCATAGATACCGTGACACAGACACCATCCAGAACCCTTTATCATACAACTGGGTACTTCCATACAGAGCTGTGTTGTCTGTTTCTGTTCAGAGATAAGATATAGTGGTATAGAGTGTGGGAGAGGAAGCTACGATGTGCTAAACGGTCCAGTATGAGAGGGTCCTCACCCGAGGACTCGTACAAGCAGCCAGGATGGGGTCTGATGTTGTTCTGTGTCCTGTATGTTGGTAGTACTTAAGTCTATAATGCGTATCCAGATAGCAAAACCACTTCCCATTTGTGTTGGTTCCTCTGGGCCGAGACCAGGAAGTGGTGGGCCACACTCTGTGTTTTGCGGACTGGTACTTTGCCTCGAGCAGCACACCCTCTTTTTACCACAAATGGACTGGGCTCGCTTTTCGCTCTTAATAAATTGGCGGGATTGGTGGGTTTGTGCAAAAAACTTTAAAGGGAATCATTAACAACTGAGCAACTTTTTTTGGTCTGGCCGTGCCTCTTTCTTTCCATTAGTATGGAAATGTTCTCCATATGGCTGTTTGTGTAAGGTGGAGTCAGACCTCTGGAAGTCATTCTCTATCCTGTGGGGTAAACAGCGTAGTGACCCAGCATGTGGAGGATAGGAGGCCCATATGTATGTACTGACCCCTCTCCGCTCCCTGCTTTGATATCTGAATGGGTTGGGTTGGGTTCCTCTATGATCTTAACTATTAGACCCTGGCTCTCTTTTGTTTTGAAGGTCTAAGGCTCACCCTTTTCCAGCTGTTTTCATGGTTCCTTATTTTTGATAGCTGCAAATCATTTTCATAATTATGTCGTCGTCGTCGTCGTCCCCCGCTCTCTCTGTCTGTCTCAGAATGTTCTGATGTTTAAACAGGTGGGATTATTTTTTTGCCTTTGTGGTTCACATGTGAAAGGAACAAGGTAACAAATAATAAAACATGCAGCATTGACATCGTGTTCCTGTCATTGAATAAAAAATGAACATGGAAATATTTTTGATTTGATTTCAACAAATGTCATCTTTTATACGGCGTTGTATTCCAGCAGAACGGTGAATAATCTGATTCTCCTTCCTGGCTAATGCCATTACTCTGACTGATTCTGTCTCCCAGCCATTTCTCATGAATTCTCAACATGGCGTCATTCTATTCTAACGGAGTAGACCTGAACCCAAGCAACGAGACCCAGAATTCATGTCTTTTGGCTGCTTTACATTACGTTTCTTTCTGCGTGACTAATTATTTTCTTGCCATCACTTTTAGCCTCAATACAATCATTTCTCTTTCTTTTACAGCTATTCTGATATTACTTAATGTGCTCAAGAATTTCTGAGTGGGAGAGATTTGTTATTTCAGTGAAACCTGAAACATTGAGCTCAGTTCATTTGACACACATGTAATAGCGTTATTTATTCTTGCTCTGAGGGCTGGGGAGGGCTTGGCGTGTTGTTACGGGGAGGGTAATTGCGCTGTTATTGCAGCTGTCCACAAGGAAAAGCAACAGCCATATCCATTTTAAAAACACAATATGTTCTCTGATGCTGAAACAATTCACAATTACAATTGTAATTCTACTGAGGGGTCCTCCTCCATCGTATCATCCAAAGCCTTTGATGAAAACAAGAAAAAAAAACACTTGATTCAACCAGACACAAGCACTCCTCTCATGGCTGTGGTTAATTGGGTTGTCATGAGCGAGCTCATTAGCAATATGGTGTGTGTTGCTGGGATGATTTCTCCATGTCAACCCGCTCTGATGAATGCCGAAAACAACGCCACTTCCTGGTTTGGATTGAAGTGTGTGGTCAAGGTCCCCGGCTAAGCATGTGTACGGTCGGTGAATGGTAATGGTGCTGCCGTCTCGCTCTCCACTCAGGGTCAAGGACATGTGGGATGCACTAATGACAGACATGCCTTACCCAATCAGAGGGGCACCTTGTTTTGCTTCATTAACACCTACTAACATCCTCCTCCAAATAACCTCCTCAGTAACCCTGGACTCAGCATTGTGTGTGTGTGTGTGTGTGTGTGTGTGTGTATGTGTCTGTGTCTGTGTCTGTGTCTGTGTCTGTGTCTGTGTCTGTGTCTGTGTCTGTGTCTGTGTCTGTGTCTGTGTCTGTGTGTGTGTGTGTGTTAGGACTAAGAGTGTCTTGAATGAGTTCTGTAAAGACAATGCATAGTACAGTACATGTGCTGTGTGTGTAGACACTGTATGTGTGTGTGTTAGTGTGTAACAGGAGTGTGTGTAATGGGAATATGTTTCAGGCTAACACGGGTCCATACGCCCAGACGGGCCGCCACTCTGTGTCTGTGGAGGCGCAGGTGCAGAGACAGAGGCAGGAAGAGAGAGACTCCTTCCAACAGGCCCAGAGACAGTACAGCTCCCTCCCACGGTAAGAGAAGCTAACACTATCTCTTCCCCCCTGCCCCCCTCCTCCACTTTTTCTTTTCCTCTCACCGTCTTCCTGTCTTTCACACTTGCCGTCAAAATCTGACATTTTTGTTATCGCTATGCTTTTCAGCAAACACTTATTCCGACTACAATCATCCATCCAAACCTATACCTCCCTCAGTGGCTTCCAAAAAACTTGTTTTCAAACGGATGGTTTATCTCTGAAACCTCCGCCCTCTGCGACTCAACGCGGAGTTCAGAGCCATGGCTGTGTCACTTCATCTTCTTTTTTTTTGGTTTCTTTGCATATTTGTCAGAAATGTCAATAAAGCTTATAGTATCTGGGATCTAAAAGCCTCGGGGGCTGAGTTTGGTATCAGTGTTTGCATTTCCAGCTGTCTCTCTCTGATGCGTTCATATCAAACACCCATTCCTCTCTAATCGCTCTCAGTCAATGCAAATCAAAGAGGCATCGGACGCAGATGGAAAGCTTCCTCACATAAGCTTTACATACTTAAAGAGAAAAAGCAAATCTTAACTGAAGGCACCCGTGATGCAGTTTGACTGTTTGAGAGAATTTATTCCAGTTATCCAATAAAAGTTTCTTTCCTCCTAACTCTTTTTTTCCTTAGCTGAAGGCGAGCCAAAATGTGTTATTATTTCCTGGAAAGTTTTGGAACTTGGAGAATGGGAAAAAAAGTGAAAGCTGCTTTATTTTGTATACAATTTACATTTTATTATCAAATTGTGTCTTTAGACTCTGATTCCTTTGTGGCTGTTTCAAACAACGACAGAACGTGTGTGTGTTTGTGTGTGTGTGTGTGTGTGTGTGTGTGTGTGTGTATGTGTGTATGTGTGTGTGTGTGTGTGTGTGTGTGTGTGTGTGTGTGTGAGTGTGAGCGTGTGCGTGTGCATGTGCATGTGTGTCTGTGTGTGTCTGTATGTGTGTATGGGGGGGGGGGGGGGGGCTCTCACATGGAGGAATCCAGGTTTTATTTGCCAAAGCAATTACTCTCTCCAGGGACGTGCAATTCCAGTATCAGTCAATGCAGAGGTTTGCACAAACAACGCTCATTTAAACGCTGCGATCATCTAATGTCTGTGGTCTTGGGAGAGGGTCGTTTCTCGGTCGATTAAAACCTGCTCCTGCCCATGGCTATGAATGTGTGGTCCACTCTGACACTCAATCAATAAGCACAACGATTCTGGACAATCCATACCTTTCTTTCATAATGTGTTGACTGCAGACATGTTATTTGATGTGGAGGCTACTTGTCCCTCGTACCTGCATTCTTCGGGTTTCTCTTGGGGGAAAAAATCCATCTCTCCTGAGAGAAAAAACACTATCTGAGTATGTCCTTTGATATGCATTCCTGCCATAATCTCATAGAGCATCTTTACGCCAGGGTCAGATCAGTGTAGCGTGCCATGTGACCCCAGGGAGGGCTCATCATGGACAAGGGCTGGACACAGCTCCTCATTAGGATCTGACGGTCTTCCCTCTGACTCTTATTCCTTCCATTAATCCCCATGCTCCTCCTGCTCGGCCTCCACCCTTTTTAACGACTTGAAAAACGGGAAGCAAGAGCAGTCATCCATAGCCAAATGAGGACATTCCCAAAAACCCACGCTCCCCAAAAAAAAACTCCCTGGGAAGGGAATGCTATCTGATTACTGGTAGTCTTAGTAGTCTGGGATAGTGAGGATTGGGGTAGCCACTAATGAAGTCTTGTTATTGCAGCAAGATTAGCTTGTCTGGCCTGGCTGCGGAGCAGGGGGATGATGCCTGTATTCATACCTGTGTGGTAACAAGATGATGGTTTTAGCAAGACTACTGTTCATTATTTTTATCGTCTGGGAGCTTATTAAACAATGTCGCTCCATGCCGTCGTGTCGGGAATCCACGCCGGCGTTCCTCCGCTATCCCCGTGATCTACTACTGCTGCTGCGCTCCACCGACACACCTGCTCCCCAGCTACCGAGGGAGCTGTGGGCTCGGCCTCCGGACCACCACGGCCGCAGACTGAGGAGGAGGGGGAGACGCGGAGGGGTGAGACAGCGAATGCGGAGAAGAGCGGACAGGCCACCTCTGCCTTCTATGGTTCTCTGCAACGCCCGTTCATTGAAGAACAAAGTTGACGAACTCCGATGCAACACCAGAGCCCAACACGAGTACCGCGACTCGTGTCTGCTCGTTTTCACCGAGACCTGGCTACAGAAAGACGTACCGGACTCGCTTGTGGACCTTGAGGGCTTCTCTCTCGTGCGCTCCGATCGGAACTCAAACTCCGGGAAGCGTATAGGAGGTGGCACCTGCGTCTTCATCAACCAGAAGTGGTGCTCTCAATTCACCACAAGAGAGTCTGTCTGCAACCCTGACATTGAGCTGGTATGTTTAAGCCTCAGGCCCTTTTATCTTCCTCGAGAATTCGGGAATATTGTACTATGTACAGTTTACATTCCACCGAGTGGTAATGCTGCTAGAGCAGCCAGCGCGATAGCAGACTGTGTGCACAGACAATTGAAACGCACTCCTGAAGCACCTTGTTTTATTGCCGGCGACTTTAATCACTGTAAGCTTGAGTCTGCGCTGCCTGGATTCACGCAGTATGTTAAGTGTAACACGCGAGGTGAACGAATCCTTGATAAATGCTATGGCAATGTTAAGGACGCCTACACTGCCAGGGCTAAACCCCCGTTAGGTAACTCCGACCACAATGTTGTCCAGCTAATTCCCACGTATAAATCTCTGCTTAAAAGTAGCAAACCCCAAGTTAAAACAGTTCATGTCTGGAATGATGATGGCATTGAAACCCTAAAAGGCTGCTTTTCCTGTACCGACTGGGACCTCTTTCACGGTCTGGACCTTGAAGAGGCTACTGACACTATTACAGATTATATAAAGTTTTGCAGAGATAACGTGCTACCCCTGAAATCTATAACTGTGTACCCTAACAACAAATCCCATATCACGAAGGAAATCAAAAAGTGCATAGTTCAGAAAAGAATTGCATTCAGGAATAAGGATCTTTTGGCCATGAGGAACATCCAAAAAGAACTGAATCACAAATTAAGGGGGGCCAAGAGGAAACAGAAAGAGACATTTGAATCCCACTGCTCTTCTATGAACACTAAAAAACTATGGGACTCCATGAAACATATGACTAACATGGCCCCAGCTAAAAGGTGCCTTAGTGTCCTAAACGAGGGTGAAAAAGCCAATGAACTTAACCATTTTTATGCCAGGTTTGAGACTGCCGACTTCTCGATGGAGCAAACAGTGGCTCTTCAGGCGCTGCCTGAGTTGGAAGCAAGTATCACCATTGAGCAGCGCGAGGTACAGAGACTGTTCGCTAACACCCGCCCTAGAAAGTCCTCCGGACCGGATGGCATCTCTGGGCTCATGCTAAAGTCCTGCAGTGAGGAGCTGGCTGAGGCCTGGTGTCCTATCTTCCAGAAGTCTCTGGACTCTCACACTGTTCCGTCCATCTGGAAAGACGCTATCATTATTCCTGTTCCTAAGAAGGCTAGCTGCAAGGAAAATAATGACCTGCGACCAGTCGCTTTGACATCTGTTGTAATGAAATGTTTTGAAAAATTCATTATATGTAAAGTGAAAAATGCAGTCAGTTGCTCTCTGGATCCTTTTCAGTTTGCGTATAGATGTAACACAGGCACAGATGATGCAACCTCAGCCATGGTGCACTTCATATCTAAGCACTTAGAGGACCCTACCTACTATGTCCGACTCCTATTTGTTGATTTCAGTTCTGCTTTTAACACGATACAGCCGCACCTTTTAATTGAGAAGTTAAATGGGCTTAATGTCCCCCCCCTCATTATAAAATGGTATCACTCCTTTTTAACTAACCGCACACAGCGGGTCAGTGTTAATGGCACTCTTTCGGAACCCAGAACCATAAGCACTGGTGCTCCACAGGGTATAGTCAGTTCCCCCGTGCTCTTTACTTTATACACAAACGAGTGCAGAAGCACCTACCCTAGCAACCGCATCATAAAATTTTCGGATGACACTGCCATCCTTGCTTTAATCAAAAAGGACAGTGACCTAAATGACTATTATTCTGAAATCCAGAGGTTTGTTAAATGGTGTGATGTTAACTGCCTGGTTTTAAATGTTAAGAAAACTGAGGAGATGGTGTTCGACCCCAGAGGTGTTGGGGACCACAGGCCTGTGGTCATCCACAAACAATCCATCTCTCAGGTCGCCTCTTACAAATATCTTGGGGTTTTCATTGATAACTCACTCACCTGGAGCACTCATGTAGACAGCCTTTGTAGCAGATTACAACAACGACTACACTTCCTACGCCGCCTTAGAGTTCATGGAGTTGACCCAAAATTTATGCTACTTTTCTACCAGTCTGTCTTAGAGAGTCTCATCAGATACGGCATTACATCTTGGTTTGGTAACCTATCTGTAAAACTAAGGTCCAAACTGGTCCGACTGATACAGACTGCATGGAAGATCATAGGGGTGAAAGACCACTCATCCCTGCAGTCTATTTTTGAACAGGCTACTCTCAGACAGGCTAGTAGAATTCTCATGAATCCCTCCCATGTCCTACATGCAGAGTATGAACTGCTGCCCTCTGGGAGGAGGTTCAGAGTCCCCCGCGCTAGATTAAATAGATTTAAAAATTCTTTTATTCCCGTTTCTGTTAAACTTTTAAACTGCACCAGATGAATGTAACTTATCTTGCTTATCATTTTATTTCCACTCTTGTTTTAATCAGGTCTGCCTTCTGTTTGTGTGCTAATATCCTGTATTGTCTGTTGCTCTTTGTTGGCTGCTGTGGGGTGTAAGCCCAATACAAATTTCCCAGTGATGGGACAATAAAGTGACTCTTGACTCTTGACTCTTGACTTGACTGATAGCAGGAGAGTGGGCTGATTAGCTCTAGTAGCAGGCAGGATCAACGTCTTCCAGTGGCCAGTGTGAACTGGCATGGCTACTCATCTGGAGGCGGGGGCAGGGGTGGGGGTGATTGCGCGTGCGCGTGCGTGTGTGTGTGTATGGGTGAGTGTGTGTGTGCGCGTGCATGCGCGTGCGTGTGTGTGTATGGGTGAGTGTGTGTGTGTGTGTGTGTGTGTGTGTGTGTGTCTCTGCTCCCATTTTTATAAACCCTGATCTATACCAGCTGGATTGTAGAAAAACATCGACACAGCAGCCACACATTTCTCTTGAAGCCAACTTCCCGGCTTTGTTTGTTATGTTCTGTCTGTCTAAATTTAACCCACGTTTTTGTCATGACGTATCTTTGCTTTCAACTCCCAACTCCCTCCCTCGAAAACCGAAGCCATCCTCTGCGTTCCATGTCCTGGAGTGGGGGTACGAGATAAAGAGTGCCACACCTCCGACGTATCAATCATGCTAAGATTTCGAAAGAACGATACGGCCATACGGATGATATCGCATTTATTGTATTTTTTTTTCTCCCAAATCAATGCCCAATCTGGCGTGGAATCACAGGTCGCTGACTTGTAAAATCAAGCGTCTCGGGTTTCTAAATCAACATCTTCTACGTGAACGGAGCCCGTTGTTGAGCCAGAGCATAAACGTGTGGCGGGCCCACCAGTCAGAGCAGATCCTAAGCATGTGGTAAGACTCTCTATGCAGTCTGCCCCCACATCTGCCCTGGCTTGGATCCTACCTCTACTCCCCCCTTTCACACACACACACGCACACACACACACACACACACACACACACACACACACACTCACACACACACACACACACACACACAAACAAAGAACCACACTCTCTGTGCCATGTGTTTCAGCTCATCCCTTCTCTCTACCCTGGGTGAGCCACGGGGGCAGACATGCACAATGGTGGAGATGTGGGATTCTCATGTGAAAACAGAGAGGACAATACAGGGGAATGGGGATACACAGAGTTAGAGAGAGAGAGAGGGAGAGAGTGAGAGAGAGGGAGGAAAAGAAGTGAGAGATATGGATGGTGGCAGGGGGAGAAGGGGGAAGAGATAATGAGGATATGGGAAGAGGAAGAGGATAGGGAACTGTGTTTTTTATTGGGTGAACCGAATAGAGATGCACGTCTTCAGTTTGTATGGGCGGATGTGGTCTTATAGTCGTGGACTGTTTTCTATTTCAACAGCCAGGGAAGCCAGGTCATGTCAGAGACAAGACCAAAGCAATCCCACACAACTGTTCCCTTCTCACATCACTAGCTCTGATAAATATCTAGTTAAAAGTCATCTTTTTACTAACCACAGCAAAAAAGTGTCTGGAGACAAATGTCAGCCTATAGTTTCACGGATTCCTTTTTAAGCTAAGAGTTTGACAGGACAAAAAGGTGGACTGAGAAAGCGGCGCTTTGTGCTATTTTCTTAAATATAGCTTTAACTGTATATCTCACTGCCACCTCTAATGACAGTTGCACAGATAACAAAAACAGGCAGCCAGGCTTCTTAGAATGTGTGTCGGTCTAAAAGCTTGTAAGCACTGTGTGATGTGAACTCAAAAACCTCTCGAGCGCATGAGGTCACTGAGGTGTGAATGGGATTTCTCTTTGCACACGAATGTAGAAGACACTGTCACCAGTTCCATCGCACGTTGCCCCTAATGGATCCTAATAATGGAGCTGGGGCCGCACACGTTCGCCGAAGCCAAGACGTCACCCAATCATGGCTTTTAGGCCCGATTTCAGAGGGGTTTTAGTACGAGGTGAGGTGGGGAAGATTTGCAGCCGTCAAGTCAACCCGAGATGGGAGGAAGACAGCCGGGGGTTGACGGGCTGCCATTTCTGTGTCTGCGATAAATGCACTTGTCTGCCGTCTCCAAAAAGCGGATAAAACCAGGTGTTCTTTGTGGGGAGGTTTTAACTTTCTTTTTTGTGGGGAGCTTTTAGGTTTTTGTGTTGTAAAAGTAAGGTAAGGTAAGTAAGGTAGTGGAAGTAATAGTCATGTGGGCATTAGAGCTTCCTCCATAATTATCTTTTCTCTCTCTCCTCCTTCTGCACCTTGATTCTATCTAATCACAGAGTAGGCGATGCCGACGACCGTCGATCTCTCTTATTCAGGCTTTTGTGTTTGTGTCTCTTTTGTCCTCTTTTTACTGCAGGCAACCTCGTAAAACCCCGAGCTCGGTGTCTCAGGAGTCCTGGGACAAGGCGTACCCGCCCGGCGAGGTCTTCCAGACGGCCAAGGAGAACCCGCGCTACTCCAGCTACCAGGGCTCCCGGAATGGTTACCTGGGCGTGGCCAGCGGCTTCAACGCCCGCGTCCTGCTGGAGACCCAGGAGCTGCTGAGACAGGAGCAGAGACGCAGGGAGCAGGAGGCCAAGACCCGGCTGCTGCCTCCGCAGGACACCTCCCCCGATAACACCTACACCCCCCACAAGGACCATACCCTAGCCCCAGGCCAGGCACCGGCGGGTACACCGACCCCTGGCCCGACCACCGTCGTCCGAGTCCCATCCAAAGGCCCCTATCGCCAGGATGTCCCCCCTTCCCCGTCCCAGCTATCCAGACTCAACAGGCACCAGGCCCCCGAGAAAGGACGGCCATTTTACTCTTGAGGGGGGGGGGGGGGGGGGCGTCTGTAAGCGGAGGACCGATCCGCAGCAATAATGTACAAAGATATTTGGGAGTCAGTGATGTTTGAACACAAAGCTCTATTTGAGTAGAAAGATGACGATTGATGTATAGTACAATATGTCGATGTTTCTAAAGAACTTGAACTGTCACGATCTTGTTCACCTCCCATCTCTTGTGTACTTACAGTACTACTGTACCCATATGTGATTGTCTCGCCAGTGTGATTATCCCACTTTTAAGTGCCTTGGGGGTTCACAGATTTGTCTAGTCTTACAAGACCTCACCCCCCTCCTTTAATGCTTGTGTATTTGAACACTGTCGTTCTGCCGGGGTGAAGCGACACTCCGACAACGGATCCGACACATGCAGTTAGTGACAGCCCGAGAACCAGGCTTCTGGTCCAGGGCTGGGAGCGGCTTCACCGTGTCGATCTCCTCCCACAGTATTCTGACCTATCACAGGGGGGAACCTCTGACACAAGACATCAAGCTCGGACGTCAGAGAAAGCACTGTCAGGATTTCTGTGAGGGGTGCGTAAGTTTTGTATGCGTGTCCAGTACCACAACTGACTGTGACTGTTTTGTAAGAGTGTGTGCATGCTTACAGTATGTGTTTTTTGAACAAAGTGTGTCTTGCGCGGTATGCTTGCGTCAGCACGTGGCTGACACAAAGAGCACAGGGTTAACCAGCGCGGCTGAACCCTGGAGTAGGAGCGGGGTTTGGGCACGACCCTGCGGTTCAAGGCTCCAGGGGGAAATCCCCATCGCCTTCCACACACTACTTATTTAAACTCAACCTCGTGCTTTTTTTTCCCCCTGCTGAGAAAACCAAATCGAGTGTCCCTCTCTACTCATACTTTCCCTCTCTCTCTCTCTCCCTCCCTCTCTCTCTCTCTCTCTCTCTCTCTCTCTCTCTCTCTCTCTCTCTCTCTTGCGCTCTCTCAAACATACACCCACACATCTTCTCCCTCTGCATTTTTCTTCTTGTTTTTGATCTTCTCTCCTTCTGTTGATCTCTCCTCTTCTCCTCCTCCTCTCCTCTCCTCCTCCTCTCCTCTCCCCTCGCTCCGATCGAGGTAAAATCTTTAGATCTTTCCCTCTGAATTTCTTTCCATCATGGGAATTCATTCATTGTATAAACGGGGTCAGGGTTGGGTTATTAATTAATGGAACTCATGAAAAATGGATCGGCGTGTTGTCTCGGCGAAGAGGAGGGGGAGGCGTAAGGGCGTCAGGTGTTGCCATAGCAGTTCCAATGCGCTTTGACCGAGTGACTGTAACCAAAGCCAGTCTTGTCCCAACGCAATCCTGCTCCCTACTGAATTTTTTATCGCAGTGGTTACTGGGAAACCGCATCATCCTACTAAAGCCTCGACGACATCACAGCATGACTGTCTGCTTTGGACCTAGAAGCTACGATCTATCTTGATTTTAATCAATCCCGCTGCCATTGATGAATAATAGGTACTGGTAGTATTCGTGTTTTAACTGTCACTGCCATATTGTTTGTATCATTCGTGTGGGAGGTGCGTGCATGTGTGTGCGTGCGTGTGTGCGCGTGCGTGTATTTTACTATCTGTTAATAGTGCCTGTAATGTGATACCCCACATTTTTTAATATACCCTGGCAGGGGTATGAAGCGCTTGGCGATGACAAAGCAGTCGGGGAGTGGGAGGGAACAGAGGGAACCAGGGTGGGCAGAGTGACCCTACTGATGACTCAGTCAATGGATCCCTCAGAAGTATTCCATAGAGCCTGAACAGAGGAGCATTCTGCATGCCCATACTCTCTCTCTTTCTCTCTCTCTCTCCCTCCCTCTCTCTCTCCCTCTCCCCCCCCCCCTCTCTCTCTCTCTCTCTCTATATATATATATATATATATATATATATATATATATATATATATATCCTCTCTCTGTTCCACATCTGTTCATCTTCAAAAAGAGAAGTGCATTGTTTTGTATGCAAATCAAAGAGGGAAATTGTCCTCTGTTAAGAATATATTGCTAACAGCTTCCTCTTGCTGCGTCTTTCTGTGTGTGGATGATGTGGAGATGGGAGGGGGGGGTTCTGGGAATGTTCTGACAACAGCTGTTTTCAGTGCTTGATGGTGCTTCCACATGTCATGTGTCACGCGTTGGAGGTGATTCAAGTGCCTGTATCATCCAATACGTTTTTTGTTTTTGTTTTCATGTAAGCAAAATGTTATGTCATCTAATGCACATTTGTATTTCTTTGTTATGCAATTACAGTCTTTGTTTGTGTCTTTTGTCTTTCCGACACATGGAATCTTTCCCACAAAGCTATTGTTTTAATTCTGAATAGAAAATATGGATAATCTGCACATTGTATTTTAATGACTGTTCCTCATTGTCTTTTACTACCCTTTAATTAGGTACGATGGTGTTTCTGAATTACTAATGTAAGTGGTTTCTAAGACTTTTACATGGTTTATTAAATCTGTATACAGCCTCTGTCTCTGTAACATTTTACAGCAAAATGACAATGATTTTACAACAACAACAACAACAACAAAAATGGAAGGTTTCCATCCTGTTTACAACTCTCTCGTTTAATCAAATCAAATCAAATCAAATTTTATTTGTATAAGATGCTTTGAGATTCACAAACTGTTACAATGTCACAGACTGAAAACCTCCCCCCTTTTCCCTGTTCCAAACGAATCCTGTAATATGGCCAACACATTTTGTATCAATGGAAAAGAAATGAAAAAGGGAAGAGACGAAACACATCCTTCCTCGAGTCCTCGTATCTTAAATCTTCTCCTGATAGATCACTTTAATGTTGGCTTAGAGCTATCACGGAGCTGGCACCCGGTCTAATAGGATGCTTAATGACTCTGACGGCGATAAAGACAATAGTAAAATTTATGAAGTTCAACTCCAGGGAAACCAGGTTTTACTCCCCACTGCATAGGAAAATGTCAAACGTTCTCCCTTTGAAAAGATCCATCTGTTCAGAGTGGTTGAGGCGATACTGTATGTGAGAAAGACCTTTCCCTTCAGCATGGAATAAGACATAAATACTTTCTCACCCTGTCGAGTCACGGGGAGGTTCAGGTGAGAGAACCAAACGTTGGAAATCTTCCAGGCTTCCAGTAAGTAAGGCACGGAGCCTCACCCCACCACGCACCGACCCAGTATTAAACCCCAGAGAGGAGAGTTTAAGACTTTAAGACTCGGCGTCTCTGCATAGTGAGCCAGGCCTTCTTTCCCAGTGTTGTCTGTGATGGACTACAGCTGAGGCAAATAGAGACAGAGATAACACACTTCGCTGTTCCGTAACACTAGAACAGCCATGGGTGGGGTCGTTTTGACCAAGTGAGTAAAAACATGTCTCTACCTTTGCACTCGATCAAATTTCAGGACCCCGCCTTTTAAAAAAATGTCCTAGATATGTGCGTTCTATCACCCAGTATCCTTCCATTTTCAAAATCACCTCAGGATAAGCTAGTATAAAGCTATTTTGCTAGTTTTTCAATGCTGTGATCAAAACAACAATCGAGGTAGTGACGATGTCTATCTCGCCGTGTCCGGTATATACAGTGTATGTTCTTCTGAGACCCTATATCAGTTTGCACTCTAACACATGAAGGCCTGGGGGAACAGTAAAGCTGTCCATGGCCCCTGCTATACCCTATCATTACTCATAATGGAACAGCTTGGTGAGTCTTTAATGCCCCTTTGCATTCCTCATAATGCTCAATAAAAAAACCTCAATGTTCAATGATCAACAGCAGACTCTGTCACTACGGCAGTTTGATTTCATAACTACAGTCTGTCTCCTTAACCTGTAACCCGTTTCCAGACACCCCTGTGCTCTCAGCGCGAGTGTGTTGATATGTGAAGCAGATGCGTTCCGTGTGAGCGGTCGGCAGATAAAAAGCTAATGACCCGGGTGGATTTGCGTTTTTTCGTTTTTTTCCGTTAGCCCAGGCGAAGGGCTGATCCAGAGTCACCTGTTTTGGGTTGAGGAACCTGTTTCTCTTCTGTGCCTTTGCCTGCGGGGCCCCTGGGAATTCCAGAGAGGAAGCTGTTGCTGTCATTGGGAAAAATATGGTCATAAATCTTGCAGGAGGCGAGAGAAAGCAAATTGTGGGGAGTCCAGACACACACATACACACACACATACACACCCACCCCCACCTGAAGACTCTTCTCCAAAGCTTCAGGCAACATCTGGAAAGTGTGTCTGAGAAGAAGTTATGCTCTATGGGACTCTGCGGTGAGAATGGGGGGCTCTATCAGAAAAAGAAAGAGACAAAGAAAGAGTGTGAGAGATAGATGGAGGTTTTTATAGCCACAGAGAAGCAAAGAAAGAAGAGAGAGAGAGAGAGAGAGAGAGAGAGAGAGAGAGAGAGAGAGAGAGAGAGAGAGGTAGACAGCGCAGATGTGCCGCTTCAGACACCTCAGACGCCTGTATCTCAGAGATAAGTTTTTTTTTTACAGAATCCACAGCACTTCCTATTAACAAATCTCTCCATGAAATTGGAAGGAAATCCGCTGGTCCGAAACAGACCAGAGGGAGACCCAGAGCTGGCTGGTCGTCCTTCGCCACAAGCCTGGAGGCTGTTCCCATCGTGCCACCCAGTGAGGGACACACTGAGACCAGTGATCCTGAAGGCTTAAAGGCAGCATGCGTTTCCTCCAGTGATGAGGAGATTCAGACATGATAAGGAGCCCACACATGTATGTGTGGCTGTTTAAAGGTCAAGTCAACTTAAGGAATGTATCTAGGGTTACACCACTACCATTTATACAACAACCACTGAATAAGCTGTTAAAACGGTTGGTTCAAACCTTTTCCTTGAGGTTTGCCCCCCCCCCGCCTCTAAAGCCGCATAGCCTCTGAGCTGTAAAGATGATAGCTGCTACACGGAGAGCGGAGATGTAATTGAGGCCTATAAAACAAGGTGGTATGTGAGCGTGTTAACGAGATAGCTCGCTCCCAGGTGGCAAAAGGACGGGCGTGGAGGAGCTTCGGGGCCGTGAGGGGAGGCCGGAACATCAGGCTGCTATTAGCGTCGTCACCATGGAAACAAGAGGGCAGCCAGGCAAACTGTGGCATATAGCCCTGGTGGGCCTGAGTGAGGGTAATAGGACCTGTCATATTCAAAGCCCCCAAAAACTCCAGGCGTCATTTCAGGACCCCCTCACCCTTTCAAGTAGCCCCATCAAAGAGCCTGATTGGAAACAGAGATGTTGTGTGGATGTTCGATTGATGTCGTGGAACCTGGAAGTTGTTTTATGTGCTTTGATTATTTAGAAATCGTTGTTTAATGTTTACATTTTTGAGTTAGTAATTCATAAAATACAAAGGTTCCATCTCACAAAACATAATGGAATGTAAAAGCTTTGACGCTCAATATCTCTGAACTACCCTAAACGGAGATAGAACTTTATAATTCTAGGCTCACGAAATGTCTGTGGAAACACTGCTAGGAATGTTATTTACCACCTTCTATATCGTATGCAAGCATTGGGAAGGGCGCTAGTTCATTTTAATTGAGTAGCTAAATTAATTTTGCAGCAGAGTTGTGACTGGTTATGGCTACTCTTTGAGCTAGTTTCCAAAAAACTTGTTTTCATGTTTGCACATGGAATTACACAGACTGTAACGCCTTTGAAATGGTAATGCATTGTTTGAAGTATTTTTGGTAAACAAAGTGAAACAACAAATGCAAATATGTGCTGCGTTTTTTCATCTTGTAATAATCGTTCTCCCAGATTCAGGACACATAGTCTTGTTGCCTTTGTACAACATCAAAGATGAATGTTACCACTGAATAATTGTGTTGTATGATACAATATACTGTATGATAACTGTTTCCTACTCTTATTACTTGTTAGTAATAAGGCCTATTATAATACACATAGGCCTATACCTAAAACCTGAGAAAAAGCACATCACTAATGTCTATGCTTTGGTATAGGTTGTTATGGCCTATATTTCTTTTCCATACACCATTGACATGTAGTGCTCAGCCAGTGCAAACGGATGCAGGCATACTGACAATAGTTTAGGCGGTAACAGGTGAAAACACCACTGTGCTGTAGCCATATCTTGCCTGCGCTCACGTCTAGTTAGAGTAGCGGTTAATAGTGTTCATGACAATAAGCAGGTCACGTGCCATCATGTGCGCTGAAAAATCTGGCGTTGAAAACAGCACTCATATTTCAGATACACCCCCCAAGAACAATGGCAAGCGCTGATGGTTTTTTTTTACATTTGAAAAAACGTAAATAAATATATTTTAAATTATTTTTAACCATATTGTAATGTCAGGGGCGATGAGAGTTGATTTGTCACTGTTGACACACACATTTGATGGTTGTGTTTTTCCTGCTCCTCTGTCTTGAATGTGACGCTACAGACATGCTTAGTGTTTATGCATTTATGGATTTATACAGAAGTCCTCTCTTCATCCTTGCCGAGCAGAAAGGCTCTGCCAGAGTGTCTCCGATGAAAATCTACATGGGAATAAATCTTATAATCTCTCGTCGTTTGCACACTAGACTGGCTGAGAGCAATTACTCTGACAAAGAAAAAAATCCTCATCCTTGCTACCATATCTGTCTCTCTTTTTCTCCAGATACGGGTCTGCGGAGAGACGATTGTCCGCATATTGAAATGGCCATGGAGAGTTCCCCATATCTCCCAGTGTGTTTCTTCTTTATTCTATATGACCCTTCCCCCCAACATAACGGCCCCACTCACTGAAAATGGAAAAGTCTGTGTATTTATAAGTGTTATTAGACACTGTGGGATTCACCCAGATGTTGAATGGGGTGAGTTGAGGGTTGTTGATAGAAGTGCAAGACTTCCCGTCAAAAAGAGGGGCGGGAAGAATTAGGACAGATTAGAGGCAGGGAGACGCTTTGCCTCTGTGAAGAGGGACGAGGGGGGAGGGGGGGTGGACGGGGGGGCTAGGGGTAATTAATGTGAGGAGGGAGTGAAAGGGAGGGGGGCTAGGGGTAATTATTTAATGATGGAGGGGGTCTGATGGGAGAGGGGCAGGACCCTGACACCTGTGGGGGAGTACCCAGGGAGGGGGGCTCTGAGAAGGGACCATCTGTTTCAGTCAGAGGCTGAGGAGAGGAAATCCACCCTGAGCCTTCAACCCAGTCCAAAAATGTTAATGGTATGTCACTGATGCATATCAAACGGCACATGCATCTGTGGGGGAGGTTTTCTCTCTGGACAGAAAATGCATGATTCATTCATGCACCTCTCGGTTGTTGTTTTTTTTTACTTCAGTTCGGTGTTCTGTAGTGTAACATTGTTGGACATTTAAAGTGTTATGTTCACAGTCTTTGCATTCACCATTGTAAAAGCATCTTCATGATCAGTGTGTAAAATTGCGTTGTCAATGGTAACACTCCTCACTAGACAATGCCACGATTATTGACATATTCCTTTTTTTTTAAAATTCCTTTTATGTGTGGTCCTTGCCGTTCTCGGAAGTGGGCGGTAGATGTAGAGAACAAGTGTAAAATAGTGCATATTTTTTGTTCTATGTTCAACTCAATCGGATTGTGAATGCCTTGTTCCAAATACAGAGCAGCCTAGCAGACCTGCCGTGCTCCAAGGATAAAGGTGTGTCTTTCAAAAGACCAGAGTGGCTTAGCAACATTGCCTCTTCACTTAAAAATGGAATCCACTTAACAAAACAAGACACACACATCTCTGACACGGCTATCCTCACATCCTCATAATTAGCTGTGCCGTCAAGGCCATTTCCTCACCTTCTTCTTTATATCCAAACTCAAGGCTAGTCTGCCAGTTTACAGATGATGCTTTGTAGTCACCGTAGTGACGCACTTTGGATCCCCATCTAAGATGACCCCCACATGGGTTTCCACAGAGTGACAGTGTGTATGTATCTTTGACCGTGACAGTGCTTTGTGTGTCGTCTCGGGGGATAGATAAGAGGGAGTCGTCATCCTCAGAGCTAAACACGGCGAGTGAGCTTCTGTAAACATGGAGGGAATGAAGATTAATCACATAGTGGAGATGGTGTTCCCAGTTTAATAATCGTTATTGATTACTGTCACATTACATCTGTGGGAACAGATGCTGCAGGGGGTCTGGTCTCTGTGGGCTGCGCCGCTTGACGCTTTCACTCACCTCACGATTCTCTCCTAGTGTATTCTGGGTAGAGTAGATTACACTAAACTACACTAAAGTATGCCCTTTTGTGTTTTCTGGAGGTTGTCTGAGCAAAGTTCAGTAGCCTTTCAGTCACAAACAGTATAAGCGTGTGTTTCCTGTTGATGGACTGAAAAGATTTGCTCTGGGTTAAGCCGGTTTTCACGTGTTACAGTACAACAGTACTGTAGCTAGTGTGTGAGAGAAGGATTTACACAGCACACTCTTTGGTGGATATGAACCACCCTGAGCACTGATGGGAATTGAGCCTACTCCAAACAATAACATCAGACTGTTTTACAGAGACAAGCACACCGAAGTAAAGACTTCAATAATATGCGACCCTTGACCTGATTGTTGCGTGATGCAGAGGCTTATACCGCGGGACGGGGCTCATGGGTAATGGGAAATGAACAGCAGTAGGGGTTTGTCTGAATGAAAACATGGAGCGTGTGACCCCAGGGTGCCCTCTCCTCGTCTCCAGAGCCTGGGGCGGCCAGCCTGGAAGATTGAGACGCAGTGGGAACGGTTTGATTGGCATATGTTGCCACAGTGATCTGAGAACATACCGGAAACTAGAATGTACCTCAGTTTATTATGACTTTAACAAATCCCCTCTGAGAAGCTAGAATGTAAGCACACGTCGGAGGTAATGCAAACCTTGGAAGTATCGATCGTAAATTCATAATTGCGCCCTACTAGTCAACAGAATGATACGTTTACACGCCATTACATATGAACTCTGGCAACAGGAGCATTCGTTTTTACTTTCAGATGTGCTGCCATAATTGCACAATTAAGCTGTCAACTCTTAAGAAAAAGCCTTTGCATTCGCTGCAGCCCAGATGCAATAATACACTATTAAAACAAATATACTGCTCCAATTATTGAGGCAAAACTAACAAATCAATAAACAGATGGCTTTGAATGGGCTTGGAAGTGGAGTTTATTCATCTCTCAAATTCATATCCAGAGAGTGCAGAGCCACAGCAGTAGATGATGATGATGATGATAAAGAACACTCTCACTGACATGGCTTCAATAAGACCATCAACAACATATAATGACATCATTCCTACAGTCTCGGTTTGCAACCCAATTCAACTCAACTTATTTTCAACACATTTTAGGGAGTTCAATTGCCAATTTACAAAACAGCGTGAGAACAATGAGAGATTTACAGAATTAGAGCAGAATCCATTTGTTTGTTTATAGCTACATTGGTTTTGACTATGTTCTCATCCCCCACATTAAACAACAGGGGCTGGTTGCAAAAAAGTGAAGAAATACCAAAATATCCGATTGATATTTTGGTATTTGGTATTTGGTATTGTGGTTATGTTAAACAGAGCTGGTTGATGCAATGACGTCAAGCGTCAAGCCGTTCACACAAGCAAAACGGTTGTCAACAGCAACAACATTAAGCACCAACTCAACTTCATAGTCGGTCCACACAAAATAATCTGTTTTTACTTTCTTCTTGGTCGCCATAACTTGCTTTTCTGTCTGTTTTGTACATTTCTTTTCTGTCTGTTTCAAAGAGTTTGGTCTGTTTACGTTTTGAGTAACTGCTCCGTTTGATTACAACTGACTGCGCATGCCCATAACGTTCGATCGGGCGATCGTGTTCAGTTTTGGCTCTTCGTATGGACAGAGATATTTTTGTGGTGTGGAGGGAGTTTTTATTTTTTAAACGAGGACGAAAATATCAGCTTAAAAAAATATCCATATACGTGTAGTCCAGGCCTTAGTCTGCAGTGTTATGCTCTGAGACTCTCATGGATAAATAGCTGCTACATTCTGTAGTTTGATAAATCACAAGACACCATAGAGGTGTTACTATTATTATTATTATGGCCATTGCCTCCACATCCTATTTGCTGCAGAGGAGTAAATAATGATATGTTAACTTTGCAGGAAATATGACTTAACTGCCTATTATTCATACCTGAAATGTATCTCTGATTTCAGGTCAGTGCTCTCAACAACATCATGTTGGTTGATAGCGTTTTGAGGTGTGAAATGCTAGATGATTGCCTTCAAAACTGGGACGTACGAGAGAGAGTGGGAAACGAGAGAGTAATTGTGTGTCATTTCACTCATCTTATCTCTATTAATAATCTGTCCTGAACGGATGCACGAGAATACATTTCTCAAGTGTCAGAAGCATCTATCAATGTGTCTAATGATTTTCCCCTACAATGAAATATGCACGGTTAGTTCAATCTTTTTAAAAAAAACATAACCTTGGATACTTTATTTATAGCACCTGTGACTTAGTTTCCACTACTGAAAATGTGTAATTAATCCTTTGGAAATTATCCCATTTATCGTAAGATATAGAATAACGTATCATATTTCAGCACATGTGGCAGAGTAAAAGTAATAAAAGAATAGAGGAAAGGCATAATTGATCTAACAAAGCAGAGTAGTTAGTCTGGCTAATGGAATGGTGCTGATGTGGAGGTTGAACTACAGACATATAAACTGAGTGATCCTGTTTTGATGAGACAGTTACATAAATTAAATTAGGGGAATTACACTCGTCCGCCAAGGATCTTAAGAATAATAATCAAATAAGCACATGATAAAAAGGCAGAGTGTCCTCTAACGTCGGGTGACATGAATGACACCCCAAGAAACATTTCACCATAATGGGCGATGCATTTAGAAAGGGAAAGGATTAACACTTACCCCCCCTTTGCCTTCCTGTACAAAGGCTGCTTATTAGGTTAATGTTCCAGTGATTAATCTATTAGAGTTCACCTTCGTGTAATTTCCGTTTAAATTGGATGACAATTCATTAGGTGAGTGCTCGTGCTCTCTGATATGTTCAAGCTTGGTGTGCTGCAATTATGGCCCGTGTGAGGGGTGCCTGACCCTGGAATGGGGCTGCAGTCAGACCCCCTAACACTAATGGAACTAGAAAGGGAGCCACACACTGTCACACTTCTGCCCATCACGCCCCCACACTACTCTACACCTGGACACTGGTGAAGATGAGGGATTGAAAATGATTCAAGAGAGCCCAAGTCTGGAGAATAGTATATCTAACCTAGGGTAGGATATCAGCATGAATGTGCATTTTAGAGGACCAGCATTGTGCATTGTACAGTGGAATGGTGTTATTGCACAGCTCATTTAAAGACGATGGCCTATGACTCTCTATTGGCGCGCATAACTCCCTATTGGCGTGCAAGCGTGTTGTGGTATTTAAAAGCAGGTCTTTGGCACGTACGCTGTATATCCTCCAGTCTTGTGTCTTATGCCAGGCCAAGTGTGGGCACAGGGGTGTGTCATAGTCCACTGAGATCCTGGCAGCCCCGTTGCTGTCCCACTGCCAGTCTGCCAATTGACTCTTACCACAGCACATTCTTTCATGATGTCGATATATCTAAATCCTTTCAAACCATAGCTAAAAACATTCTTGTCTTTGAAGAAAAGAAAAAAAAGAAAAAGTTGCATTTTCCCCCCTCCCTGATATGAAATGAGATCACTGTTTGAACGATAGAATCAACATGTTCCGGTGATGAATTGTATTTGGCTTTTCATGTGGGAGACATGCAGGAAATCAATAAACATAGGATTGTTGATTCGGAGGATTAGATACACCATGCAGTGTAGTCTGTGTAACAGTTCTTTCCGGATTGGGTGTATGTTATGTTCATGTTGATGTTATTTGATTTGTTGATAGGGTGAAATCTGTTGGGGATGGGAGATCCCCACAGCACAGATGTCATGCATAGGGCTGGATCAACATAAACCCCTTCATACATGGTGGGGGGAAGATGATGGCAGATATGATCCACAACTAAAGCTATTCTGTTGAAGTTGGCAAGACGCATGGCACACGACTAGAATATGAACGACTGCCATCCTTGTATGGTTACAATAAGAGGGCTGAGTCAGTGGTCTTTGGAGATTGCAGATACACTGCAGTGAAATTGTGTTGTGAGCAGATTTTGTAATAGAAAATAAACCGTGCTCCACATTCTACTGCATACAATCTAGTCTAGTCCAGTAGAAAAACACAAGACTGTTGTGGGCCTTCAAAATGGATCTCAACCTAAATAATTAGAGCTCCCTGTAACTTGAACTAGATGGCAATATTACTAATCTAGATGGCTCCTAATCTGCACAAGTGTAATGTGAATCAGACACCCATAGGTAGCAGTGTGTCACACATCCCGGGCTCGTAAAATATCACAGGTTAAACTTAGAGTCGAGAAGCTTGCTCCTATCACTCAACCTGATATTTTTCATTACACACCTCCATCAGCAACCTATCAGACAGACAGACCCAGGGAGGATTTGCCAAGAAACCGGAGAACTGTCTTTTTCCCACCTTCATTTCACCACGGGATTCTCAGGGATTAGTGGCCAGTGATGGGCTGGGGGGGAAGGAAGTAATGTGTCCTGGGCATTCTGGCTGCTGTCCCCCGAGGCTGTTATGACCCCAGCAGCCGGCAAAAGACAGCAGAAAGGAAGGGCGAGGGAGAATAGAGATAGAGAGACAGAGCGAGAGAGAGAGAGAACAGAGGGGAGTTTCGAAATAGGCGGGGGGAGAGACTGCAGGAAAGAAACTTTCTTTCTGCTACTGATGCTGTGTTCCACTTTGTCCAGAATAAGAGATGTGAGGGAAGCTTAAGGCTAGCTGCTGAGCATACCACTACTGCTGAACTATGGGTCTGTCTCCAGCACAGCCAGACAGGCATAGAAAAGAAGAGAGAGAAAGAGATAGGAAGAAAGAGAGAATGAAGGGCAGATTAGAAAGATGGATTTGGATGCTGCTGGGGGGGTTCCAAATGGTGGGAAAACAGTAAGCAGTAAAGCTTATCGAGGGAAGGGGGGAGGGGGGGGGGGGTATCGAGCCATGAAAACAGTCTTATAGTGTGTTTCCTGAGAGGTTCTAACTAACTAACCAATATTCATGTCAGTATCTATCTAGTCTTTACACTGATGAGCCAAAACATTATGACCACCTGCCTAATATGCTGTTGGTGTTATGGCTAATATGCTCGCACATCGATGAGCCTTGGGCGCCCAACACCCTGTCGCTGGTTTGTGGTTTGTCCCTCCTCGGACCACTGTCGGTAGGTACTCACCGCTGCTGACCGGGAGCACCCCACAAGCCTCGCCGTTTCAGAGATGTTCTGACCCAGTCATCTGGCCAGAACAATTTGGCCCTTGTCAAAGTCGCTCAGGTCTTTACTAACTGCCCATTTCTCCTGCATCCAACACATCATGTTTTGGCTCATCTGTGTATGTTTCAATGTTATATGCGCTATGCTATATCGCTATGTGAAGTAAAAGCTTGAGGTGATTGACTTGGTTTTCACTTCCACCGCTGTCTCATAGCAACACTGGTCCAACGCTCAGGATGAGTAAAAGATACTATCGATTGATTCGCTTGCGCTCTATATCCTGTTCCTTTCTCTGCACCTGGAAGTCCTGGATGTGTAATGGACGGCCTGTTGCTGCCATCTTAACAGTGACATCTGTTTTACATAGAGGGAACTGCACACGTGACAATGCCAGATGTTTATTTAAAGTTATGTTACGTTATGTTATGTTACGGTTCTGAGCTTGGTTGCGGAAGAACATTTTTATCAACTTGCTGTGTAGTACAGTTTTGAAGTGCAGACTTGTAATGTCTTTATAAAGAGCATTTCTTTTTCATCTTTTTACATTACCTAAAAACAGAAAAGTTATTACCTCTAGGCATGTATCCGAATATTTCACGCTTATGAGAAGACAACCAGGTGGCTGCAAATTAACTGCTACTCCAAAGGTGCAGTTTCAACGCCTCTGAGAGAAAAAAGAGAAAGCACATAGCATTTAGCCTGCAGCGTAATTAGAATGTTAAACACCACTAAACACTTCAAAGTGAGACTTTTGCAAAGAGAGAAGCTCTTGCTTGAAACAACCTATTTCGCGTCAGGGTCACAATAGCAGTAACTTATCTCTCTTAGTTCTCACTCCTTTCCTTGTTCCTCTACCAGATGTTACACACAGAACCCATGGCTGAATTCTGCCTCCTCTTTGCAGGTAAATAATCCATGTTCCATTTCCAGCTGATTGCTTACAGTAGGTGTCGTTATTTTTGATTGAGGGGATGGAGACTGACATGAGCTGTCAGTATTGTCAGACAGCTTGTCTGCAGCTGATAACCACATGCTGTAGAGTGATTGGCTGATCCACCATTAAAGAATCAATGTCAAAGCAGATTGCAATTTCTCATCCAGAGTGCACATCCTTCAGTAACACTTTACATTAAGGTCACATTCGTAAAGGGTTTATAAATTGTTCATAAATCACATAAAAATCTGTTTATTATTCAATTCTAAACCATTTACAAACAGTTATAAGTCATTAGTTTAGAATGATCGATATTCACTCAGTGCTTGCCAAATAGGGAGCTTGCAATCAGAGCCGGTTATTAATGCTTTATAAATGCACTTTGTAAATGCTTCGAAAACTAACCCTGATGTTGCAATTTGCAGTTGCATAGTGGTTGCACAGATGGGGAATTGTTTTACACTGGATGTGTGTAATTATGGATGTAATTACTCATAATTAATGTACTCAATCTATATATGCATCTATCCTACAATTACCTCCATGACTACCCTCGTCAAATATGGTTGAAACTGAGACCCTACACTTATTGATTCATTTATGGTATGACAAGGCCTCATTGGACAACAGCAACAGAGGACCAGTTCTCCAAGCCTCTCTGGTAAGCTTTTATAATAGTTGAAAACATTTAGAAAATTTATTTTTATAATAATAATAATAATAATATGTCATTATAATTGTTTAATACTGTAAATGTCTCTATAAAATGTCTCTACAGTCCAATGAGTGCCCTGTTGGTACAATGGTATAATGAAAGAGATAATGCACAGGCAATGCAGTGCTAAGAATCATACACTGCAAAGTCTACTCCCTATCTTCCTCCGTAGACTGAAGACCCATCTCTTCAGGCTACACCTTCACTGTCCTTCCTGAAACCTGCATGTAGAGATCTGAAACATGTATATATAAACAGAAACCAAAAGAGTGTATTTTCTTTTTGTTAGTGACTTCATTATTTTGTATTTTTGAGAAAATACTTGTTTTGTTTGAGTGATGTGCTCCTAAACCAATCAGATCACTTGAGAAGTTGAGAGTTTGAGGAAGTGCAAGGGGGTGACAGATGATTGAATGATTGAGAGGACAACACAGACACCTGTGGCAGAGTTGGCTGTGTGTTTGGAGAGCCTGCGGACAAATCAAAGTTCAAACAACGACATATAGATTACTTATTATTATTGTGCTATTTAAATTGGGATTATTGTTTGACGTTGAGCAATTCCGGGTTTTATTTCAGTTTAAAGGGTTAGCCGGTTTGTTATTTTTCATTTATGATAAACGTGTACCGTGTACAACTACCAAACTGTGGACGTTCTGCCGACTTGTACCCTAGACTGAACTCCGGGGACTGTAATCAACATTGCCGCCATCAGGACTGAGTCAGTGCAACGTGTCAACCCAACTCATCTTACTTCGTCGCTACCGCATCTGCTTCACCTCCACATGGTAACGTGAGTAATTGGGAGTTACCATCATTGATACCACAGACTTATTTTTCTTTCATATGTGCACCAACAAAACCCAAGCGCTTGGTAGACCTCAAACTGTGAATCTAGAACTCTGGACTTTCTTTATTTTTTTTCATTGTTTGTAGTAAGGTTTGTGTTTGTTTCAACTTGATTGTTATTTTTGTTTTGCGCACACACACACACACACACACACACACACACACACACACACACACACACACACACACACACACACCAGCTTACATACCAACACATAGGCCTACACATAGTATAGCACACAGACATACAGACCCAAGCACATAGTGTAGCACACAGCATATACCTAAAATAAAATAAACATATTGCTATTCCTTCTACATTGCTGTCCTTTGTATTTTGTTTGTATATGGGTTTATATGCTTAGTTGGTTTATGGGGACAGACAATTACAATTACATACACTTATCTGATTTGTTTGTAAACAAGAAGAGATATTATTGAAATAATACCTCAGGAGAGGGTTACATGTACACATATCATAACCAACAGTTTTTCATTCACTAAACCTACTGTATTTAAGTAGCCATGTGCGTGTGGACCTGTTTGTTGACAAGTTTACAAGATGAATGCTGACTCTCTTGCTAATGCTATCAACAGAATTTCAGAAGCCGGTAGAAATATCGACAGTGGGAAATTAATGAACTCCTTCATATTGGACTATACATAACGGGAACTCGAATCTGACGATGACGAAGAAGACTTTGATCTCAACATCTGTTAACTATTCATGGCACAGTCGTCTGCAGACAGACCTTCTGCTGTGTTCTTGGGTAAGTTTTAGTGAGTTACATGTGTTGTTTACTAGGATTTTGTGTTGTTTACTTAGGATAGCCAAACAGTTATTTGTTGTTTTGTGAGTAAGATAGATAGCGCCTTTGTTAGGATCAGCTATCAAACCACTGAATCTGTGTGCTCACCACAATCATGACTCCCCCTATACTTATATAATTCTACACATCTAATAGATGGTGGGAGCAAGAAAAAGGTTGCCAAAGATAAAACATAATGGATAAATACTTTTGTTGCAGACCTACTAAACATGCAACATACTGTACAGTATGTTTCATGCACAATTTTAGTGTGTGTGTATGTGTGTGTTGTGTGTTAGCTTGTTAGCTAGCTAGCTTTATTAGAGATAGGCCTATAATAGATTGTAGAAAAGGTAAATGCTTTTGTAATGAACGGTAATGTTGTGTGGAATCAAAAATTGATTGCTGTAGAATAATACTGTGGATTGAAATTATTTCACTGGCCTACTTCTTACAGTACAGGATGACTTCAACAAGTACAGTACACTATGAAGAGTCTATGAAAAGCATGCAAGCCTACACTATAGTGTCCACACCTCTGACCTGAAATGTGTGTTACAGAATGACGAAGTGAGAGGTTCTGAGAGATGACACCGTAATGCGAGTCACCAGCATTTCAGGTATTTGTCATTGTCATTGTATAAGCAATTATATTTTATCAACATAGAAGTATTTCTTAAAAGTTGTGTGTTGGTAACAGTGGGCGATCATTTTAAATGTACTGTCTTCTTTTTTTATTACAGCTTTGATGCCCAGATGGGATGGGAAGGAACTACACCAAGTCCCACT
This sequence comes from Nansenia antarctica, assembly GCF_963989245.1. NCBI lineage: Eukaryota > Metazoa > Chordata > Actinopteri > Argentiniformes > Microstomatidae > Nansenia > Nansenia antarctica. The sequence goes on from NC_137683.1 coordinate 14,087,998, forward strand.
AGATGCTTTATGGACTATAATGATAAATGCATACACACGGACACAACATTATTATTTTTTACCATTCTATTATTGTATTGCTCAATTGTATCTTGCCTAATTGTTTCTCTTGTAGTGGGATGTAATAAACCTTTGGCACACATGGCAATAAGAAATCATGAATCTTGAATTATTATTATTATTATTATTACTACGTAGTAGTAGGAACAGTATCGTTATTGGTGGTTTACCTCTTATTATTCTTTTCCTGGCTTTGGTCAAATAGCTCAAAAAGTCCCTGACCAAAAATAATATAAATGTGCATGCCACAACTAGAGAGCATCAGTAACAATGCCAGAAATAGTTACTAATGATTAGACCATAGTTGGCGCTATAATAACAAATAAAAAATCAAGTAGCTTCACAATGCTAGCATTTCTATCCCGTTGTATGAAAATGTATGTGTCAGAACATAATGTGTCTTTCCTCATGGGGAATATATTTGCCTCAAGAACCCATGAAGTCCGCCATGACGGATTTTTCTGAAGGTGGAAAATTTGGCCAAACTTATAAAAATTAACATAAAATCAACTGTAAGTCAGATTGGTCCGGAATTGTTTATGAACATGTGTGGTGCATGTCTCTCTATAGGGTGTTCAAGGATAAGAGATCCATTTAAAGATATCGCAGAAAATTATATGAAAAGAAAAGAAATTGGCCCAGAATTTTCAATTTCTCTGAGAATTTGCCCTGCTACGTCAATATTTATGGCAGTCGACAGGCTGATAGAGGGCACTACAATGTCTGTATTGTACCTTGGGAGATCTTCACATTGGACTGTATGTAAAGATGTGTTGAATCAGTTAGGTGCCAGGCAAATCATTCCCACGATTCAGGAATTAACTACTGTAACTACTGTAACTACTACAACCACTGTGCAATCATTGCAAATAATGATGCATGATTTCACATCAGTGTTAGTTTTTAAAGCATTTGTAATGCATTAACAACTGGCTACTGATTGCAAGCTACCTCTTAAGCAAGCACCAAGTAAATATCAAACAATCTAATGAGATACGTTTGGAGAATAATAATAATAATAATAAGGTGTTATCAATTCTTCTACTCATGGACTCAACTGAAATATAGTCAGATTGTCAGATTGTGTTGTGCATGTTTGTGCTTATATAAGAATGATTGCTGGCTGTATCCTAAACACAGCTGGGTGAGACAGGCTGACAAAAAAAAGGTATATCTGTCCCCTTCTTGAACTGCAGAACAGAAAAATATACACCCTCCATTCTTCTGTTTTCCTCATGCAATGTGTTTTCCAGTATGGCATGGCGACCATTGGCATGGCAACAACATTCTGTATGTGACACATGTCCACCTGTTTCCTCCGTATTCTTTTCATGTTCTGGAGATTCCACTGTAGCCAACCTAAATTGAAACACCCAAACCCCAATTTCAAAGGATTATCTTGGCAGGTTTACACTTGACCTATGGGAGAAGTCAGAGGTCTTGCGGGGGGGAGCCTCACTTGATGTTTCATAGGGAGCGCTGCCCTTTATCTGTGAAGTTATGGAGTGCTTTCTTTTTTTTTTTTTGTGGAAGAGAGATCAGAGACCTGGACTCAATTCCTTATAATATATATTGGTGTTCGGAGGCATCACTCTCTGGACCAATATAACATCATATTTTTGTTCCCTAATTTCCAAGTTTTCACTTTTATGTCAAGATGAAATGGAATTTGACCCTCATGTTAGGAGTGGTCCAGCTTTATGGAAAATGGAGAAAGAGAGAGAGAGAAAGAGAAAGAGAGAGAGAGAGAGAGAGAAACCTGCTAAATCCCCCCCTCCCAGGGGGTAACAGCTGGATGGAGAAGGGAGAGAAGGTGCGGAGGAATAGCAACCAAATTAATCCCTTAAACTTTTCCTGGAGGAAGCACTTTTTTAATTCCAGACTCATCCTCCCTTGGGGAGGGAATGTTATCAGCTGATTCTTTCTTCCTTCCTTTCTCTCCTGTTTTTCTCTCCCCCCCCCCCCCCCCCTTCGATGCGTCCGCGGTCTGCCACATGTGATAAGGCAGACAAATGTTACCTTTACAACGTTATTAAAACCATCTTCCCAGGCAGTTTAGAAATGATTATCGCCGTAGGCCTACGGTTACAGGTTAGAAGATAGCTCACCTCCATCCTGCCATATCTAGGTGACTCTGAGGCTTAGGGATGGCTGGGTGGTTGAAGATTGTGTGTGTTGCCTAAACTGCTAGAATAAGAAGAAGGGGGGGGGGGGGGGGTAGGAGGAAGGAAAAGAAAAAAGAGAGAGAAAAAAATGAAAAGAGCAGGAGTCCTGACATCCACAATGAGGTGGCCGATGATAACAGGTACCCTGACAGTTCTTTCTGCCTCTGTCTGAGACTGTGGCTGGCTTGACGTGAGCCACATTGTCAGGTAAAGGGCAGGCCCAGTCTGTCTTCAAGGAGAGGGGCATCCCATGGTTCGCTTCTGTCTGCTATCATTGTTCAGAATTTTTTCGGTAATCACAAGCTTGCTCATTCTATGTAATCTGAATTAAAGAAATTAAATGATTTGACCTACTGGGGATCAGGTATGCTGTCACTATCCAGCCATCCAATTACTGACAAATCATTGAATGTCATCTGCTCTTGCTACTGAATATCAGAATTATGTTTTCTACAGCGAACAGTGCTGCTTTACGGCCAAATGCCCCTCAGCGTCATGTCTGTCTCATAAAGATATCAGCAGCAGCTGGCATCTCCCCCATTACCTGTACTTCACTCACACATCTACAGGCAAGAGACGCTTCTTCCATTTCCTCCTCTATTTCCCTTTGATCTTTGACCCAGCCTAAGGTCAGCTGACACAGGTTCAGTTGAGGATCTGAACAATGTCTTGAACAGTCGCTACACTTTTAGAAAAGGAAAAAAAGATTCTTAGGGGTCTTTATGCCGCCATTGAGGTGTACGGAATCCATATAAGGAAGTCACCAGCTCTCACACAAAACCACTTCACTTCTCATCCCAAATGTTGTCGTTCTCATACCTTTGTTGAAACGGCATCGTTCCAAAGAAAATGTGTCGTGTGCGGCTACTGACATCCAGTTAGAACAACTTAAACAACTTAAACAACTTGCTTTCTATTCATTTTAAATTCATATTACAATGTGATAGCTGACACATTTATTCAGGTGAGGAAAAAAACTATATCACATTTATTTAATTGCTCTCTGACAATTTTCTTCTAATTTACATTCTCTTCGAGAAGGAAGGAAGAACAACATAATTACCACAGCAGACACTTTTGCTCACATTAGCCAGACACTTTCTGTGAGGTCGTTGACCTCGCAATCTGCATAGCGATTTAAACAGGTGATAAGCAGAGCTTACAACAGCTTAATGACAATTATAACTATATATAACCTGCAGATTACTTTTTTATGTAAACCCTGGTAACAAGTCACAAGGGAATAATGCAGGTATGTGGTTAATAAGCCCAACAGGGACATATAAAGGTTACAGTAATGAAACACGGCTGTCCTTTGCTTTGTGAAATTACACATACGTCACATTTCCTCCCCCCAAGAGATCTTGACTTTAACACAGGAAGTTGAACATATACTACATGATTATGTTTGACGCTAAGTGCCAAAGTCAATTGTTTAGTTCCATCTCAGAAAAGGGTGATTACTCTTTTGGGAGCAGTTATAACACCTTCATAATTTACTATATAATACTTCAATAGTAAACCTTAATTCACACAAATTAGTTGTTTTATTTAATTTGATAATTAATTCATAATTCTACCCCCCGACAAAGAACATCAAAAGCACATGAAACCTTTCAAGTGGGGTTGAAGAGAATACTGTTATAGCCCTCTGATGATTGGTTGCTACTTTTTAGTGAGTTTTTTTCGGCTTGATTTGATGAAAGGCCTTCGCCTGTTGTTCTGAACAATAATTGCGTCTCAAAAAGCCAAGCGCCTTTCACTTGAGTAGACTGTAACCACCGTGTTTACCTTAATGATTCACCGAGGTGATTGGTCTTGTTCAACTATGCATTGGAGTGCCTGCAGAGACCTTTTCACCCTAGGATTTAATAAGCAATGTTCAGGTCCACCCCACACCCATTTCAGTCCATTATGCCTCAAAAAAAAGCTTTCAATACACCATTTGAACAGTCAATCTACTTACTGTAACCTATAGCCTATAGAGGTACTATAGGACCTTGCCATCAGATGCAATCAGTAGTTGTTCTGCGGCTGTGGGGCGGCTGTGGCGCAGGAGGTAGAGCCGCCGTCTAATGATCGCAAGGTTGGCAGATCGGCGGCTCGAGCCCCGGCTGGCCACATGTCGAAGTGTCCTCGGGCAAGACACTGAACCCCAAAATGCTCCCAGTGAGCGGGGCCGGCGCCTTGCATGGTAGCTTGCCGCCATTGGTGTGTGAATGGATGAATGAGAGGCCGTTGTAAAGCGCTTTGGATAAAGGCGCTATATAAGTGCAGTCCATGCAGTCCATTCTGCCTAGTAAAACAACTCCAAATATTTGAAAGGTGGATTTGCTGCATTGAGCAGATTATTGAAATCATGGACCACCATCATTGCATTTGAGCCATGGTTACCCTGGCCTCCCATTGGCCTCCCTTGTGGACCAAAGCTAAACGAAAGGTGTGTGAAGCCAGAATGTGGCTATTATAAATGCAGCAGTGTTCCCCCTCGTCATTCACCATGCTCCAGTTTTCAACAGGGAGCCAGACACGTTTTATTGAGGGAACATAAACTGAATCCGCAACATGCTCTCAGGATTAATTGGAGGTCTCGTAGCTGTTTTAAAGCTTCCGTTCCCATGTGTTGTGTCCCCAGGGGTGTTGTTTTTGTGCTATGGTGTTATGAGGAAATATCCAAGTAATGAAAAAAACAACAATTTGATCCTAGCTTGCAGTAGCTTGCCGGCTACCCTAGGGATATGAAAACATCTTATGAGTGAAGTCTTTCAATAATAGAGTTTGCTATTAATCATGTCCCTCACATGTTAGCTTTGTGTTGGCTTTTTCTTTCAATGAAAATGCTCTTATTTTCTGAAAACACCTACATATAGACATCATTCTAATTTCCGATGCCAACAGGAGCATAATGTTTTTCTTTTTCCACTGTGAATGCCTCAAATGCATAGAGTCCATCAGCAATTAAAGCCACGGATGGCATACAACGGTTTCACAAGCTGGCGCTAATGTCAGCCTTAATTCAATAATTTCATTTCAGGGAACAGCTTCAATTGGATTTAGCAACCTGTGTTAATGAAAATGGGAGGAATCAATGGCCTGACTAAATGCTGGCCCTGAATCACTCAACACATTTCCAGAGCACCATGTGTACATCTCATATAACGCCACAGGTACAGTAGGGCAGTTCACTGTTTCTAACCCGTGAATACATTTACATTTACATTTTTGGCATTTAGCAGACGCCTTATTCCAAAGCGACTTACAATCAATACATTTGAATACTAAACATGTGAATCATCTGTCTACCATTCGTAGCAGGAAGAGTAATGTAGCTCAGGCCCGGGGCCATTGATAGAAGGAAAAACCTTCTCCTATCACCTTCTCCTAAAACCATTTTATTTTATTTTTTTACACTGGAGAAACAGAGAAACAGTACAAGGGGGGCAATAGAAGTTCTTAGGGACACAGTAGAGGGGAAAGCGGGTGTCTTTCGGAGACGTAGTGGTGAGGGGCAGAAGATGTCTTGCTACAAGTTCACCTCTATTTTGATAGACAATTGAGAACTTGACAAAAACAACATACTTTAATAGCAATATGCCTCTAAGACGTACTATGTAGAGAATGGGACTGAATTCACTGTTATAATGTGGTGAATAATATATCTTAGTTCTTGGGCAGTCACTGTAAGTTACTCAGTCAACAAATACAATATTTTCAGTCGTTTTAAACCAAAGATACAAAGGCTGCGCGACATGTGAGGTTGTGCCAATGAGAGGCCTTGTCAGCATTATTTATTTACTGTGTTTATTCTAGACAGCCCACAGGGAGGCCACATCATGCTCAGATCGCGGCCTGCAGTTCCCTCATGCATCCCTGCATGCAGTCAGATATGGAGGTAAGATCAAGCAACTCATGTTTCACCAATATTCAGTATATCACGTTAACTGTGCTGCACGGCTAAAGCAATGTGTATGTGTATGCACACACAGAGAACGCATCCTAATCAGGTTCAAGTTTCGCCAAATAGCTGGGATTTAAGTATTATGTGATCTTTGTCTGGATTCTGGATTCTTTTGATTCAGGGAGCCAAAGTAGCCTAAAGCGTATTGCTTGATGCCAATATGAACGTGCAAAATGCATGATCACCTGCGAGTGGTCCTGCATAATATTATTGGTACATGCCAGCGGTTAATTCCACAATTTCCTGTGATTCCAATGGTCACCAGATGATGGATGACCATAGTTCAGACATCTCAGAAAGCAAATAATTGATTACATACAGTACCCAGCAGATCAAGAGCACATTTTTACCACCATTGATCTTGGGATTGAAAAAGGATAGAACATCAAACAGAAAATCGTTATACATTGAAAATGAATTTAAGAATTTCATAATACCCTTAAGAAATACCCTATTTGGTTGGTTAAACCTTATGGGAAGTCATTTTGGACAATCTAGTCGTTTTGAGGGCCAATTTCAGAAAAAAGCAAAATGTGTCTCATTCAATGGCCAAGCCTTAAGGAGGTCATTTGAACAGACTTGTCCTGGCCAAGAGCAATTCATATCATATTCCTTAATTATCCAGACACACCAGACTGAATCACTTTTAATGAGCACCAGAGTGTGTTTAGGCCATGAACTGGAGGGAAAAGAGGCTCCATAGATAATGTTCACCATCTATCTCAGTGGTTGATTCTAGCTAACATAAAAGAAAACTGGAGTTGCCTTGGTGAGCCAGGACCTTCTGGGAACCAAAGAATGCAGCATTATCAGTTCTCCAAGCTTTGAGAAGCAGCGACATCACACAGGGCTCAGTCACCTCACCTCCCAGGATGCAGATGGTGGAGCCCAGGTCCTGGTGGAAGTAACAGTAAATGTAGAATTCCCTCTCAGGAGGTGACAAAAGAAAGCGTTACCTTGCCACCTGCAATGTCTGGCACTCCTCTCTCTTCTTCGGCAATTAAAACGCTGAAAAAAGTGGCCAAGCCTTTGGGCCTCGTTTGCATAATTTTTAGTTGCATAAAATATCGACCATCTGTCTTAAAACCTTTAATTTTTCGAGTGTGACTTTAATGTTGTGAGACTGATTTTGATCATGTGACAGGGTCTGGTTAAAAAGTCCTTAAGTCCTCATGGTCTTTTTTTTTTTTTAATAGTTAAAGAAGATATGCTTATTTGAATGTCGGTCCGCCTCAAACCAAATAGCGGAGAAACACACTCTAAATCAAGACACAGGCAAAACACCTGCTAATAGCTAGCGGGCTAAAATGGAACTTTGCTACGAACATCTAACTGCATGTTTAGCACATCACAACATGCTGATAGAATATCAACATGCTAAAAACACATAACTACGCATAATTAGATGATCAGATCACACAGTCCTTGCTTTTGAACACGTCCTAAAATTAAAGTTTGTTTACAAGCCATGTATCACTTACCAGCAGCCTACGGCAGACGAGACAGTGACTGAATACAATTCACAAATGATGTATTTAGTATTTAATGATCCTAAAACTGTTGTTTGTTATATCGAGTGGGCTCTTCCACACTTTCATAATATACAACTTTCATAATATGCAAAAAAACGAAAGCACAGGTAAAAAAAAAAAAACAAGGTTGCAACAGGATTGCAGACAAGCGGCCCTTTTGACCTTACCGTGTCACTATTCCTTTTGGTTTACACAGTACTATCCCAGGGGTCAAACTCTTTACTCTGCCCATCTGGTTACCTGTCTCTTATTTGCCTTCCCACCTACTAAATCTCCATCAAACATTTTCTCATTGTTTAATCATAAACAGTCTCTCTTTATCAGGAGAGCCTGGGTCATAGGCTATGTAGACTGGCAAGTAACTGGTAATGTCATGCCTTTAAAGTCCTGAAACAACACTAAAGGGTATTAATCCTGAACCTAAAAGTGTTCACTGACTCTGATAAGACTGGTTTCATGTCAAGGTGGATGTCAAGGTGCTCTGTATAGGATCTATTTTGTACTATGATACAAATGCAGTACAAGCCACATGACCAGCCTGGAACACTCCAATATTACTACCACTAGTACCCCTTTCCAAACTAGGCGTCCTTGGCACGGGCCTGAGTTTTCATAATCTTTGTAAAGAGTGACTTTTTTTTCTTCTCTGGGGTGAGTGGATACACACGCTACCACTGTACCTGGGTGTGTAGCCTACTGTCGGAGCCACAGAGTTCGCCCGTTCCCCCACTACCCGTGTCCGGCATGGAGGCATGCGTCTGAGAACAGCCAGCGTGTGTCTGGCGTAGAGAGGATGATGTATTAAGGGCGAAATGAGAAATTAAACAAACGTGAGTCCCTGAGCGCTTCCAGAGGGCCTCTGTGGGAGCTGATGACCGCTCAGCAGCAGACTACCGTACCACCGTGCGTGCCTCTAGAACAGCTCCGTCTAAACACGGACGTACCACACCGTGCGTGCCTCTAGAACAGCTCCGTCTAAACACGGACGTACCACACCGTGCGTGCCTCTAGAACAGAGCAGCGCTCCATCTAAACATGCCTCGCAGGGATCCTAACAGATGGCCGACATGTGGAATGAATCCGCCACAGAATCTTCAGTGATTTTCTATAAATACACACGCACACACACATATCCTATCATTCAAAGAATGAGTCCAGTATGGCTTTTGCCCTGACTTAACCATATTATTTACATGTTGACAGAGGGGAAAAAGCTCCGCTTTTGATGTGTCGTCATTGGTGGTTTTGCCCATACTTGCTCCGGCAGCTGTCTATTTTACACATGCAGTAAACATGTCAGTGCCCTTTATGACCCACAATGCACTTCTTTACTTAAAGGCTATCATTAAGCCTTGCAGTGGGTCGCTGGTTGATTAGAGAGCGAGGTCTAATCGGGAGAGGATCTGCGCTTTTCTTGTGGTTACAGCCTAGGAGTGTCAGGAAACAACTGCCCCCTGTTTTAGGCAATCCTATGGTAGCCTTTACTCCTCAACCACAAAGCACATTTAGAGTTATACAAACAAAGGGCATTCAAAGGTATCCTTTTTCATCACAACAAAAGCTCAAGGTTAAGAGCTTCACTCAAGAACAGACATGAGTTGGAATGACTTACTTATCCACTTATCCGTGTCTCTTTATCTTTTACCGTCACTACTTCAACTTTTTATTGGATTGTATGATATGTATTAGCTACGGTATGTCATAGTCCACGCATTGTCATTGTTAATACACGTGTCTTAACAGATGTTCAAACTGTTGAGCCGCTGGGTGTTCCTTTTCTGACAAGAATTAGAATTCAGTGAGATCACATAAGGACCTGGGGAATTCAATGAGATCACATGAGACCACATGGGGAATTCTTGGGTGTGTTCAGCTTTTGTTTCAACACATCCAGGATCCAGATTATTACCTGGAAATGTGATGCGATGATTGAGAGTGATGTTTACTTTGGCCCAGTGTCAACCTTCTTCAAATCAATCAAATAGTCATCAACCGTCATCCTAAATACTGTAGCCTACTGTACAATTCCAGACCTGAAGAAGAAATGAATGGCAAAAGTGTCATGTGATGTTACATCAGAAACATTATATAGGATACATCTTATTCTGTCTACAAGACTCGGCACTGAACAATTGATTTCCTAGTTGGTCAACTTCAAGTGGTCTGTCAGAGTGTGGTTCAGAGTGTCGCTGATCTATTATCACACAACTGTCCCATAGTTTTACTCACAGCACACCTCCAAGTAAATCCCCAATTATCCACATTCAATCATCTCGGTGTGAGGTGTCCAATTTACAATTTGATGTTGTTTTGAAACAGCTGCAACATATTCCTCTGTCCACCGAGGGACGGGCGTTACTATTTCACAAAATGGTAATAATAACAGTGAACAACAAGACACAGAGGACAGACGTGAGACCTCATCAAAAATGTCAGTATGGGTTTGACTTATCAGCGCTCTGTTGGGTGCAATTCAATTATCTCTTTGATTTGCCTGGCAGGAAAAGAAGGGCAGAGTAAAGCTAAATAAAATAGCAGGGGAGTGCAGCTGCTAAAATGAGGTCAATAAAAAAAACTGTGTGGCGGGAAAAAGTGATTAGCAGTAAAACTAATAGAATGTGGAATATGTATTGTAGTCAGAAAGCAATCACTCCTGCGCTGTGTTTTCCTGACTGTATTGTCATGTTCAGCCGAGAATGTTCTTTTACTTTCATTGTTGTTGTTTCTGATGAAGTTATGGGATGTTGATAATTGCCCCAGCCCCTCTATTAGTTCGTTTGATGGTTTTATGACATAACTGGCAGTCGCTAGTTTTAATGTACGTTTAATTTTCTCTCTTTTTCAAATGGAACGGTGTGTAGGTTCTTGGAGGAGCTGAAAAAAATCCAGGGGAGTTTTATTAACGAGGCAACCCACGTTATTTTTCTTTTCACTTCCCAGAAATGCAGCCCTCTTCCAAGAAACCTCTGATGTTATCCGGCCCGCACTCTCCAAACACAGATCTCATTCAATCATCAATGATCGTCTCCTTTCCCCTTATCTCCCTCAGCCCTTTCTCAACCAAAACACAGAGGAGGCCGGTCTGCACAGCTCTGTGTGATAGTGGGGACTGGGACTGAGAAAGATGGGCTTACCTCCATTGTATTGTACCAGTTGTGCGGATGCATCTTCATTGATTTCACAGCCAAAACTGGGAAGGTGGGCATTTGGGACACTAGGGCCTCACTGCAATGCAATATTCAGAGAGAACTTACATAATTCCTTTTTAAATTTGATTTCGGAGAGTGATCCTCACAGTGTCATCAGTGGACCCTCTTAATTTGACAAGCCTGTGAAGCCGTAGTGTGAAAAACCGAAGGCTCGTTGTTTCGACTTCTCACGGGACGGGTTGAGATTGGGATGGAAAATGAGGCGCTCTTTTCAAAAGGGTTGATGAATTAATAACAAGTCGTGGGGCCTGGGAGGAATAGTTCAAAGGCCGTCATAATCCAAGAAGCGTTTGTAGCCTTGTTTCCAAATGAGAGATGCGATGAGTTATTTAGGTCACCGCGCCATGTTTTTGTTACTGGATGAAAATCATTTTGGTAGTTTCAACCACATGAAGTGCTTTGAAAGTAAGTTAAGACTGGCATTGAGACTTGCATCAACACTTCAGTTTGCCTACTGTTGCAATTAAGTGATTCAACATATTTATTGCCTTTGGGAGGCAGCCATGTTTATTTATCAGAGGCAGCAGCCTTTCCCGGGTGTGTGTGTGTCAGAGGGACCTAGCTAGGCTGTGATGGTCATGCATTTGGGTTCCGACAGCGTGTAGGTGTAGTAGAGAAAACATTAGTGTAATTACATCTCGGTGTAGTTAATGTAATTCAGCACTGTTCTCCCCCTGTTACACTGCCAAACTAAGTTGCAATAGGGGGGTGGGAGGTCAATTCACTCCAGATGTTGATCAGTATACTGTACATTACCCCAGCACATTTCATATTGTGCCACGGACACCATAGTAAAACAATATGAATAATACATACATTTGTTGAAATAATCATCAATAATAAATATAATAGCCTACTACTACTACTTGGTCTTCAGATATATATTTTTTACCAGTATTGTCCTTAATGTTTACTGGGGTTATCGATGATAACAACAATGATGATGATGATGATGATGATGATGATGATGATGATGAAGTAAAGATTATGTTGACGCAACAGTGAAGATGATCCAGATTCTACGATGCGATGGTATTTGAGACACAATTCCCATTGTGTAAACACCAGAAAGACACTACACATCTTTTTTCTCCCCACAAACAATCTGTCATCTACAAGGTCTCTTCCCAGCGAATCTATACAGCCCTAATATCTAGGTCACACTGTGGCAAATAATTTGACCCAGTAGCAGACCAAATAAATATTAAACTCAATCATCAGCAGCACCTTGATAGAAGCACCATTACACACTGAGAACACATTACGTGAGTGTTAGCCGAACACCCAGCTGTATCGTGTAATTCCAGAGAGTGTCCCAAATTAATTTGTTGTGGCCAAATAAGTGGAGGAAAAATGTGAGTGACGGTATGGATGGATGCTGTGGTCCCCATGTGGGCCACCTCTATTTGTCTCACCAACCCTGGACAGCTGCACCTCACACAGCTGTCGAAGGGAGACCATTAGCAGGCAATTTCACCCCTCTCTCCCTCCGTCCCTCCTTCCCTCCCTCAGACACCTTCACGCTTTCCTGTTTTTGTCTAACTCCACATTTGGCGAGCCAGCACACCTGCACCAAAGCTGCATGCATCCTGGCTTCGTACTGTGTATTTGCCAGGTAAAGTGATTGTGTCAAGGGAAACTGAAGGTGATTAACCGCAATGGGTGGGGGACAGGTCTTACTCATAATCCCCTCTCTTCAGTTGGGGGAATACCAAAACTTTGAAGTCCAGTCCAGCCAGGATAAAACTGGAACTATTTGGCTCTCCATATAATTCAGTTGGGAGGCAGTGTGAGACAAAATTAAACAACCCCAAACAGGGAATGAAAAGGAGGAACGTTATTCATGGTAAGCCATCATTCACTCCCAGCATAATTGAATATCAACACCATCAAAGACATTCATCCACATTGTCGTTGCCAGCTCATTGTTAAGCCTTAGTGAATGGCGGTTGTCGATAAAGCTACATTCAAATTTTGATCCATGCATTAAGTGTGCTGTGCAGAAAATAAGACTGAAGTCCCAATGTGAGTTCTGGCAAGGAGCTGAGTGAAAATATGGAGGCCCTTCTTGATTAATCATTTCCCTGGGTAGAACCGGATACATGGCCAAGAAGCCAAGATGAATGGCAATTGGGGAGATAAGCTGCAAATGCAGTTCCTCTGTCGCCGTGTACAAGAATTCTAGCATTGCATCTATCACGGCTCCTATTGAAATGAACAGATGGACTCCCACACAAGCGGCACGAAGGGGGATAGATAAAGCATTGTTTCTTCACGCTGTGACAGTTATTTATTGACTGTGGCTACAGAGGGAGTGGATAGGGCTGGAGATGTTTGAGGCCATGGGATTAGTCAAGTAAAGACCGTGGCTTACAGCCAACACTGACGCAAGGACCTGTTGAGACAGTTTTATCAGAGAGACGAAGGCTGTAATGACGTAAATACTGGGAAATTAGACATTCTCTGTGTTTAAACCAGATGGATCATGGGTCAGAGGATTTGTTTTGATTTATTTGGATCCCCATTAGCTGATGCGAGGCATTTATTTTCATTACCCTCTCCACTTGTGTTGCTATGTTCCTTTTCTTATAGTTTCCTTTCTGAGGTGGACAGTGATAACATTGTTTGCTTTGCTGTCGATGCCATTCAGCTGTTGACCTGATCATTTACTTTTCTTTCCCAGTACTATTTGTAGAACGAGTCATGTTTGGCTGTATTGAATCTGCCCGAATGAAGAATGACAGCGAATGTAACAAAGCAAAGTTTGTCTTCCCCTGACAACGGAAAAGTACTGTACACTCCAAAGCAGTCTTTTCAATCTTAGCTGCAGTGGCAAAAAGGATGTCTAGTGTCTTCACTGACTGTAGTATGGCTATATCCCTACCCTACCCCTGATTCTAGTTCAAAGGACGTCTCACTGTTACGTAAGTTGTATACTGCACTTTCAACACGCCATGGGAATTAATTAAGAATTTGAGCTTCAACTGAACTGTCCACATTGCAAGAGCTGTTAAAGTAACTTGTGTATGCCCACTCAGATGTTTGCATTAACCCGGTACAGTACTTCATGGTTTCAATAATCCTATTGCCAACAATTGAGTCGGCTGCCCAAGTTATCAAAACACAAATTAGAGCTAATTAGTTACTGGGAGGAACCACAGTTTATAATCTTTTACGACTGTAATTGAAAGAGGTAAAACTATACTCATGGTAAGATCCTTAAACTTGACCGTCCTCATCTTTTTCACTGAGGCTTCAGAATAGGCCCACAGATGTCATTGTGTTTTTGTGTGTAACTAGTTCACATGGTCACCTAGTAGATAGAGAGAGAGAGAGAGAGAGAGAGAGAGAGAGAGAGAGAGAGAGAGAGAGAGAGAGAGAGAGAGAGAGAGAGAGAGAGAGAGAGAGAGAGAGAGAGAGAGAGAGAGAGAGAGAGAGAGAGAGAGAGAGAGAGAGAGAGAGAGAGAGAGAGAGAGAGAGAGAGAGAGAGAGAGAGAGAGAAATGTCATGGTTAGGTCATAGAGCATACATAAACATAGTCTAAAATGTCTGGTTAAGTACTACATGCTCAGTTTATGGATATATATCACACAAACAGTGGAGAGGGAAAAATGCTTCCCCGGGGCATGGGCAAGCATGAGATATGGAGAAAGAGGTAGAGGTTAGGGTAAAGATAAATATGTAAAGCTTCATGAATTATGACCTCATGGCTCAAGCTCTGTTTGAAGAGTAATTCTTTATCATTCGCACGCAAACCCATGGACGGGAGACAAGTTGTAATCTTTATCTGGAATGAGGATGTCAGAGCAAGGGGTGGAGTTATCAGCTAGTCCCATTCACCAATGTATTGGACTGAACACTCTAATCAGTGTTTATTTTCCCCTGTTGAATTTCCACCTGAAAAGTAATTGAGGTGTCCATATTTGTCACATTTCTAACTTTTATAACTTTTCCTGTTAAAAACATTGTGAAAAGATAAACAAAATAATTGATTTGAGGAAGATTCTTCTTTTCTATAGATGGAAAAAGAAATTGAGAAGAGAAAATGTCCTTCCACATGAATGGATTTTGAAGAAGGTGGAGTTAACTTTACAATGCTATGGCATACAGATTAAGCAAGAAACCACAGTCAAGGTTATGTTTCCATGTGTTAGTTCTTCTGGTGAATATACATGTTTTCAAATGTATTAATGTGGTTTAAAACCTGTTTCCTCAGTGTGTTGTATTCATTATTGTACATTCTTATATATGTCTGGTGAAAAGGTCTGCATGTTGGCAATTCTCAAGTTGCACAAATGGCCAATTTTAGGATCACTAAATACTTAGAATCTGTGAATTGGATTCACCATATTATCTGCCGTCTTGCTTCGTACTGGGTGAGTTAGTGTTAAATGGCTTGTAAACAAACATACGTTTTAGGACGTATTCAAAAGCAAGGACGGTGTGATCTAATTTTGTGTAGTTATGTGTTTTTAGCATGTTGATATTCTATCAGCATGTTGTGATGTGTTCTTGCTAGCTGGTTGCAAACGCGTATTTTGCGCGTTTGAGATGCGGTTATTTTCCTCGTTTGAGATGTACCATCATTCAAATAATCAATGTATGACACATCATTTGAAAGCTTACAATCTGCACGTTCATAATCTGAAGGAAAAAAAAACTTGCCCTACTTGGGGACTTTTTCACCAGACCCTTTCACAAATAGAATTGCTTGAAAAAATATTTTTGCATGCATAATGCATGTTACAAACTTTGGCCAGATATTTATGTAATCAAAACACTGAATATTAATGCAGTGTGAGACGGAGAAAAAACAGTAGTATTACAGTATTACGACATGACGTTTGGATATGTACAACGAGTTGATGTTAAGTAAAGAACACACTCTACCCGAGCCAAAATTGACTGGACATTATGTGCTTTATTACAGTATCTGACATTACAATATGTATGCAAACATCAATAAAGATGAAAGCAGAAACATGAACGTCTGTGGTACCATGTTAGTGTCGACATTGCGATTGGAATCAAACGTTATGCCTGAGCCCATTAGTGTTATTAGATGTGTGATGATCAAGTCATGACAAGATACCTCTTCAATGGACCAATTGACACAACAACAATCACAGAACACTGCAACGGCAAGCATCTCATCCCAATGCTAGCTAGTTAGATATTAGAAAGAAATATCATCATAAAAACACACATGCCTTTTCTGATTTCAGACATTACCATAACCGTTACATTGAAGTGAAAAAAAAAAGAAAATCATATGTGAAAAGGACAGAAGAAGAAGAAGTGAAATGGGGTGACATGGTGGGTGAAGACATTTCTTTCCTTTTATGAAAAGCAAAGATCTTGGAACCAGACAAACATACCGAAATAACATAAGTCTCCGTTTCCCTAATGAGATGTCTTCTAATCATCTCCAACACTCCTGAATCCAGACATATGGCACTCTCGTTGCACGACTGGTGCCGGCGCTCATGTTAGTGATGATTTCATTGTTGTTCATCCCTTCCTTCCTTTTTTTCTGAGAGAGCTAGTGGCTTTAAACTTGAATAATTAGTGACTGTGATAAATTACAGTGGGCCCCCTCCCCAAGGGGGCCAGAATAGAAGTCTTACTTAAATAAGACAGGCTTCCACTGTCCTAAATGAGCTATTTTTACTCTTAGAGTCAACAGGCAGTCGGGGATTTCGGTGTTCTGCTTAGTCTTTGGAAAATACTGTGTAATTACTGTATGGTACGGCTGTGTGCGAATTAAGATATCATATCTAATTAAACCTCACAACAGGCAGTCGTTCTGGTACGCGTTGGAGCCGCCGCTTCCTGTTAGGTACAGTTTTATGTATTATCATAACAAATGTTACCATAGTTACTTATTTCATAGTATAAGAATGTTTTCGTTTTTGTTTTGTTTTTGCCACCATTTTAAAATGTGTATTATAATCCATTTGACACTCAAAGTTCTCATGATATACAGTGAACACCTAGTGAATACAATCAATGAACAACTGTGGAGAGGAAAGCCGGAATACAGTATGGGGTGTGTAGAATTTTAAGGACGGATTATCTCTGCTTTAAGTCTGGGAATTATAAAATCAATCCATATCATTGTTCCACATTAATCAGATCCCAGTAATCAGTCGAATGCAAGACGGAAGGGGAGTTAACCACTGTAAATCCCAATTCCTAACATATCACAAGAGCTCAACATATTGCAGTTGAATTAGCCAGTGATCCTTTTCAGTTGGCCAGCAGGCTTACAGTATATCAATATCTGCAATATCTGCAAATATATGCAATATCTGCAGAGGTGTATCCAAACCCCACATAACAGGGTCCTCCTGCTAGCTGCTCTGTCAGGATGGGAGGGCACTGACATTCAGAGCACATTGTTGGATCCGTTGACATTTTCCCCTGGCCTCCTGTATTGACCAGCTAATCCCATTAATTCATACTTTGAAGGGCTGTGAGAAGAGGATTCCATACTTCCACATCAGAGGCTTTTTTTTTCAATGACACTCATTAGTACACTGTCCAGTGACTCTTACGCTCAGAGATGCAGTGTATTTATAGAATTAAAACTAGGGGGTAGCAGCTCTTATGCAATCAGGACATGCTTATGGGAACATCAGTTTCTGTGCGTTTAAGGTGAGGCGGTGTGAGGTCAGGTGTTGCTGCAGGCTGGAGGCAGGCCCCTGTCAGTCATGGGTTTAGTCTAATTATACTGGAGTGTTTTGGAAATATACATACGCGAGTCACGAGTGGCACTCTGCAAAAAGAGGGTCTGTCTTGTTTCATGGTGAACAATGTTTATACAATATGTTTTCACATTGGAACACTTACAAGGGAGGGAAACACAGAGGTGCATTCGGATGACAGAATTATACAGGGTTTGATATGTCAGATGCTCTGAGGACTCATGATTGCTGTAATTACTTTGTAACCTGTTGTAGTGATTTCCCAGCCACAGATAACACACTTTCCCCCCAATGAGTCACCACTACTATCTATTTGCCTCCCCATGTGATTTCATTTCACTTGATTTCAAGTCATAAACAAATCCAACACAAAAAAAAAATCCACAACATTAACCATTGTTGTTACAGTAGGTTAAGAATCGAATGAGTCACTCAACACTATTTTCACTCGACTGGGAGTGGGCTTGTTGGTTGTAAAGGTGGCTCGCTGGTATGACTGCCAACTGACAAATAAATAAACAAATCCCCATGGCACCTGGTACGCAGCATTAGGATTCAGAGAAAACACACAGTTGTAGAGGAGGGACTGTGCCACCTGACTGATGAATATGCTTATGCATGTGGACACTTGGCTGCAATACAGAGAATAACAGGGGAGGGAAATCTGGCACTTCATCAAGTGGACCCACTACTGGGAAATCACTGCGAGAGAGAGATGAGGATGATATGCTTATATCTAACTTCCTGTGATATCGCCTATACTGTAACTGGCTGCACGGGCCTCTCTCGCCATGCACAGTGTGCTTCAAACCAGCAGCTTGAGTGCATGAATCAGTTAGGTGCTAAATAAAAGTATTTATTTGGTTGGGGAAAGGGGGAATTGAAGTGACATAAGTACAACTGAAATCAATATTGTGTTGTTTTGTATTGTTTTGTATCAAGTTTGTATTGTATTGAGGTTGACCTAAAGCAGTGCGGGTCTGAAACGCTAGGCTGCTGGCCTCCGAATGCCCACGGTAGCAGCGACAGTTTGCTATAATCAGATATAAGGTGCTCAGTTTCTTCGCAAAACAAAACAAATTAGAACTTTTTTCTGGTTGTTGCGACATATGGTGCAATTCGGGAGCCAAGACATAAGCCAATAACAAAACAAAATACCACTCCAATCCTGTGTGCGATTACTGCTCGGGGCGTACGCGAGATGCCTTGTGTCTGAACTAATTGGGACCCAAAGAGCCTTAGAAGGGATGTTCAGTGCGCATAACACACAGTAACTCAGACCCAGGGCAACACTAATCATTCTAGGCTGCTCGCCAAACTGCTGAAATTACAGCCCTACACAGCCATACTGCTCTAGCCTAGTTCTCGTGTACAAAATTCCTCAGGCCACACACAGGCGTTCAGTGACAGTGTGTTAATCCCGAGGCCCACTCGAGTCTAAATTCAAATTTGTCTTTTCCATGTTCTTTGCGCAGCAGTACATTGAATAAACACTGTGAACATGTGGAATGTATGTTAGGCATCGTCTTACTAAGCTTACATTTTGAAAACCCCACTTTATACGATCTGTTTCTTGAAGGTGTGATATTGGCCCTGTCTTGACTTGAGAAATGGACTTAATTTGGATAGCCAATCGCCCTTAGTCCTTGTGCGTAACCGTGACGATATAGGCAAATCAAATTGAGCAGTCTTATGGCCTGTGGGTAGAGACTGTTGGGTCGGGGTCTGTTGGATTGGGTCTGGATGCTCCAGTACCTTTTGCCAGAAGGTAACAGATACCTCCTTTCCACCAACGCAAACCTAGTTGTAGTTCAAAGCTACCTAGCATCCACTATGTTGGTATTGGTAAATTAATTTAGAGACACTGTTTATGACACTGTTTTCTATCTTTGCTGGTCATGGTAATCCCGCCCCAGCCCCTGACGTAAGCAGTTCTTGGTTCTAGACCAGTCAACTGTTGGTGCCACTCTGGAACCAGTTTTTGGTTCCAGGAATTGGTTCGAGATTAGGCACTGGCTCCGAACCGGCCCTCAAACTGCCTTGATGGAAAAGGGGTAAGAGAGAACCAGGTTGGGAACCCTGGCAAGTGGGGTATATTGTTATCATGGCATTGGTTTATACTCTGGCCATTAGCTGCCAACATGATACCAATGTTGCTAGTGGCCCTAACTGTTTTGCAGGACCATGGGATACATCATAGCTTCTTGGGGAAAAACTGTAAACAAAAAAACGGATATAGTTAAGCATGATTGTTATTTGCACAACAAACTAATTTGTTCTATAAAGATAAGATACTGTTGGAAATAAAATGACAATTTGAATGACAAAAGAAATTATAGTGGACCATTCTGAACAAAATAACTGGGCAAGACATTTTTGGCTGGCAATGTGTGTCATTTTGAGTGCACTCTATGAGTCTGTGGCACACCTGAACTGATCCAATTCCCCTACTAACTTTGTATCGCTAACCGTCCCCAGCTTGACAAAAAACATGCTGGGTAGAAGATCATCTCAGCTCCCTTTCCGCGTGGGAGTCCACCTCCCATTGTTACCTGCATATAAACCCATGAATAAGACCACAGGACCAGGGCGATCCATCTTAAACACAGTATCGACCAGCAGGGAAATTTCATTTGGCCCAATACCAGTCATTGTCTCTGATTCACTGGGTTGGAATTCTAGCTGAGGCTACTAAGTCCATTTTTACCCTGAAATAGACACAAAACACAAGTACTCTGTGTCCTCTACGAAGAGAGCCATGCCGTAAATATGGATTTGTGCTTTTTTTATTTGAAATTGGTTGAAATAGTCTAGATTTTATACTAATTCCAAATCCTATGAGTCCCTTTTATTTATTTAGAATGCCTGTCAGTGCTCACCGTTCCAGCAGTCATGGTAGCTAACCACCTAAGTGATGCTTGCTTACCATATTAGCATGATTGCTGAAAGGGAATCCAAGTGAACAGACAGTAGTAAGGGAAAATCATAAAAGTGGCATGAATGTGGAAGGGGATGAGGCGAAAATTGAAAACCCAGCGACGTAAATAAGATTTGCCTCTATTTCTGCTGATGGTTGTCAGAACGGTGGCACTTAAAGCTGGGGATGTGGTGGCAGCTTTGTGGACAGAGGATAATTACCAGGGACGGGTGTAGATGGGTGTGAGGGATGGGGGAGGGTACTGAGGCTGAGCAGGGGGGGGGGGGTATGTTTGGGATTTGGATGAGTGCAATTGGGGCAACACAGCTCCTCCCTCCTTTCCCCTCCCCCCTCAGTCCTAACATTTCTGTCCCCAAACCCTGCCTTGCTAATAGTAGGGCGTAGTGGGGGGGCTGATAAAAACCCTTTTGATCAGCAGTCCTTTGTGACATCAATTAACCGTTAATGTTTGGCAATGGCAGAGGATGATGGAGAGCCAGCGAGGGTCACCCCCATTCTGCTGCCACTGAGACCTTCCTACATCCATGCTGATGGCCACTACTTAACCCAATGATTGTTCAAGTGTGCGCGTGCGTGTGTGTGTGTGTGTGTGTGCGTGTGTGTGTGTGTATGAGAGAGAGAGAGGGTGAGAGAGAGAGACAGAGCGTGTGTGTGTGCATGCGTGTGTGTGTGTGTGTGTGTGCAATGTGTGTGTGTTTGAGAGAGAGAGAGAGAGAGAGAGAGAGAGAGAGAGAGAGACAGAGAGTGTGTGTGTGTGTGTGTGTGTGTAAAAATACAAACCCACTGCCTGACTGGCTGCCTTTCTGTGGTTGACTGGGACACACGTCTACCAGAGACAAAAAAACAATCATGACATAAAAAAAAACTTAAAAACCTGCTCTGTGATGTGTTGATGAGTGGCGACCTGCGCTATCTCTCTGTCTGCCATGTCAACCCGTCTGCACATGTGAGTGACATTAAATGGGTCATACGCGGAATGTTCCGCAATGTGGCCTAAAATCAAAGATGAAGTCATTTTCCCCTTTTGCACACATCATAGTGATTTCACATTTCAATTCCTTTCTGGTCTAACGAGCATTCCTTTCTCTCTCCCATGTCTGTCTGTCTGCCTCGTTGGAGTGGCTGGCCCACTGTGTAGCCTAGCCATAGACATTCCTCAGCCAATGACCAATGTCCTCCATAACGAGGATATATTGTTCCATTAAACTCTGGCTAATGAAAATGATTATTTAATCATTTTTTTAGATGGATTTAATTGAAACGGCATGATGAATGGTCCAGAGGGTTCCTCCTGTACAGAAGGGGGTAATTGGTGCCTCTGTCCTCGTTAAAGCACTTTGAGCTGCAACGTTTGCAGGAAAAGTGCTATACAAATAAAGGTTATTATTATTATTAGTATTATTATCATGTGTGTTCCACCTTGGCCGGGCGGTGGACAGTAGCAGCGGGTCATCGTCAAAGAGCAGCTTAGGGAACTGACAAAGCCGTACCTGACTACGATGGACTGGTGTCTAAAAGTGACTCCTCTAATCACACTATTGTTGAAATGTAACGGTAACATATTGTGTTTAGAAGCACAAAAACAGTAAACGATGCATACACCTACTGCACTTTAAAGGATGGAAGTGGCTTTGTGTTTGGTTGAGCTGTCTATCTTGATATCCATGAGGTGTCTGTCTTGATGGAATGTGTGTTAGCCATATGGGCCACAATAAGGCATAAACAGTATGAGTGAAACTCATTGCTGGAAATATGCAATTCCTTTACATTACATTTTAGACATTTTGTCTAACATTTGTCATTTGTCATTTGTCTAAGTGAATCATCTATACATCAGTCATCATAAGAATTTGAGTTCAATCAAGCCTTCAGATATGGGATAAAACAGTGATAAGGCAATTACAGTAACACATGTGAAAACAACATTGTGCCATCTCCTCTCTCCTTGTTTATGACCTATAGTACATTAGAGAGAAGAGTGATCACAGTCTGAGAGCAGTAAGGAGTGATGGCAGCCCATAATATGTTACCAGTTATATGACTGTCACAGTGTTTGTGTTTGCTGCTCTCTAGCTTACTAAGATTAGCATGTGCTCTAATCTATTGATCCCGTGGGAATTTCTTCCCTCCATAAGTCTCTCAATGGCTTCCTACTTAAACCTCCATCAAAGGATTGGGGAAATTCGCCTTGCTCGCTGTTTATGTCAATACGGTTAAATGTGGTGCACTTCACGGCTCCCCCTACGACAACAAGGCGACAATATAAATAAATATATATCAAAAAAACACATCCATCTCATGAGACCCAAATAAAAGAAAATAGAAAATAAATTCCTCCCCTCGGAGGCGATAAGGGGAACGCTGGGGGACGAGATCAGGGGAGTGTAAGACAAATCCCTCCGTTGATCCCCGATTCTTTCGCTGTCATTTCGTTTTTTTCCCTCTCTCTCCCTTTTTTCTAAACAAATTTCCATCTGACTACACAGACATCCTCCTCTTTGTTGCCTGCTGTCTCCCTGTCTTTCGTTATTGCTATGGATAACCTATTGTGGCATTGTGTCTCTGATTCTAACTGACAGTAAAAAGGATGAACGCCGATGTACGCAGCGCTCTCCACGGAGAGTTGCATCCATCCACAGCCAAACAGGGGTAACCTTTGCCACATTAAAGCTCCACGTAGCAACCTTGATAAACATCAGGAAATTGAAACCCATTTCAGACAAGATACTGGTTTGGTTACTCCACTTCCTCAAAGCTGCTATCCCTGAACCTATGGTTGTGGGAGGGAGAAAGTCAAGCTGTGAGAGGTGAGAGGACATGAAAAAAGAGCCCTGTATGAATCATGAAAACGAAAAGGCACAGGAGCCTGATCTCTTATCCTCGGCGCCATAATATTCCACTGATAAAGTGCCTTTTGTGGGGCATTCTAATGCACCAATACACTGGAAATATGAGTGGAATTAGGCCAACGATGGCCCCTCTGATCTGTTCCTCTCCTCGTGGGAGGACATATGCCTCTTTGTTCCCCACGACGGAGCGCCAGTCTGGGGAGGGAAGTGTGTGTTTGGGGAGGCGTGACGGATAGGCTAGTGTGGGTCAGAAGAGGAATCAGAGAGGACTCCCGCAATGGGATTTGGCAGCAGGGTGGCCATGTTGTAGTTGGCATCAGTAGATATTAATCTACAGGGGGGTAGCGTTATGTTACCACAGTGGAATGAGCTCGGAGGGCTCACGGTGTGTGTGCGTGTGTGTGTGTATGTGTGTGTGTGTGTGTGTGTGTGTGTGTCTGTGTGTGTGTGTGTGTGTGTGAGTGAGTGAGAGAGACACACAGAGAGAGAGAGAGAGAGAGAGAGAGAGAGAGAGAGAAACACACAGAGAGAGAGAGACACACACAGAGAGAGAGAGAGAGAGAGAGAGAGAGAGAGAGAGAGAGAGAGAGAGAGAGAGAGAGAGAGAGAGAGAGAGAGAGAGAGAGAGAGAGAGAGAGAGAGAGAGAGAGAGAGAGAAGAAGTCTTCAGTATGAGGTTCATATGTATCTGGTTAATGTTGTAAGAGTTCAGTATACCAAACAGTCTAGAGCAGACAGAAGCAATTGCTCCACCTGGTTCTGCTGCTCCACATTGATGGGTGAAGTCACCGATGCAAGACGTTATGTCTGTCTCCTAGATGGTACGTGGAGAGACAGGGGGAAAGGCTGAACAAGGCTGGGGAAAGGTAGTAGCAGCCATCTCCAAGAAAAGGCAAGACTCATACCCGACACAGCACAGAGGGCAACAGGAATGACTTAGAAAATATAGGTAAAATGCTTTTGAAGAAGTCTGTTGGAGATTGTTCAGATATCTTCATAATGCCACCGTCACGTCTTCAGACATCATTCTTTAATTCAGCAGGCCCTATAAACAAACCAAAATGAATCTTGAAAAATAACAACAATTTAGATAGTGAAAGATCCTGTCTGTCGCCTCAAGTCTAATAGATCACTACTGTGGGGCTATGTGCCTTTATGTGTGAACGGTAGTCAGCAAATAGCTAGAGATAATGGTGGTGTTTACTGTGACAAAAAGAAGGGGAGAAAAAACGAACAAGCAAATTGGCCGACTTGTGAATCAGGCGCAAAATCCTGAGGGGAGCACAATTTGTGATGTTTGGTTGAGCGGAAAATACAAAGTTAGACACACCTTGGGCATAATATTATTGCTATGGTGTTTTATATGTTTGTATAAACAGGAGCAGGATTTCCATTGTACATTTCCCCTCTAAACTAGTTTACCTTATTCAGCTGGAGACAGCAACAGAGACGTTCTGTCAACACGACAGAGTTGAATCACACAAGGAATTTGATGAAGTGCATCCCTGTAGGTGCCTGCATCCTGCTGATCTAGCTCCAGATAATAATAATATTAATATTAATATTATTAATAATAATAATAATAATAATAATGATGATGATGATGTTGATAATAATAGCTTAGATTTATATAGTGCCTTTCTCGAACCCAAGGACGCAAATTCAGATTCAACAGATTTCATAGACAGACAGTCAGGCAGACAGAACAGAAAAACAAAGCAAAGAAACAAAGACAACGAGAGTGACAAAACTAGACTAGGGGCCAAAGGCCTTAGAGAACAGGTGGGTTTTGAGGGCTGATTTAAAGGTGTCCAGGGTAGAGGCGTTGGTAGATGGTTTCAATCGCTCTGTGACTGGGGCCGTGTAGTGGTTTCAGTGCTTTAATGGCCATATTTGTGCAAAGATAATGTTGAAAAATGAGCTTTCTACACATATTTGCTCTCTCTCATTGTGTTATTAAGATGTAATAAAGCTAATTAAAGACTTACTTATTTAATGATAAACCACCGATTCAAGGTTGTGACAGAACATTTCATCCTGGACAATTGATGGGCCTGAAGAGCATATTCTTCTGGTCTTATATTTCAATTTAAAGCAGACCAATCAGAGATATGCCAATCATGTCGAATTCGCCCGGTGCACAAGAGGGAGTCTCTTAACTTCCGGGTTTGCTTGGTGTACATAACCATACATGAATGGAATAATGGCACTTGCAGACGGTAGTGGGGTTAAGCCTGCGATCATCCAGAAACAAAGTTTCAGAGGTATGAAAGTAACTTTTGATCTACACTATTATACACTATCTTTAGGTTTATGAATCCTAACTTCCTAAACCTAAAGATAGCAGAAGAGAAATAGTGTAGATCAAAAGTTACTTTCATACCTCTGAAACTTTGTTTCTGGATGTTCTTTTTGTTTCATAAATCCTGCAGAGGATGACAGATGATTGACTTGTTAGACAAGAAGACAACACAGTTGAGCTTGTGCAGAATGAGTGTTTGTTTCTGTTTTGATTGTTATGCTTTAAAAGCTAGCTAGCTAGTTAGCACCTGAGGTTTGTCAGGCTGCTAGGATTTGGCTAAATGTAACACAGTGTTACATAAACGTGTAGGCAATTATAAAACAACTTCTGAGCCAAACAGTCAAAGCAGACAAATATATCTCTTATACCTCGTCATTATATTCTCCATTGCTTGTGTCAATGAGCTGAACGCTATAGAGGCAGTCCTGATAGGATCCGTCAGATGGCACAGCGAGACAACAACAAAACAAACGATGGAACTACCCAGCGCGAGCGTCTGAAATAGAGACAAACATTGGAAATCAAGGCTTGTTTATAGCAGGTGTGCCCAACTCTCCTCCTGGAGGCCTTTACCGTCCTTCTGTTTTTTTGTACATGCAGTGTGTAGTGAGCTGATTGTACACACGTACACACCACAACTTCCCGCCCCTTCATTCTGGCTGGCTAGTAGTGCTGTGGGTGCACAGAAAGGTTAGAAAATCATCTATTGTTTTTTTATCCCCATTTGGGTTTTATGTTTGTTTATTGGTAGGCTAATGAATTTTATACAGAGGTGGGTTGTTGTGTTGTTCGCCCTTGCATTGTGGGAGAAATGGGTCCACTTCTCTCTAAGAAGTTGGAGAAGTGGGTCAAATGAATGCTTTTGTTGTTGGGGGGGGGAGGGGGATTCAACCTTGTGGGGGGCCCTAGGATGTTGCAATACGGCAGAGGTGGGGAGGTGTACCCCCCCCTCTCTGTCCAATCAGATCATTTCTTGACAATATTGCTGTCTATTTCAAGGATTGCCCAAGCTAATTTTTGGTTCGTGGTTCGTGCACATTTTAGAATGGTTCTGGGTGGATGCAGGAGGAGAGAAGATTAAGATTAAGATTGCTTGTTGCTCAGAGAATGAAGATTTTTGACAAATAATTGAACTGAATATTAACGCCTACTGTTACAATTGTCCCCGCTCATCAGACTTTTAGGATTTCAAACAATACTGTGAATCCAAGCATCCTCTTTAGAGACCTATCATGGTATGAATGCTTAGTAGACAGATGTACGTTTCTAATAAAGAAATTACTGGTGTAAGTACAGTGGTCTTTGTGGAGAATGCAATCATTTCACATTTGACCTTTTAGTGCCTTAATTTGCATTATTTGTTACATTGTAGTGCATAACCATGCTTAGTCTTTGGCTGCATGCATCCACATCCTTGTGGAGAACAAAAATACTTTTAATGACATATTTTCAAGGCAAAATGATGAACATATACCCTCTGGCAAATATTGACCTGGTATGCAATCTTTTTTTTATTGTACAAAAACTTGATTGCATTGTGATATCCATCACATGCAGGTTTAACAGGATTGTTAAATTAACTGATAGGGCTCTGTAGCTCATTCATCAGGGTGTAGGTTATCGCTGAGGGATGAACTGGTTCAATGGAGGCAGACACAGATATCATTAATTGGGTTTGTTGTTCTTTGGGTTTATATAATAAAACGAGCAAGGCCCAGGTTTGCTGTGGCATCAGGAGGGCCTCTCATTGATTTTTCTCTCTTGTTTCTTCTGACATTTTGCAATTTGCTTCAGGAACAGATTTTTATTTTCATTTTCCTGCCCAAATTGAGAGCCAATGTCTGGGTGGCTATCCTCTAATTAATCTGGGCAATCAATGGACGCCGCAGGAACCGCATATTATTATTAAACACCAACACCTGTTGTTCTCCTGTGTGTGCGCACGTGTGTTGGCTGTACATAAGTGTGTCATGTTTCAATAGGGATCAAAACCATACAAGTTACCATGTGCCTCCATACATTTACAAGCAACTTACATTTGTCTAAAGTAAGATGTATAGAATCATCTATACATTAGTCATCATAAGAAAAACAAATCTATGCTAGGACCAGGGGCCATTGGCATTCACAATGCAAGAAGATACTGCTAGAAGATAGAAGAAGCAATAATTACTTTTTTTCTTTTTTACATTAGAGAAATTGTAGAGGGGGTTAGTGGGGATGAAGAGGTCATTAGGAGGGACAATCAAGATGTCGCCTGAAGAGATGGGTCTTCAGTCTATGGCAGAAGATAGGTAGCGACTCTGCATTCCTGTCAGTAGTGAGAAGCTGGCGGTGCCAGGCGGCCTTCGAGGTGTAAGAGCAGAGTGATCTTGCTACCAGGAGTCAGTGATGGGTGTGAAGGTGGGGAGTCGTGACATTAGAATTATAAGGTTCTATCTCCATTTTTGTCAACATGTTTGTTATATTTTTTACATAATCTGATCCATTAGGTGTTTATTAGTGCCTGTGTGGTGTTATTTTTTTAAATGTTGAAATTTTTGAGTTAGTAATTCATAAAATACAAAGGTTCCATCTCACAAAACATAATGGAATGTAAAAAACTTTGATGCTCAATATCTCTGAATGACCCTAAATGGAGATAGAACCTTATAATTCTAAGCTCACGGAGTGACATGTGAGAATTTGGGGAGATATTTGGGGGAGAACACCAGACGGGCGGCAGCATTCTGGATGAGCTGCAGAGGTCTGATGATGGAGGCGCGGAACCCGGCCAAGAGTGTGTTTCAAGGCAGGAGATCTCAAGTGTCTGGACCAAGAGTTGTGCTGCTTCTCTTGTGAGGAATGGACGTATCCATCTAATGTTTTTAGAGGAAGAATCTACAGGAGAGTGTTGTTGCTGGGATGTTCACTGCCGACCGCACAGGATAAGTGGTTGTCAAGGCTCTTGGCTGCCTGGTAGGAGGTCACAGTAGAGTTCTCGACTGTGATGGAGACGTCTTGGAGAGGGCAGGCTTTCCCAGGGAGGAAGAGCAGCTCAGTCTTGTTAAGGTTGAGCTTGAGGTAGTGGGCTGACATCCAAGCAAAATGTCTGCAAGACCCGCAGAGGGGGGAGGAAGAGTTGAGTGTCATATGCATAGCAGTGGTCGGAGAAACCATGTGAGGAAATTACCAAGCCAAGAGATTTGGTATGAAGGGAGAACAGTAAGGGCCCTAGGATGAGGCCCTGGGGGAGGCAGTCCTCTCCATGTCACCTGGTAAGAGCGATCGACCAGGTAGGATGCATACATGAATACATTGTAAACACTCCAAAGCATGATAAATAAATGACTTGATACAGACACTTTTGGGGGTAAATTTGAGGTGCTTAATATCAATGGCTATACATTGCGTTAATTGAGAATTGACATTGTTGCTATTGTGACACTCCTTTACTCTTGCTTTACATAAATGAGTCAGGATGGATTAGAAATATTTGGGTTTTGTATGTTACCCTGGCGGTCTGAAGGAGATGAGCGAGCCCCCTCACTATACACACTCTGTGTTCCTATTCACTGAAGTGACTTCTAAATCACATCTGTACAGGTTGAGAGCACTTAGCCACGGCTAGTGCTATCTTATAAAAGCACTCTCATGCATAGCAAGCTAATTTATTATCAACTATTCACGTGCTCAGCACGAGAGGGGCAATGAGGTGATGGGTTCCCCTCATCTCCTTCAGAGGACAAGGGTTACATGTGTAACCCAAAGTTCTTTTTCAGTAGACTTTGTTGACTCTATGGGACTTGCAACACGCCCCGATTGCCTGGTCCGGACAAAAATCCATACGGATACAAGAATGTACCAGGTCCATATCACTCAGTCCCCAAACCAGCACTGAGGACTGTGTGCGCAATGGAGGGCATGCATGGTCAAGTGCAGGCTGTCAAACCTCATGAAAGGTATGAGGAGATGCCGGCGGTTAGAGTGTAACGTAATCTTAGTGTCGCCATCTGCAAACTGAGAACAAGTAAGATAGACACACAAGTCACTCACATGCTAGGCAACAATGCCATCTTATAAGACAACATCTTAACGTTAACAGTCTTCAGAGGCGGACACACTTTGTCTGTCCCTGGCCCCAAAGGACAGAGTGACACAAAGTGAGGTAATTGTCGGCAACACCCAACTGGGGAAACCTTAGAAACCTCCTGTGAGACGAACTTCAATGTAGAAGTATGCATCCTTAAGTCTGACTGTTGTGTGTGAATCATGTGGGCGAATGGCTTTAAATGAGGCCCTGTGTGGAAGCATGCAATAACAAAAGGTTCTCTGTAGACAGTTGAGGTCTTGTGAGGAGGAAAGAAGGACACGTAATGGATTATTATGGATGTGTTATGCCAGACTAGGATGAGTCTGAGGCAACACCCAAGGTGAGGAAATCCTCCCATGAGATGAGAGAACTCATCCACACACTAGAATAGCAATTAAGCTTCACTATGAAAGAGGAATAATGGCTAGCACATGGCCGTTGTCTGAGGACAACTAGGTTGCGCTGCAGCTATCTTCCTTTTGAAATTAGCTGTAGCTTGTCAGAGGGTGCTAGCTCCACTCACGAACGAGGGAGCTAGCAACTGTTAGAATTAGCCACAAAATCAACCTCAAGCACCAAAGCTACCAAACAGCCAAGTGGTTAGGCGTAGCTTACACAAGGTACCTAGTGTTACACTTGGTAATTTAGCTAGGATTTTGTCATGCACATAATGAGGAAAAATAAACATTGTCAGAGAATTTGCTAAGAGCTCAAATGATGCACCTTCTGGGTGATAGCTGTAGCCAATATGAGGGACCTAGCAAGTTACAAAGCAACTTGGCAAGGAATTAACATCAAGCTAGCAAGAGTTTGAATAACTTGAGTGCCAAGATAGCTAGCGAGCGTCCTGAGTTAGCCTGTGAGAGTAACAGGTTCACACAAGGATATACCTTTAAACTTGGCTCACCAAGTTCAAGACAGGTCTTCCTGAAAGTTGAGCTTTAAAATGTAAGGTTCAAGTAGAGACGACTTAAGATTCCAGGAGTATCATAGCATACTTCAGTGGAACAGTTAAGCAAAGTTGTAACTAGCTACACAAACAAACTACTAATAAACTTCGGACAACCAGTGAGTGAAGAGTGGAGAGAAGAAATGGCCACGTGATGAGCTTTTATTAGATGACACTAGACGAGGCTTTGTGCTTGCAAGTCCTCTCAGCCTGTACAGGAGTCATTGATAGTGACTCCAGCAAATAGGTACATAGAGTGTCCCATAGTGAAGGGTTTAACCAAGTCGACTGAAAGAGAACCAATTTCTATTGTTTGTTTGCTATGCTCAGAATAGATTACAAATGTATCACCTAGCGGATGCTAATTCATTTGGCAGTCTCTTTTGTTCTAGTGAGAATGAAGAGAGTGAGGGGACCAGTGAGGGCAGTGTGTTGTGACGTTTCTCATAGAACTTTAATTTTAATTAGCAGACTGAATCTAGAGTTAAGGATTATATTTCTCCCTATGGATTTTGGCCTTTGTACTCCACATTAAGGAATAAGTAGGCCGTTGATGTCCTGTAGCGAGAGACTTGAATTTAGTTCCACAGTCCACGGTTTTCAGGTCAATACATTTTGTGTAGGTGAAGAGAGGAACGTTTCCATCGTCTCAAGTTTACCATCCCCTCAAGTTTACCATCCCCCGGAAGCATTCTATGGAATATCTTGGTGTCAAAACTGTGATCATCAGTTCAGTTTCGATAAAATGAATGATGGTTGGTTGTCTCCCTATGAACAACTTCAGTTTCAATACTGTGGTTTTTCGGATGTTATAAAAGCAGAGGTTACGGACTAGCTCTCTTGAGTGAGTGAGAGTGAAAGGATCTAATAAAAGGTTCACTCTTCAATCTGGAAAGACATGTTGTAGCTAAAAACTCCATTAGCTGGGGGACTTCAAGGGTAATCATGTTTGGAATGCAACCGTACTTTCCGACTATGTCTATCCTTTTAGTCCCAACCCCTGAAAAGGACATTGGTCTATAGAGAACGAGGGAGCACTGAAGAGTCTTTCAGAGGCTCTACACAGATTAAATCTTGGCGAGTAAAAAAAACAGATGCCAAATGTAGAATTGGTGTTCCACATACTGTAATTCCCTCAACACAGACTAGAGCTCATCACAGGATGTAGGCAACACACTGTTTTCAGGTATAGAGGGCTGGCCTGTAGCGTCACCCTAGTCTCTAAAGTGAGCAGAGAGACCCAGGGCCTAAGAATATTTGTGTGTGTGTGTGTGTGTGTGTGTGTGTGTGTGATGAGTTTGAGAAGTTCAAAACGGACACTGAGTATGGGAGGGGACAGATAGATACTGTGTGCTCCCGAATATCTCATGACAAACAGGGGTTGCTTTACAGTTTCGCTTAGTGTTGCTGAGTGTTTAGTTGAAATGGTGGGAGTTTTATAAACTGCCACTGGGCTCAGGCATTACTATTTCACACATCTGTTCAGCTGCAGTAGACATCTGCAGTGCAAGCCGTGATTGTCTATCAAATGACGCAATGCATGACCCTGGCCTGGCTTGACCTTGCCTCAGCCAAAGAGTCGAAACACCCCCGCTAATTGTTCAATGCTAATTTACAGAATTTGTCCAAACAAACAATGAAGTCATTGTACCTGGGCGTCTGGGGCTCGAGCCTCCAATGTCTTATGAATGGCCCCGAATCTCTGATTTATCACATTGCCATGGATTTAGTGCAAGCCCCCACCCCTCAACCAAAAACTCTGCCACCAACCCCCGCCCCCCCACCCCCCCACCCCCACTACGCACGCGCACATGGACGGAGCGTGGGCCGGGCCTAAGCCCCCACTGAATGTCAATGCCTCTGAGCAGCAGTTGATAAAAGCTCATCTTAACAAAACTGTGTAGCGCTTTGACTGGAAAAGACAACACAAAGCCCACATTATCCTTGGGCCAGCATGCTTACAGTAAATGTCAGCTAACAACAGGTCCTCTCTGTCTAGCTGGTAGCGTTTGGAAAACCACAGTGGAGTTGCAGTGACCCTGCTGAGGAACCATCTTGTGGCCTGAGGTCTGGTGTCTGGTCACAGTAAAACACCGGGGAGACGGCAGATGAGCCACTGGACAGACGCCAGGTTCCAAGCAACAACCCTCTCATTCCTTACCTCAGATCATAACCGGGTGGCTTTTGAGGTTTCCTTCCTCTTTCACAGAGGGCCTATCAGGCGTGTTCTATTGGAGACAGACAGTATGAAACCTTTCTACAGTATCTCATCATGACCAGACCGAAACTGACATTAATGTGTTTCTTTTTTTAAAGTGAGCTTCCGTAGCTTCACTCACTTTCTTGGACTGTCTAGAAGAGCTATATTTAGATGACAGCCCGACTGGCCATATGAATTGGCAAATGAGTTTAGCTGGGATCGAATTAGGGCTTGGAATCGCACACTAATTGGAAATTACAAAACCTGGTACAAGCGTTGGCTCCTGAGCCTGTCTGAGCATGTGTCGCTCTGCTCAAGTGGGATTTCACAACAGGCATCAGGTTTTTAATTTCTACATTTCCCTTTAACAGGGTACCAGCCAAGGCACTTTTCGCAATTGATTGGAATCTCAAAACAAGTAAGAAATCGCATATGAAAACAATTCTGAATGTGTTAGACGCACCAGGGCCAAGTGCGGGTTATGAATATTACATTGGAAGTGTACTCCATGATGTTATTTCCAGAAAAACTTTTTAAATTGTACTTTTTCTCTCAAACAAGGTCGGTCAGTGTGTGCTTTCCACGTGGGGATCTCAGTGTAACTAGACGAACATAACATTTCATTTGGAAATGAACGCTGGAACGCCAAAAAGGTTTAGAGGTAGGGACTAACCCAGAAACATCTGATTGATTGCTGTCACATACAATCAATCAATAATACTGTATGGTACTAGTCTACTGTATGTAATGCTGGATGTCCTGTGATGGTAGTTTTTATAGAGGTATTCTGTGGGGGTTAGCTTCTTATAGCCTTCTCCATTCTGGGGTCAACTAGACAGCTAAATCTGGCTCAGTAAAGAGACCCTTAAAAAGGTCGGCCTACCTGCTGTGCCTAACTTTACTTCACAATCATAACACCAAGTTTCTTTTATCGCTCACGCTGGTAGAAACAAACATGAGCTGTATCGTTTCAGATAGCCTGTGGTACATTTAGCCTGGTTTTTAGAAGGGAGAATTCTCAAATGGGTAGCTGGAATGTTGTTAGAGAAGTGAGTTAGAACGCTTGAGGTTCACTAGCCCCATGTGAACACACTAACCAGCCCCAACATTAAGGAGTGGTGGTGTTCTGAAACTCATGTGAAGAGCGACACCGTTACCAAGAACTTTAAGAGTCGGCGTGATTTATTTGAGTGCTGCAGCTGCCTCGCTTCCTTAACCACATCACTGTGTTTTTCCTCCCTCGCCCTAATGAAATTTTTCGAGGAGGAAAAAAATGTCCGAAGTTAATCACTGCGCCAGATGGGCAGACTGATAGATGCTAAGTGGCTCGCTCAAACCATTCTAGTGCTAATAATTGTAATTTATGAAGCCAAATCTTCAGATTCATCACAGACCATGCCCTTTCGAGTTGCCACGGCACAAAGCACTATGGGATATCACGTTACCCACCCGTCCACTTCCTAATCGGATCGCGGGAGGATTTTAGCCAAACCTTCCTCGACAGCTTGTTGATTTTTGACGATTCAGTGCGGTAATGACTTTGATTAGCCATAGGACATGGGACAGGGGGTACGGACTTAGAGAGTAGAGACCCCGGTAATGAAGGTTTATGTGATCGTGTCATGGGCAGGCGTCAGTCTGGTGCCATTAGACAGCCGTTACAGACCCACATCGTGGCTTAGGTATCAGTGCAGGAACAGAGATAGTTCCATCTCCAGAATACAATTTTGTCTGTGTGACTCAAAGAATTAATGTGTATCGTAGCTACAGTATGTTTTGCTTCAGCACAATATTAAATTCATGTTGCTATGTTGTTTGTGTATTAAATTATGTTGTTATTGCATTATGGTTGGGGATTCAAAGAAGAGTGACCGTTTATTCAATGAGTCCAATTTCAAATATTGAATCAGAAATGCATCAAGGTTTATATTTGACAATTATTTGAATTATACATCTCAGTAGCGCAATGTTCTAGTTTTACCTCATTGGCAGCATACACTCAGTCCATTATGATAAGAAAGAGCCCTCATTCTAGAAAGCTACCAGTCTTGTTCAAACTAGGATTATTTATACATATGCACATTACATACTGTACATAACCTACCTTAACTGTACATAGCTCATAACTGTATCTCTAAACTACTGTTTAAACTACATGCCTTACTGTACCTATCACTATCATTGTCATGTTTTGTATATCATGTTCTTATAATCACTATTTGCACTTCTGGTTAGATGCTAAACTGCATTTCATTGTTTAGTACTTGTACTCTGCAATGATAATGAAATTGAATCTAATCTAATCTCATTTCTAAAAGTAGGACCCCTGGTCTGCTGTCCTTCACTATTGTCTAGTGTGCTGGTTTTAAATGACCTAACAATGAAAGCAGAGATTGGTAGCTACAGTATTATGCCATCATGCTTGTATTATAAACCTTGCTTTAGACACATACAGTACCACTCAGATTTCTTAACTGTTGAATATAGAATCAGTGTCAGAGGGCACATCAACACCTCATATACAGAGGCTGTAGTAGCAGGCCAGCAGCCATCACTTATTAATAGAGCCCAGGTGTTCCATACAGTGTTGTTGGGCAGACTGTACCTTGTTGACGATGCCCCAGACAGATATAGCATTAATTGGCATGTTATGTGTGTCATGTACCACCAACCTGCTAACCTCCTAACCCAGCAAGGTGATTCCAGAGGCAGTCTAGAGCGTACCCACCTCTGATCCACTGGGACTAGACCATCAGTCACCTGTCCAAATACATTTGCAGCTCCAAGAACTGCACTTCTTGGAGATTTTGAAGTCATGGAAGGACAGTTAACTTGGACAGACAACACAATGGTCCTGGTGGATTTATTGGGGTTAGCAGAACACCAGTGAAAGTAGGGCAGAAACAAGTTTGTCATACATACTACTATATCGTTATTTTGATGTCTGACTTTGTTTATTTGTTACAGCTTCCTCTTTGACGGTATATAATCCTGGCTGACTGAAAAGTGCCACTGTGAGACCGTGACCTAGATGGCACAGAACATTTTGATTCACACACCAAATAGAATTAAGCTGTGTTAGAATACGAGCGAACACTTGGTGTTTCACTTGGTGTAGAGACCACAGAACAGACACGGCCCCCATGTTAAATTGTATAAAATGTTGTTTGTCTTCTCTAAATGTGTGTACCCTCCTGTGCTTTGCAGGGTGCTAGATTCACATTCGTTATGGCTGCACAGAGGACTTGTGTGCCTCTGCCACTTTTATATAACCTCATTGTCTTACCACTCAACCCTGTGTAATATATGAAAAACATACAGTGCATTATAAATCGCTAGAGCACAGCGAGGTTTGGGAACAGGGGAACTAATTCCAAGCCGCCTTGGATCACAACCATTTAAGTGTGACCAATTTTGGGTCTCTTGTGCACTTATTTTGTCAAAAGCACACATTCATATTGAAATCAGACTTTACGGGGAGACTGTCACCAATTCCGAACGGCGTGTTTGGAGAAAAGGCAATCGCACCAATTTGATTGAAGAGCTGTTAATGCTAAATGATTCATCACTGGCTGTGACCAGTAGCATGGGTGCACATTCTATTCCCCTCACTCTATTGAATTTTGCTCTGATTACATGTTCCTTGAATCTTAGGAGTGGGATGAATGCAGACAGGGAGGCAAGGGCCTCTATTTTGGCATTGAGTTTTTCTGTTCAGACTAATCTACCTCAAGGACACCAAGGAGGTCAGAAGAGATGAACCAGAAATAGACACACGGCCAGTACCACGGCACATATGCAACGAGGCCTCTCATGTTGGCACGCAGTTCTTTTTCCATGTTAGGGAGCACCTGTCTCAGCTGTACGTCTACAACGGTACTACTACAATCTGAACCTGTCACAGGTTTTGGAAGCCTTTCACATGTTCTATTTGATTCATGTCCATTTTCATGATGTGTTTCTCCCACTTCTTCAGTATGTATCACAGGCCCCTGCAGCACTTTAAATGGATCGCACACTACTAACCATATTTTTTACAGTCCTGTAACCTCAGATACCCTGGTGGCAAAGAACATTTCTCTCCCTTCTGCCAGATGGTTTTAGGCGACATTCCCAACCTGTGGTAATTGAGTGAATGCAGCCTTGTTCGAATGTAGGACAAGACAGTGGCGGGGGGGAGAGGGGTGTGGGGGGGATCAGCGGACAGGTCTGTCTCCTAACACTGAGTCTGAGACACACCAGAGGGTGGCAGGGACCTGGATAATTGTCCTCTCTGGCCCCAAGGTTAGAGACGGAGACTTGATCATCCTTTCCCCATGATAACCCCTCATTCTCCTCTCAATGCATTTACCAGTGAGAAGAATAGAAAGACATCACTTTAAACAAAACGGAGCTCATACCAGCGTCTGTAGAAACAGGAAACCTAGTTTTGGCCATTGTAAGGCAAGTGTTGGCAAAGTGGAAGAGAAAATAATACTACTAAACTACTAAAAGGGTGAAACAGGCACATTGCTGGAATATCTGAGGCTAAATGTTTCCTTTCCAGACCCAGCGTATAGCCAAACATCTCGTCGTTTTCCAGTTATATCAAATGCAATACCAATATTAGGACACGTGCAGGTGTCAAGTACACATCATCAAGTGAGAGCTATCTTAGCACTTCTCTGGTAGTAGGTACATGTCAATGTATTACTGTATGTTTGGCCTTGTAATTAGTGTTGATTATAGCATTTAGTTTTTCCTGTCTTCTATTCTGCCATCAAGGATGTTATGATTGTTGTCTTTGCACCAATGTTGTGTAGCTCTTCTTATTTTGTACATGCCTTATGATACTGTATACTGTACACGTCTGTACTGTAATTGTCTTGTGATTGTGTGTTTTATTTTGGTGGCTGCTGTTGTATTAACAAAAATACATTTCCTAGATGAACATACATACTTTGAATGGCTGCGATAGACCACATAGTCGACACGAGGATAACATGATGGAGATGCTTTTGCAAGCTTAAAGTCAAAACTTGAAATTTGAAGTCCAACCATGTTTTCCAAGGGATGTTTCAAAAATGTTTTCTCCAACGACTATATAGTGTTCTTGCTGGAGGATGTGTTCTGCATGGATTGTGATCGTCAAACATCTAATTGAGCCCTTTAATGGCCTGGCATGAAGCATATCTTGTTTTCTTTCTTTTATAACGATGTTCATTTGCCAGATCATTCTATCATGGTATTTATGTAAAGAAAACATACACAGCCCTAAAGAACAAAGACAAACAACATCATCATCATGTTCTCTGCATGGACGTCGAGCTGACTTACGGTGATCTCTCCGGCTTGGACGGCTTCACGTTGATCAGAAATTGTCGGTTTTGTCCACCCCTCCCCCAAATCTCATGGTCCCCTAAAAAAAATCCCCTTCCACATGGCCACATAAATGGGTTCTGTTGTTAAACCTATAAGAATGGCCAATTTCTACGATTTGATGAAAACAAACGTGACACGGTTTGATGAAAAGGTCCGCATGTCGGGAATTGTGAAACCCCACAATCGAGCAAAACAAGTCTTGTCCGTTTTTTGGCATATTACGAAAATTGAAGTGATGAAGAACCCACTAAATATTATGTTGTTTTACATTCACTTAATACCTACAGTTTGTTAGCAAACTTGGGTGGGGGGTAGTATTCGTATTTGTATGGGGGCGTAAATCCCTTCCCTTTCAGTCAACCCCACATCCCCATAAATAACTCAAGTGTGTGAATGTGTCTCTTCGTTTACATCAATGACTGTATCGTTTCGTCGATCAACATACTATTCACGGGACAGTGTTCTGTCCACACACCTTCAGCTTTGTTTTTGGGTAAGTGTGAGTTACATGCGTTGTTTACTAAGCTGTGTGTATGTTTACTAGGTAAACTTGTTCATTTGTTGAATATGTTAGCTGCTTCTCTCTCTCTCTCTCTCTCTCTCTCTCTCTCTCTCTCTCTCTCTCTCTCTCTCTCTCTCTCTCTCTCTCTCTCTCTCTCTCTCTCTCTTCCTCTGTGAACGAGAAAGCAGCTCTCAGTACACAATCCAGAAGGTTAACCAAAGGCCATGGTTAGAATAGTAAACTTAGTTAAGATGCAGTATATTCTCACAAGGTTAGATAAAGGGCAATAAAGTCAACTCAAGAGGAAACCCTTCTTTAATGTTTGTTTTTTCACCCTTCATGTTGAGGTAAGTGATTTACCCTAGCCTGTACTATTTGGCCAGTTCAGACCCAAGCCCCGCGACAAGACAAGACCGTTTTAGAACGTCCAGCTTCTAGTTGCAGCGGTCTGAATTATCTTTCCAGTTTTAGAACGTTGGTTGCAAGTGGAGTTTTTCTCTTCGACGTTCTAAAAATGATCTTGTCATTGTCGCAGATCTTTGGTCTGAACTGGCCTTAAGAGTTATTGGCGCTGCACAGAGGAAGAGAGAGAGGGTAAAGAGAGGCTGTATGTGACTCAACAGGAGCCTCTCTGTGATCACTGCGTTAGCTGCAGGAGAGAGGAACTGAGAGGATCTGTGAAAGACTTCAGTGAGATTTCCTGTTTGGGGTTCGGTGCGTGTTTAGGTGGTGTTAGTAAGCGGTAATCATGCGGAACTGGAAACAATCAGACGCGAAGAAGAAGAGGAAGACAAATACAGAGGAGAAATAGCTAAACAGGTGTTACCCTCTCACACAGACCCATGTGTGGTGCTCGAGTGCTGTTGGTGGTACAGCGAATACTGTATAAAGGCATCTGCTGAGTAGAAAAGAACACGAACAAACATCCCAGTCTAGTTCAATCTGCTGCCCCTTCATGCGAAAAACAATTGTACAAACATTTACCCTGAAGTTAGTTTAACCCTTCTGAACAAATTGAGAGTACTGTACCGCTAAAGTCACATAGACGAGCTGATGTGCTCAATTACTACAAGTGGAATTACCCTGGAATCAAATTAGCCTTGGGTGCCATAAAGACAAGCTTTTGTGAACCTTTTAAGGGGAGTGTAAGTGCAACATCCCTCACCGTCCCCGGTTTGCATGATGTGCCGGGGACATGGGAGTGCACTGTACAAGTGAGCTGAGATGTGGAATAATTGGCCTCAATTCTGGGATTTTGGGACCTACTTGCCATCCCACAGTGGGTTAGTCTAAAGAGGTTTTGTTGGTTAATGGTCTCCTGTGATGTAGGCCTACTTTAAAATAAATGTGTTGCGAAAAAACAGGCTGGGCAGGCTAATTTAGCTGTGGTGTTTTTTGATTCAATGTAAACCAAGAGCCCAACCAGCACTAGTTAGACATTCAAACTTTTAAATTATATTATTATTATTATTATTATTATTTGAAATAACAATTTGCATAAATTGCTCAAAAATGTAATCAATCAAGTTCATCCCAAACAGACGATGATTTGAAGAAATCTCAAAATGACAATTAGCTATAAGACTGCAGTGAGGTTTTATAGCACTGTTTATTTGTTCACTGTGTTTTTGCACCAAACACAGTATTTGTCACTGTAAGTGAGATTACTCAATCCATTTATTCACATCAGAATGGAAGTCACTTTCTTTAGATGTCAAGGTCATGTTTGTTATTTTGAACGTCAATACAGTAAGGCAAGGCAAGGCAAGGCACGTTTATTTGTATAGCACATTTCATACAACAGGGGCAATTCAAAGTGCTTTACATACATTATTTAAAAATACAGCAAGAGGAGCATAGTAAGAAAATAAAAATTCCAAAGTTTGCAATACAGCATGTTGATAGAATACAGCATGTTGATAGAATCTTGTGTTCCCAGTGCTGAGGCAAACCATTATAGACAATGTTTGTATTCACAGTTCATATCATACATGGTCTCTCTCTCTCTCTCTCTCTCTCTCTCTCTCTCTCTCTCTCTCTCTCTCTCTCTCTCTCTCTCTCTCTCTCTCTCTCTCTCTCTCTCTCGTCACTCTCCTGCCGTAACTGTCTCTCGTCAGGTTCATCCCTGTTATTCGTCAACATCAGGAGAACCCGTGCCTTGAATTATTCCTCATCCATTCAAACAATCTTTAGCCCTTTGATAATATTAGCCCAGCGTCTGGAAACATCCCAGTTCATTTACATTTCACATTCTGAGAGATTGTCAAAACCTATTAGTCCTGAACTGAAGACCTGAGAGCAGTGGGGAGTTACTCTGTGTTGGGTGTCAGACTTGCCTACTCAAACTCGCCCCCACGCCTCAAATCTCCATACCCAGCTTTAATAAAAACAGACAACCTCAGTAGACCTGGGCTAGGATGTAACCGAATCAATTGACCATGGCAAGGTCAACAAGAAAAGGCCTCGACATCCAGTTACAAACTAGCAGAAGTGGTTTAAGAGAGGTGGGGGGGTCGTGCTAACAACCTCCACCTCATCGTATTACCCTGGTGTGTTACATGCACATGATAGCTCTTAGGATTTGCCCACATATGGCCCAATTAGTGTGCACGTTTCTGATGTCAATTATCCAGAAGCTCACAGCAGGCTCTTGGCCTTTCAGGATTCAATTGCCCACACTTAATTCTACTTGCAGATCTACTGTAACTCCTGTTCGCTAATGGTTGAAAAAGAAGGCAAGTGTCACTAACCTCTACAGAGCAGAGGCGTGTAACCGTATGAGCTGTTGGTTGTCAACATCTAAGTAGCTAAGGCCACAGCTTTAATGTATTCACGATGTCCATCTACACCACTACTACAGTAGCATAGCTTGCATTAATGTACCGTAAGCGTAAGAGAGGTTAATCCATTTCAAATTAGAATCAGAAATATCAAACGTTCCTAAAACCGCTTTGGCAAATTGAGAGCATGTGACAGCAGCTGGTGAACGCGGGAACAAGTCGGCAACCGATCAAAAATGTTCCGACTTTTATTGCGAAAAATGTAAATAAATGACACACTGGCTAGTCGAGCCAAAATAATGATATGCAATGGATTCGGTGACTAATCCCCACTACTATCTAGTTAGTGTCGAGTACTGGGGATTACTCACCGAAATCATTGCATTGCAATGTTTTGGCTGTTCCCGCATTCACCAGCTGCTGTCACATATCCCAGTTTGATGAGTAGAATTTAAAATGTTTTTATGAAATGTGTGTGTGTGTGGGGGGGGGGGGGTGTATGGGTGTGTGTGTGGGTGTGAAGGTGTGCGTGTGTGTGGTAAATACAGTCCCCTCTCTTCGTTTCTCTCATTCATCTTTCTCATTTTCTTCCTGCCATCTTTTCACGGGCAAGGTCTCAAACTGTCAATTACCGTGAGAGGCTGTGAAAGGCAGTCGGACAATGCTCGCCTTGGCCTCATCTCCTTTGTTTTCTCAGCTG
Organism: Nansenia antarctica; assembly: GCF_963989245.1. Lineage (NCBI taxonomy): Eukaryota > Metazoa > Chordata > Actinopteri > Argentiniformes > Microstomatidae > Nansenia > Nansenia antarctica. The sequence goes on from NC_137683.1 coordinate 14,130,281, forward strand.
AAGCCACAGAATAGCTTGCAATAGGCAGAGTGATACCGTGGAGGACCCTGTCCCCTGGCAGCAATCTCTCTCTTTCCCAACCCCTATTTCTGGGGTATGTAACAGAGATGGTCTACTGGATATGACAGTAATGCCTCTTTACAATGACAGAGGTTTGTGTACGGTAGTTATTTGTCAGCTCTATCAAAACTGGATGGAAACACGATTCAATGGCATTATTTAACATCTCCTCACTTCTTCTTCTTTCAATCGCCAAAACACCACAATATGAAGTCCATTGTGTTGCCACGACAATAGATGAAAGACATTTTCTTTTCATTGAGAGAAGCCACACAAGGGTGCAGTATCAATAGCATGGTATAACGGGAGTACGGTTTATTTTGACAGTGTTTCGCCTCTTCACGTCACTCATGCAAATTGGCGTCGCCTCAGTTAATGCGCTTTTAGAAAGGGCGACGGATGCCTGTGCACCTGCTTACCATGTGTCTAAGTTGCGATTTATTTGTTCAAAAAGACGATATATTTTTCAAAGGGAGCAGTACGGAGGGCCGCTACTCCGGCTAGGTGTGTTTGTATACAGACTGATTTGAAGCGGAATGGTTTTGTTTGGTTAGCCTGTGGGATTTTAGTTGATGTCAGATGTGTCTGTGTTTATGTCACCCGTCGTCATTCAATTTCTCTCGGAAGGGTAAATCTTGTGTCTTGATATATTATATATCTATGCATGTGTTATCTGTGCATGGGTACACTCTTAGACATTTTTTTTCTTTTATACCCTTGTATACCCTTTTGAGTTTCATTTCAAACCCTCTGTGGAAAGGGTTCAACATGGAACCCGAGAGCATTCTCCACTACTAATACTATTGTATTACAAAACTATCTGTCCAGTTTGGGAGTGTGGTTTGAAAAAGGGAATAACACGAAGAGACAGAGAGAGAGAGAGAGAGAACAAAAGACAGAGGTAGAGAACGAGAGAGGAGCCTCTACATAATGACTTGGGATAAAGTGGTTGTGCGAACGGCAGCTGTGGCAACCGAATAAATTTCAATACTGATCCGGGTTAATAAATAACTTTGTGAATCGGAACACATGGTTGGGTCTCCAGTGTGATCTCAGACGGGGTGTCAGGGTGAGATGAGCTGATTATTCTGTTACCGCTCCAACCTCCCCTCTCCATGAAAAAGAGAACTGTTTGCCTTTAGGCCTATCTATTGTGTTGAAGGTCATGTCACATTTAACCCTTTGTGTTCAATGTCCTGGGTCCCTTGTTTGAACATAGTACATAGTAGAAGGGAGTAGCTCTGGCATGCTACTGTATAGAAAGGCTAATGTGACTTGGTTACAATACTGACAGTACCAACGGCTAGCATTACATTCGCTTTTAGATTGTGATGTCACTGTATCTGCTTAAATTCACAGGCAGGGGGGGGCGGGGGGAGGGGCACTCAGGGAGCTGCATGCCTTTCATCCACATTCTGCTGGGGATCCCAGATGACTTGTGAATGTTCCCCCCATCAAAGGCAGTGTGGATGGGATCTGGGCATAATTGCCTGCTCATATTATCTGGGTTAGGCATTAACTATGTAAATATCACTATGGTTCATAGTTAAACATGCTACACCCTCCCCCCCTCCCCCTGCCTCTTCCTCCCATCCTATCTCTCTTACTTTCTTTGTCTCTTCCATGCGCACACTCTCTCTCTCTCTCGCTCTCTCTCTCTCTCTCTCTCTCTCTCTCTCTCTCTCTCTCTCTCTCTCTCTCTCTCTCTCGTCTCTCTCTGAGTGTGCATGGGTGCGTGCGTGCATGTGTGTGTGTGTGTGTGTGTGTGTGTGTGTGTGTGGGGGGGGGGGGGGGGGGGGGGTTTGACTTTGTCTATTCCCATACTGTCTTGTCATTTCCTGGGGCTTAACCTCCTTCTCTGGGGGCAAATGTGGGTCCCCCTGGGAAGGTTGAATGCCAGGGGCTTCAGTATCATTAAACTAATTTACTAAAACAACAGAGTCTGTTAATGAGAAATTCTAATTAATATTCTCATTATTTTCTATAATTGCTTGCACCCAGTGATGATGGTGCAAAGGCAACCCTTACTCTCTCCAAGCTTTAGATTCGAGATATCTCGTAAGTTAATTCCCAATCCACTGCTAAACAACCTTAACTATCACAAGTAATTACAGTGTCCTTTGAAGATAAATAATGCCCTATCAACTCATTAAAACGAAGGCTACATTACTTTCTACATCACTGTGTTCAACATTGAATTTTGTATAGGGCCTAAAATAGTGCATTTAATCCCATTAGTGTTGTCAAGGCTGACCAGGAACCTCACCAATCAAAAACATATTGAAAGACCCACCGTGGTGCTAGCACATTCCTGGAATGTCCACAGTGTCAATCAAGAGGAAAGATCACCAGTGAACTGGTGAAACGTGCGGTGTCCCAGAGAACCAACATGTGGTTGGACAGAGATTGGATGTTACTAAAAAGAAATTCCTCGGTCTGTCTTTTTTTGATTGACAGCTGATGTCATCGGATTGCTTCTCTCAAGACATTTCCCTCCAAAACCTCGATGTGCGAGGAAATAGAGGCGGTTAGTTGAGAAGGGAAAGCTAGGAGTTGGACTTGTGGATATGAGGACAAGAGACTGCCGGGAGAGTACAGAATATATGAGGTTTGGCCTTTCATTCAGAAGTGTTAGCGAGCAGCATGTTCTCATGGGTGTCACATTTGGTTTGGGTTAGGGTTAGGCTTAGGCTTAGGGTTAGGGTTGATGGAGGATGGAGAGGTGGTCAGTCTTTCACTACCACACTGACTCCACATATAATAAGCAGTAGGCTATTTGAGGGAATAGTTTGAGGGAATCATACATCTCACAAAGATGTTGTTGTGCATATTAGAATGAATGAATTATTATTTTCCAGATTTCAATGTATGACACATCAAACTGCCCTTTCATAACCTGTCAATAACTGAAAAACGTCATCCCCCTACTTGCAGCCTTTTTCCACCAGACCCTGTCCCAAATGTGATCACTAACAATAACATTCTGTAGAGAGAAAATTGGACTATCAAAGTACCGACATGCTTATGTGTTCCATAAACCACACTTGCTACCTACAAATGGTACGTGTAGCCCCACAGCCAGGTCACTGGGAGGCTGGTGGTCTGTTGAATCAGGGGTGGTCCCACCAGGGGGCCGAAGCTTCCCACCCCGGCAGCATGAGGGTGCTGCTCCCTGTCTCATGGACGTGGGCTGGACGAGCAGATGGGCCCTTGCTCACTTCATCTGGACATGGAGAAGCAGGAGAGGAGCCAGGCACACCCTGACACTACCCACTGGAGAGGCTCCAGGCCTGGGCTCTTACTCTGCTAAGAGCTGGGCTCAATGGAGCAACTCCATCATATAAATGGCCCCGGCAAACCAAATGATGAGACCAGAGGGATAAAGAGCTGTCTCCAGACAGTTTGCTTACCCCTAGCGTTGTTGTATCTGTGACAAGGATGGCAGAAAACAAGGGGTGTCCATGGTTGCAGTGTGTATACCTGGTATTAGGAGAGTGTTTTCTTTTTTTTTATGTCTGCATTCCTAGATCACAGCGCACTCATTTCATGCTGTATCTAGAGCAGGAAGGACTGAATATTTTGATCAGCTGAGTCGAAAAGATGCAAACATATTATTTTACATTTTTTTCTTGATCATACTTGGTACAGTTCTGGTGCGAATTTGACTAATCTCAAAGCACACTCCAGGCAAGCGAACACTGTAATGTTAAACACATTTTACTTGCCTGCTGTGACAATTCCTCCGTAGGTCGAGTCAGGCTATCTACTTTGCCATGCACAGCAAACACTTTTTTATTCAAAATGCTCTAATACTCTTATTTTAGGCTTTTATTTTTTCACCATTTGTTAGCGGCAGAAAACTGTTTTGCATTCGCTCACATACACAGGACATAAATATTGGATTAAGTAAACAAATCCGGGGCTCACTTCTTGTATGGTATTGGAGAGGCGGCTTTTTGAGCCAGGAGAAATGCCATGGTCGCAGAGTCTGCCTTAGACTCAACGCATGAAAAGAGAGAGAGAGGGAGAGAGAGAGAGAGAGGGAGGGAGGGAGAGAGAGAGAGACACATTTCAGTCTAATCCACCCAGAGTGTTATCTCTCGCAGGTGTTTTGCAAACTGCTGCTTGCCTCTGAAACTTTGAAATGTGGCCAGGCTTTCATGTTGCCTGAGGTAAAAGTCTGGCTCTTGTTGTCTGTGGGTAAACATCAGCCCAATGCAGGTTGTCGGTCCCTGCCTCAGACAACCCTACTTAACACTGTATACTCCAAGCAGGTTGTTGAAGTTAGTCTCTCTTTCTGCAGTATATCTGGGAATGTTGCATTCACAAGTTACAGTCAATAGAACTCCGATAATGAAAAAGGTATTCTTCCACTACCAACAACATGCTTGACAGTACCAACTGCCTCATTCAACAAGAACTCGACTTGTGTCCAAGCATTGTGTCATCCCCTTCACGGTGTCATTATCTGTATTTGAGTGTGGCTGCCTTACGTTTCAAAGACATGCAAAGAGGGAGTAATTGGCTCTCTGAGTGGGCCACTGAGGTAGAGTCTGCTCTGTGTCACAACGCATCAGCCTAAAAAAAAACATTAAAAAAACATGACACACTCCTTGAGACTCTCCCTCCTAGAGAAATAAAAAATTTTCAGAGAGGTGTGAAGTTGAGCTCCAGCCCAGCAGGGGGGGTGACCTTTCTGTAAGTCCACGTCTTATCATCGTCTAGCCTGGCCTGTCAGTATCCATCCCTGCTGCTGGGGACTTACTGTCCCGCTCGGCTCAGACCAGAGAGAGATGACAGAGACTCAGCACCGAGGGAAAGATTGTGTCAACATGAAGGGAAGAAAAAAAAATGTATTAGAAAGAGAGATAAATGACTGTAATAGTTTGAAAACACGTGAATACAATGGGAAGAAAAGGATTTGTCTAAACCAATTAGAATAGATAGGAATTGTACCTGGCTGCAATTAGCCAGAAAGACACAGTCCCTGAACACCCATGGGTATGCAGTTACATTTGTGCCTGCTATCACCTTCGGGACATGTTCCTGATTTCGTTAGGATTGAGCTGTAATAGATTACTTACACATAATCATCCCCGACTGTAAAAGCTGAGATGGGAACAGACCCTGAGCTCCCCTCCTGATTGCTGGTATCATGTGTCCTTCAGTTTAATGGCCCAGTATGTCACCCGGGCTCCAGGCTCGGCTGGTGTTCTGTTCCCAAGCGAAGGCCCTTGTTTTATAGGGCGCTCAGCATTGAGTTGTCCCCTGTGCACATGTAGAACAGCTCCAGTGGAGCAGGGGCAGGCGTGAGAGAGGGGAAAAGGACCCCCCTGATTAATCGAGAGTGGGTTTCACACGCAAGATTAGTCTTCATGTTCCATATTTTCTAATGGTAATGGGAGCAGTGATTTAGGGAGCTGGAGAGGGAGCCATCAGTCAGAATGCTGGATGACTGTGGGCCCAGGCGTGGAGCTTTATCGAACGAAGCCACCAGGCAAGAGACTGCGTGTGTGTGTGTGTGTGTGTGTGTGTGTGTGTGTGTGTGACAGGGTGTGAGGGGACAGGCCATAGTGGCTGACAGGTCTTGAGAGGAATCTCCTCTTCCTGGCAGCTAGCCTTTGCCAACCCCACAAACCATCTGGTGTGGAGTGGGCCCAGGTGACATTCAACACCTGTCACCAGGTAACGGTTAAGTCCTTTTGACAACGGTGTGAGACACACATTAGATCAAAGACAGGGGCCCGTTCGGAGCACTTAACTCCCCGTGGCAGGCGTTATGGGGAATGGATGTCGAGGCAAATGAGGAAGGCAGTTGCCGGAGCATTCTTTCATTATGTTACAAATCCCAGAGCACCCCTCCTATTCATATCCCTTCATACACACAAATGCATTGTGGCATGTCATAACCATACTCTATCGCCAAAACTGCTTCACCAGTGCAGTACGTCTTCTAAGTAACAGAGGCGCGCACGTGATTCCTCATTCTCCGGAAAATATTTTCTCTTGAAGATTGCGCTTGCCACATACCAATGAACATGCAAAGAGGTTCCTTATATTGTAATATAATCTCTCCCCGCCTGGTGAATAAAACATCTAGGTTTCTCAAAAGACTGGGATTAACTGAGGCCATGGAGACACAAACTAGTCCTGATGCTAAGATTACCATCTAGGAGAGGAGAGAGGCAGAGAAGCTTAAAGAGAGGCATGGCCAGATAAGACATAGAATGATTGAAGAAGATGAAGGGAGGGTGATGGGGGAAGGGTAGGGGAGAGGGGGGAGGGTAGTGGCTTCAAGGTCTGAGTGTGGAAAGTGATGGAATTTGAGCAAGAGCTAAAAGGGTGTTGATGTGGCATGGGGTGTGTGAGTGTGAGTGTGCATGGAGACTCAGGGGTAGGGACCCATCCCCTCTCCCTCCACTGAAAGCCTTTGCATACTTCTCCATAAGTCTCCAGAATGGTCAATCGAAATTCTCCAAACATTGTGTCCATCCAACCAGAACCAGTGATGCTGCCCAATCTCCGGTTTTGCCTGGGCTTTCTTTAGGAGAGGGTTATCATGCAGAGGAGAGCAGAGATGTACAGGATGTGGCCTGGCCCTCGTCTAAGACTGTGTGGCTGTGCCCTGGGAGAGAGAAGCTCCCGCTGATGGATATCTGTAAATTGTATTTGGAAGCTGGTGCCCGCGGGGCTCACCGAATGTTGAAATTGTTGCGAGAGAGTCCTGAGCCATAGCTCTCTCTCTCTCTCCCTCTCTCTCTTTTTCTCTCTCTCCCTCCCTCCCTGCCTCTCTCTCTCTCTCTCTCTCTCTGGTGATTGCTTTTCCCTGCTATCTGCTGGCAGCAGTGGTGTTTGTGCAGTGCCTCTGAATGTCAAAAACAGCCTGTTAATTTTATGATCTGTCACACGTCTGCTTTTCGGTAGCGGTGCCGGCGCCTGGGTCTGGACTCCTTATCACACTCCTCACTCCCCGTCCACCTCTGCCAGACTGGAATCACGTCACACGTCCGGAAAAGGCACGACTGAATCGGTTCCCAACATACCATCGAGAATGACTTTGTTCAAAGTAGGACTGTGCAATAGCTGTGCATTTTTGTTTGTCTACTTTTGTTATAGCTGGGGGCGTCAACGATCGGAGCATCCGGAAATATTTATTTTGGGTTATCTAGCATTATATTTATCTAGTATGAAGTACTATAAATGCAAATGTTCTATTACCGTCTTCATGCATCAAACTGCAGCGTTCGATTGTTTTGTGCATCGTTCACATGTTGAAGAAGCCGTTCACACAGGAGAGCGTGGATTGTGTCTCCATCCACACAGGGGAAGGAGAGTGAGAGGAGGGAGAGGAGGCGGCCCTCTCTAAACATGCTTTTATCACACAGAGAAATGAGAAAATGATATATGTGACATTTCCCTTCTGGGAAACGTTTCATAAAGCCAGGGAACTCATCCCACTCCTGCGTGTGTGTGCCCTTGCACCATGAAGCATTAAAAAAAGTGATGAGGGAAACAATGACCCGGGCCCTCTTTGAGGCAATAACACATGTTTGAATGAAGAGACTTTGAGAGCCAGTGAGTAAAAAAAAAGAAAGGCAGTAAAGGCGGCTGCGTTCCAGGGGTCCTGAAGTCCAGACCAGAATCGAAGGATCAGTTATTTTTCTTCTGTGCTCCTTTTTCGACAATCCAAATAGTCAAGTTCTGCGATTTTCTTTTTGCTAAGGAAAGTAACACATTTGAGTTCCAGCAATATCCAATAACGTCGTCATCCTCGTAATCCAAGCAACCTGTGGATGAATTAGTAATCCTCTAATCTTTTGAGAGATCTTCAAATGGAGACACTGGACCCTTTGCAGTCCTCTCAGGCAAACAAGGAACAGGTGGACAGTATGTAAAACCTCAAGCCAACTCCACTGAAATTAATTGAGCCCAGGCACAAGAAATAAGGAAGGATTTGTCATGTAGTCAATTCAAAGCATATCGAAGGAGAAGCTTGACATCAACCAATGACAGAACGATACATGCTGACAGAAATTTGCAGAAAGCAATCTCCCATTAAATAAGACACAGATTGTTTGAGAAAGGAAAACACGGGGCGAAACAGAAACCGTCCCGTTGCATGTTAGTGGAAGTGTACTGGGGAACTCCGGTTCATTGGAAACAGATTCGTCTGCGCTAGGGGAATGGATGCGGAGCATTGTGAATGTCTGTGTGGTGTGCTGGGTTGTGTTGTGGTGCAGCCTGACGCTGTACGGAGGATCAGAGCCTTGGTATGAAGGCCCGGAGAGTGGGGTTGATGATGTATTAGGGGACCAGAGTATTTTGGGATGGCTGAGCCGCAGTAACCACGACAACAAAGACGCTTGCGACAGAGAGCATTCCTCTGGCCCCCACCCCGATAGACTGCTAATGGGAGACAGAGACAGAAGGAGAGAGAGAGAGAGAGAGAGAGAGAGAGAGAGAGAGAGAGAGAGAGAGTGAGGGATGGATGGAAAGAGGGACATGAGCTCTCCCACTCACACAGGAACTGTGGGAAGAGTGAACGTTCCCATATACTGGGCTTTCCGCTGGGGCACTGGCCATTACCATGCCAAATGTTTTGCTTGGATGAATTTTCATCAAATTTCCATAAGCGGGATAATTGTTGGGGAATTTTGAAACGCAAAACGAGAAATATCTCAAAGTGTTTTACAGTATGTAAGATTGTTGAAAGCTCCTCACCAATGCAATGTAAAGGTTGCTTAATCCATCTCTCTGTTAATGATTTACAGTATGTCATATTCAGTATTATATTTAGTCTGACACAACAGTCCCACACAACACCGTAGTCTTGGATCACAGTCTAATAAGACTTATTTGGAGCATCTCTGAAAGCTTGACGATCGAATATCACGATTAAGGTGTTGTACACGAACGTGTGATTTCACATGACATATGGCGTTTTGAGAAAGAGAGAGAGAGAGAGAGAGAGAGAGAGAGAGAGAGAGAGAGAGAGAGAGAGAGAGAGAGAGAGAGAATAAATATGCATCTCTTGACTGTGGCTTCAGCCTCCATAACTCCCACACTGTAATGTACAATGAGCACATGACTCTGTCACTAGGGCCAACAGAGAGATCTGAACGACCACAGAGACAGGGATGGATTCCCTCTGGTCAACCAGTCCCAATCTGCCCTACCTCCCTGGTGGCTTCATTCCCAACCAACTGCCCCCCCCCGATATAGAGCCAAGGATCCAGATCTGTGAGACCACAACTCTGTCCAGTTGTTGTCGAATATTTCTTCAAATAGAGAGGGGGGTTCCAGAGATGTTGATGATGAGGAGGCTGGGGAAGCTTCCTCCGGCCCCTGCCTGTCTGAGTGTGTGGCACACTTCAGAGGCGAGATGGAAAAACAATGAAGGTAAATAGAGCAGAAACCCCATTGTTGTGGGTAATGACATTCCACAGGAGCCACGCTGGGAATATGAAAGGCATCCACTCCCCCGTGGCTGTCAAGGTGGAGCGGGAGGCAGCAGCCAGACAAACAGGCCTGACATACAGCACACATCCACTAACATGGATACTCAGCATACAGAACAGCACTCTCAATATGCTTCACTATTACGGGAGGTTAATGGGTAGAAGTCACAGGGACTGTAAGTAATAGAAACACCGTATGCTTTTTCCAGTCAGTGTGCCAGTCAGTCAGTGTGAGTGTGCTAATAGAAAAATCTTGACATGAAGCGAATAGCTATCTGTTTATTGACGGGAAATTAGAGTGGAATTATATTGAAGGGTTCTGCCTGCCATGCGGGATTGATAAACATGGTCGTATGGATGTAATAACGTGAGCTTAGAATGATAAGGTTCTGTCTCCGTTTAGGGTAGTTCAGAGATATCGAGCGTCAACGTTTTTACATTCCGTTATGTTTCGTGAGATGGAACCTTTGTATTTTATGAATTACTAACTCAAAAATGTCAACATTTTAAAAATAGCACCACACAGGCATTAATAAACACCTAATGGATCAGATTATGTAAAAAACTACATTTTGACAAAAACGGAGATAGAACCTTATAATTCTAACGTCACGATAAGCAGGCGATGTCCCTCTGAGGGTGACACCAGGGCACTCCAGGAGGGTATTACCCCTGCTGCACACACTCAGCGCCGAGGAAACAATTACCCTCATTAGAACTTAGGTCGAAGAAATGCCATGTTGGCCTAATTAGTCCCCTATCCACAGTGGCCAGTCACCAGTGGTTTGAGCTGTGTCCCCCAAGTCCAGGTGCCCTTACCCAAACCTGGGTTATGTACAGTATGGCATGTCCTTTTTGCAATGTTCTGAGCAAGAAGGATATTTGTACAGGGCTTTTCATAGAGAAACAGCCCCCTTAATTATGGCTGCAATATACTGTTCTGTTCATAATAGGCTTGTTTGAATAAGCCCTCGGTGACTATCATGGCTAAGATCAGGCCTTCGTCTGATTTTTATTGAACAGCACTCTCTATGGCGGATACATAGCAGAGCAAGGCTGTGCCTTAATTGTATGTGAGGAATGTTCTGTATTTGCTGTAGGAGTATATTAACCCTGTTCTGTGTCTGTCTGAGCCAGTGGCCACACACAGCGGTTTGGTACAGTAATAGACAGGCTGACCTCCTCGGCCTGCTTTCCTGTGATGAGGAGGGGAAAAAGCACTGGAGGCAAGAGATGAAGGTTGTATTTATATTGGGGAATGTTTCTTTGATTTCAAGGAAATATGTTCGGCAGTCATGAAATCATTCTGTGGCTCGTCTCTGAAAAGGACGAAAAAAACAAAGAGGGGAAATGATAGCCGCAAGTATGTCTTCTCACAGGGTACGATGAAGGCAGAACTGTGCTACATAATGTATTCAGTGACGTTCGTTTTCCAATACAAATGCCAATTCAATTAATTATGCCATTAGGATTTGTGTACTGCGTTTCCATGTTTTTATTTCACTTTCATGGTCATTCATTTTCATTTCTTTGGCAATATTCTGCTCACATTCATGATTCATTTAGAGCAAAGCTACGATTTCACAAAAACACTCTGTATGAAATCAGAAACCTATGGCCAGTGATTTAGAGGATATTACTGCAATACACTTTGGCATACAGTACATGCTTTTTGTGTTAGATGGTATATGTTTTGGCAGGTCCACAACTATTTATTTTGGCTTCAGGAATAGCACTGTGGTCAATGGTAACATGTTTGTATGGTACTGTATATGCACAGTTATAAAAACCCTCCCCCACCACGTGTGTGTGTGTGTGTGTGTGTGTGTGTGTGTGTGTGTGTGTGTGTGTGTGTGTCTCTCTGTGTCTGTGTCTGTGTCTGTGTGTGTGTGTGTGTGTGTGTGTGTGTGTGTGTGTGTGTGTGTGTGTGTGTCTGTGTGTCTGTGTGTGTAAAATCTGACGGCATTCCTGGCTGGATGCTCATGCCGTGCGCCAGGGTTTTCACTGACATTTTCAACCGGTCCCTGGCCCAGGCAGTTGTCCCCATGTGCTTCAAGTCAACAACTATCGTGCCGGTGGCTGAACCACTTCCGCCCCGTCGCGCTCACCTCCATCACCATGAAATGCTTTGAGAGGTTCGGTCCTCTAAAAGCTCACCTTCCCTCCACACTAGACCCCCCTCCCGTTCACCTACCGCAAGAACACGTAAAAGGCCCACGGCACTTCACTCCACCCTGACCCACCTAGATACAAGAAACACCTACGCAAGGACGCCGTCCATGGACTTCAGCTCAGCATTCAACACCATCATCCCCTCCGAGCTGGTCACCAAAGTCAGTGACCTTGGTATCAGCACCTCCCTCTGCAACTGGACCCTAGACTTACTAAACAACAGACCCCAGCTCGTTAAGGTGGTCAACCACTCCCTCCTCCACCCTGACCCTGAACACAGGCGTTCCACAGGGATGTGTGCTGAGTCCTCTCCTCTATTCCCTCTTCACCTACGAGTATGTGCCGATGCACGGCTCTAACACCATCATCAAGTTGGCAGATGACACCACGGTGGTAGGCCCGATAAGTAAGAATGACAAGTCGACCTACAGGGAGGAGGTCCAGCTACTGGCGGTGCGGTGTGCTGACAACAACCTGGCCTTCAAGGACATCATAGTCGACTTCAGGAAACCTCGGGGCTGCATAACACTCCCTCATCTATATCAATGAGATGAAGGTGGAGCGTGTTCCCAGCTTCAAGTTCCTGGGTGTACTCATCTCAGAGGACCTCTCTTGGACCCTCAACTCCTCTTCCCTGGTTCCCAAAAAGGCGCAGCAGCAGCGCCTCTACTTCCTTAGGAGATTGAAGAAAGAAGCCCAGTTTTCTCCCAGAATTCTGGCCAACTTCTACTGCCGCACCATTGAGAGCATCCTAACCAACTGGATCACAGTGTGGTACGGACTGCAACTGCACTGTGTCCGACCGGAAGGCCCTGCAACGGGTGGTGAAAGCAATGACAATAAAGTGGAATCTAATCTAATTAGCTAGGACTCTTTAGTATGCAATCAGCACTACCATACGCTGGTTTAACTAGGCATCTGTATCCACTCCTCCACTAAATGGTCACCCCTGACATTGCTTCATCATAATCACTCCCATTCACACCATAGAGTTTGGGAAACGTAACTTGAAGATGACTGAGGTGGGCATCGCTGTGCTCCGGCTTTGTGTCTGTCTGCGGAGAACATTTGTGGAGGTGGAGTTGATCAAGAAGAAAGACATTTCAGACAAAAGGTAATATTTTCAGTAAATTTCATATTTTCAGGAAATGAACACAGTAGATATATATATATATATATATATATATATATATATATATATATATATATATATATATATATATATATATCTAGGTTGTAAACAAGTGGATGCATGAACATTCAGAATGTTCATGAACGATTTTTAGAAAACGGTCAATCTGCTGGTTGGTTTGGAGCACAGCCATTCGATATGTAACTCCAGAACAGTGTCAATGAACATTGAGCTAATACCGAAAGTGGCAAGAACACTCACCCACTGACCCTCAGGCTATTCAACGCTTTTCGAAATGTTTGATATCTGCAACAGATAAGGGTAAATGTGATAATGTGTGAATATCTTCTGACAGTCCAATCCCAAGATTCACTAACTCATGTAGCGGCAGCCTCAACGCTTTCACATTTGCCCTTTAGCAACGACACTCTCACAGTCTTATCAACACCTAATGTCAGACCACACTGACAACTCCTCCTATGGCTACTGGCATTGTGGGCAGCCACAGCATATGTATCAGGTCAGCTATATTGCAAAACCAAATGGATGATGGACTGTTTGACCTTTTGTGCTTTTGATGAGCTGCCTTATCTCCATAAGGGCAGAGGGAGATTGGGGAGGGGGTTGTGGTGGAGGCATGAGCTGGATCAGCTGGAACAGAGAATCTCCTATCTGACTCTGGGAAAAGACCCCACAGACTGAGGCATAATGACAATCCTAGATAGACATCAGTCTGGAATCGGGTTACGTTGGTTAAGAGGGTGAGGAAGACAGCGAGCGAGTAAGGGACACGTTGAGACAAAGCGCTAGAGGTAAAACACCCCAAAAACGTCTGTGAAAGAAACATCAGGTCATGAATGTCTGAATATCTGACACTCTCTCTCTCTGTCTCTCTCTCTCTCTGTCCGTCTGTCTTTCCACGTGACAAAACTATTCCAAGGCAGTGTGGTGTGCGTTCTTCATCTGAGTGACACACGATGCCGGGGCTGTATGCCATGCTGTTCTGTGGGATTGTGTTGTGGAGGAACAGGGGCACTGGTGAGGCCGCGACAGCAGGTGAAACAGGAGATCCTGTCACCTCCCCTGTGGACAAACAAGACAGGGATGAAAGGCAAGGCTCTGTGTAGGAACAAGGACTCTCCCTCTTACCTCTGTGGCCAGGCGATGGTTATCTAGTGTCCAAATGGCTCTCCCTTTACAAGAGGACAAAAGCTTTGAGAATGGAAATTTGTGTTGATGCTGAAAGAGCTGAATGGAAAACATGTTAAAAGTTCCTGAGGGTTTGGTTGTATTCTGTCCAAATGACAATACAGTCTCCTAATTAAATTGTAAAGTGCCTATACACGATAGTACATGTTCCCAATTTGCGTGTCCTGGGTTGACATATAAGAGATTTTTGGACAATACCTCAACAAGTGAGTGACTCACATGACAAGTTTGAATTGCGTGGCGGTTAGGCAGTATTATACATTAACTTCAAGTAGTTTACGGTTAGGGGAAGCTGTCAGGTGTAGACATTAGCAAACATGGATAAGATATGAATAACTATTCAAAATAAACATACTGCGTTTGTTTTGTTTTTGAAGCAATGTTTTGGGTCATGTTTGTAATCATGAATATGGAATATTCCCTCTTTACTCTGATAATGCGTATACAGTATCATAGACTATGCTACAGAACACTCAGGGGGCTTGGAACAACCCTATTTGTGCATTGCAGGATCACCATGTGGTACCCAAGGGAAGTCATTACGGTGGAGGTATTTGCTATCTGTAATTAACACATGCAATGCTGATGACTGATTTCAGCATTTAACCCAGATCTGCAGTCTATTATAGAACTATTCTAGTGCTGTTCTAGAACTTTGCACACAAGCTGCATAAACAATTGAATGATAGTGCTGATAAAGTATATGAGCTATTTTCTGGACAATAGAGTGGTGACAGGTCTTTCTTTATGAAGTGCCACTGTACTGCACTTACTGTACAGTAAGTGTCAGATCCTGTTCCTGTTGTGGTAGAAATCCGAAGACTGAGAGGTGGTGTGTTTGGTTTGAATGGCAGGAAGATATGACTGGAATGGGAATGGGTGCGGGGGGATCCGTGGTATCCCAATTCTCCTTTGTGAGCGGCAGCTGCAGGACATTGTGTTTACCAGAGCTGCCTTCACACACACACACACACACACACACACACACACGCGCACACACATGCACACACACATACATTAGCATGACAAGACGGCGTGAAGAAAGAAAAATTCAATCACAGAAATCCACCTCTGTTAAGAATGTATATAGAGAAAAGAGAGTTGGAGAAGAGAAAAGGGGAGAGGATGAGGAAGATATGAGAGAGAGAGAAAGAGAGAGAGAGAGAGAGAAAGAGGGGGGGGGGGGAGAGAGAAAAAGAAAATGAGAAAGCGTGAAAGAAAAAATCACTCATTCCGTTAAGGTAGATTGCCAAACCAAATGTGTGTGTTTGTGATAAGGCATGCATGGGGTCTTTCCTCGCAAAGAAAAACGGTAAAAGGCAGGTCTCTCAGTGCACCCACAGTTCTACTTCTACTCCATCCTAAAAGAGAAGGAGGCGGTTGTTGCCAGTACAAAAGAAACATGCTTTTTTTCATCCCCGAATAACCAAAACAACATGCCTCTTCTCATTCACTTCAGAGTATGGACCCTGTTAATTACTCCTATAGTCAGTGTCCTTTGATAACATAATTTTGTTGGGGAGACAGTTGCTCGCACCAGCCAATGCAATTTGCATTCTTTTGAAAAATGCCTGAATTCATTTGTGGGAACAGGTGGGGATTCGTCTTCAGTTATTGCACACTAAAGACTTGTCTCGAGTCGTTACATTGCCAGCCACTGTTTAATTTAGCTATTGGGAAGCAACGTGCGAGCGAGGAAAACAGATGCCAGTGTAGCTTATCAGGGGGTGCCGTCTCATCCCTCCATATGCAGATCTCTTGCCAAGACACTCAGGGACATCGGAGTATGAAGGAGGATTTGATGGATTAGTAAACCAGAAGTGTTCGCCTGCAGTCCATACAATTATTTAATAAGATAGTGAACATGATGTTCCCCCAGGGTTGTTTCTGCCTGACCTATGCTGTTCATGTTATACAGTACAGTGGGGGGAAATAAGTATTTGATCCCCCTGCTGATTTTGACCAGTAGTGACATCATCTGTGAAGCGCCTGTATATTTGCAGCAACAGCCCTAGAGTAGTAATAAGCATAGCTTCAGCTAGCAGTTTTTACATGTCTGGAGTACTCAACATGAACACCACTTTCTGAAATGGTCTTCTCATGTAATGAACACACAAACCCTCACACATGTCTACATACGTTTGTTTACTTGCTTGTTGTAAGAAATACCATATACACACATGTACCACAACCCATCACTGGACAGAAAAAACACATGCTTCTTAGAAAAGGCTTTAAATGATGACTAATACACTGAGTGTACATAGTCTTGGGAGGTCACAGGTCAGCCATCCAAGATGCACTGCGGAACTGAGTCACTGTGTGAACACTGTTACATACTGAAAAGAGGACACAAAGGTCAAGCTGCACAGCACACACTAGCCTCTGGGTCTGAAGAGGTTATGTAACACTTTGCCCACTACCTGATATTACAGTAACTTCCCTGAGAAGACCACGAGGAGACCGCAAGGAGAAGGGGCGCTGAATACTGATGACTGCTTTTTTGCAGTGTCAGAATTAAGGGGAGCCTGAAATAGATATGAACTCATGCTATGCTATGCTATGCTATGAAAGCATCGAAAGTCAAATGTTGGCAGGGGGGTCTGTGTAAATGCTGGTTTAACCCTAGTTGTAGTGGCTTTAAACAATTTAGGAAAACCACCATCCAGGCAAGGCGGGGATTTTGACGCACATCCAAATATTATACACAAACAAAGTCTATATCCAGTCCAGGTGGAATTGCAACAAAAATATGGATTTATTCTCCTTTAAATATAAACATAAAATTCACGGGTCCAATAGCATCTCTAGAAAACTATAACTAAATAACAAAATATCATTCCAACGCAGTCTCACTTTTTTAGTGTCTTTCTTTGAGTTTCCTTAAGTTCTCCTTGAGTTGAGTTGGTCACACTCTTTCCTTGAGTTGTGTGATGTGTGGTCCAAAAAAATTCCCTTACCCAGGCTAGCCAGGACTCCTTCCTGCTAGCCTCACTTCCTAAACAATTTCCCTGACACAGCTCAGACCAATGGGCACTAGGGGCGGCTGTGGCGCAGGAGGTAGAGCTGCTGTCTAAGATCGCAAGGTTGGCAGATCGGCGGTTCGAACCCCGGCTGGCCACATATCGAAGTGTCCTTGGGCAAGACACTGAATCCCAAATTGCTCCCAGTGAGCGGGCCGGCGCCTAGCATGGTAGCTTGCCGCCATTGGTGTGTGAATGTGTGTGTGAATGGGTGAATGAGAGGCCATTGTAAAGCGCTTTGGATAAAGGCGCGCTATAAGTGCAGTCCATTTAGGGGGAGCCATCAGACCAACATATTCTTATAGTTCATGCAATTGTCATGGGGTGACATAAAGAAAATGACATGTCCTTGTGTTGTTGCTGTCTCTTCTGCCACCCTTGGTTAAGTGCACACACGGAACCTTCTATTTGTATTCTGTTTCCCTCCTGTCTGTAAAAGCGCATCATTTGTGTTGTTGTTGTTGCTACTCCTCTCCTGTACACACCTGGTGTTAGTTAGCATTGATTGGGGATTGGGGGTGGCATGGTTCCCCATGATCTCTGTTTAAGGTGCCGGCAAGCAGTGAGAGTACAGAATGGTTCGGGAACGAGTACAGCGAGACAGGAGGCGACAGGCGGGCGACAACCAGATAGATACCTGCCGGATACCAGAGGGACATGCGACGTTGAAACGAGAGAAGGCCTGATTGGGAATTCAGGAAGTCTAAAGCAAAACATCCTTCTCAGAGTTAAGTGCCTTTCTCCATACTCTCATTAACCGTATATATCCTGGTGGGTTCCAGTGAAGGCCTACTGATAATCTTATCATAGTACTGCTTTCCTCTGATCATAGTGTTTTCCATTGTGCACATCAGTGTTCAATTGGTTGTTACCAAGTGTCTATTCATTTGATGGTGTGTGTTTGTCATTTGACGACAACATTTAATTTTGAGAAGACATGGCATTATTTCGAATGCAGTGTTTGCTTTTGCAAGAGATGTGTGGCGTTTAGGGTTGTGTGTGAGTTTTTGGATTTGTGCTAAGAGTTAGAAAATGAGAAAATGAGCTGTGCTTTGAGAAAACATGTTAAAGCGAAAGAGAAAAACTGTACTATGTTTACAACAGCATCTGCATGATCATTTAAACAGGCATTAGCAACGTTGCCAAACAAATGTATCAATTCAGTTCATACTGTGTGTAGTTCAGAGTTCATTTAGCATTTTGAGTAATGTAATCCAATGTAAAAAAAAAATGCATGTAACCATGACAAAACCTAGGTACCCTGGTTATGGCCCTGGCATATATATGCATAGATAGATAGATAGAGGAGGAGTTGTCTCCTATGGCGCTCCTTAGTGCAGCGTGGTAGTCTGTTGCTAAAGGAGCTTTTCTGCTCCTCCACAGTGTCCAGGGTGACATCGAGGACAGAACCAGCTTTCCTACTGTAATACGCTGGTTCAGCCTCTTGGTGTCTCCTTCCTTGACACTGCCCCTCCAGCTTACCACCGGGTACAGCACTGCACTGTCCACCACTGACTGGTAGAACATCAGAGTCCTACACACGCCACAGGACCTGAGACCCCTCTTGTACAGGGCATCTGTGTGATCAGTCCAGTACAGTGCATGGATTATGCCTTCTGTCATTGGTACAATGTGACGCTTGTATTGCATGCTATTTTCAAGTTTCTCTGAAGAGCTGCAATGTAGGTCTAAATATGTATCATCATGTAATAAAAATGTAATTCGTCTACTGCTTTTGTCTAAGGAAATATTGCATACTGACTGAATAGAATGGAATACTGCTCTTCACTCTGAGTGCAATGCTACAGGCAGTACAATGATGAAGGCAACCTAACACATGCTCCATCACAGAACATGCTGCACCATATGGTTGCATGCTTTTTTGAGTGGGGGAATAACTCACACAAATACGAAATGTTGGCTCTGGCTTTAGAATCTAATACAACAGTCAGGATGTGTCATGGCCTTCTGCTGTTTCTATTAAAACGAGCAAGCCCCTGACAAACATAAGGTAACAGCTGGTCAGAAATGATTTCCACAGAAGTATTTTGCAAATAGAAAATGCTTTCACGCTAACCCTGGAACATAAAATACCCTTTAATACAGTAAGTTGGGGGTGCTTCATAGAATGAGTCTAGAAGTTGTGATGGCAAGTTCTAATGATGTGTCGTCTAGGTTTTTGCTAGATCTAAAAAAAATAAACCCTTGGAGAAGCCCTTGTGGCAAGCACGGAGGTCAAACGTTTCTTGTAGTTGGTCACCAGGTTTGCGCACATCTCAGGTGGGGTTTTGGTCCACTCCTCTTTGCAGATCCTCTCCAAATCCTTAAGGTTTCGAGGCTGTCGCTTGGCAACTCGAAGCTTCATCTCCCTCCACAGATTTTCTATAGGATTATGGTCCGGAGACTGGCTAGGCCACTCCATGACCTTAATGTGCTTCTTCAGCCACTCCTTTGTTGCCTTAGCCGTATGTTTTGGGTCATTGTCGTGCTGGAAGACCCATCCACGACCCATTTTCAATAGGTAGATAATGTCGTGTTTCGTAATATAAACGCGTGAGACAACTGTTAACTAAATATATCTCGTACTTTATTAACCATCCAGTTCCACCATTCAATCCCATCTGCCCGCTTTCCCACTGCGCATGCTCTCCCCTCTATCCCCAACTCATTCCCATTGGTCTACAGCATAAGCGTCACACCATATATTTATTATAATTATGTTCTAACTAACATAATACCACAGATAATAGGTAGTTAGGGCTTGTTCATGAGCTTGATCGCCCTGGGGGAAGTAGCTGTTGGTTGGCCTCTGAGTTTTGGCCCTGAGGCTCCGGAAGAGCCTAGTCAGTTTTATTACGGTCTTCTATTTGATCTAGGTGAAAAGGTTACGCACTCTACTGTATGATTGTTGGACGTTGCTAACAGTGATACAAATGGTTGGCTAATTGACACCAAGACAGCAGATATCATTCTTTGGCTATGCCATGTAAGCACAAGGTCTTTGCAAAGGATCTTGACAAAGATTACAAAGACTCTTTCATTAAAAACGCTGATACAATCAAAATGTGAGTCGGGGAAAACACAGACTTGACAAGGCTAGAAGCCTCCCCTGCCTCTCTCTTGTAATTGTTACACTCTGCATTCATCAGCATTTCTCTCTCCATTTGAAGACATGGGATTCATCCACAGATAGGTAACCCACCCGCCGTAACCGCCTACTGCTCTTGTCTTTGCAACTCTCATGGCTGCTGATTCTGGGAAACTTTGAAGCCTAAAAAAGTCAACAGTTGAGTCATCCACTGACAGGCAGCACAGTCAGCAGAGGAGATGGTGGTTGGAGTCAAGGCCATGTGTGTGAGATTATACTCTGTAACTGTATGCATACACTTGTCTTGTTGGTGAGAATAGAGGTAGACCAATGCAAAATAGAATGCCCCCAAGCTGTAAACAAACCTTCAAAGGAATTGGCCTGGTTGGCTTCCTAGAACAACATTGAAATTGTTAAAGCACATGATGGGTTAGTCAGCTCTGAGTTTTGAGTTGTCATTGTTTGGTGATGAGGAGAGCAACAGTTGCTATGCAGTGCATAACAGTTCAGTTGACCATGTGACCCCCAGGTTCTCACACTGCTTTACAATCATTACATCTGAGAATAACATTATGTCTTAAATTATTTCTTAAAATGTTCTTAAAAAGTATCGTCATCTGTTTTGTTTTTTTATCAATTATATAATGTTATAATGACAAGTCACTTACTATTTGTTGTAAGTCGCTTTGGATAAAGGCGTCTGCTAAATGTACAAAATGTTAAAGTAAATGTAACAGTTAAAAGTGGTTATGGTTAGAGTTAAACATTTTGTTTATTTAATTTATGTGTTTTGGATATTGTATGATGTAGCATTTGCCCATAATGGCATCGCAACCACCATCTTCGCTCATCCAGCATTCCCACTACGTTAATGATGTCATCTATTATGTTGAGTCACTAATATTGAAACTCTTGGTGATACAATGTTGAGACCTTCTGTTTTATTGACAAATATGTTGATTAGCCCTCAGATGGCCCCATTAAACAGCCTGTTTACATTGGCCTATGCAAATACTGTAGCTGCAGTGTTGCATCATATTTGTACAGTAATGTGTTTTCCTAAGTTAATAACGCTGTTAAACTTTACTATCCCATGAAATTACACACAGATATTAATGCCAGCACAGGAAATCATGTGCAATAATTTGCACCACATTATCGCCCCCAGTGTACTTACAGTGCAGGGGAGGCTGGGGAAGGCAGAAATCAGGGGATGGGCTCATTGTAATGCATGGAATGGAAAAACGAAACGTATCAAACATATGTGACGTCACCTGGTACCACAGACAATGCCAATATTGCCAATACGCCTGCGTTTGGACTTGCGTCTGATTTGTGCTGGTGAAAATACAGAATTACAAGGCCTCACCAGAAAGTCATGCTCCTTAGCCCACTCTGCAGTCTGCCTGGCAACATCTTATCCAGGATACAAGAGATAAGCACATGGGGGTGGCTGGTCTCCGGGCATGGCCATGGGGTAGAAACACAGGATGTAGTGATAATGCCCCCAGGAGAAGATACTGATAGTGGTTGATTGTGTGTGACGTCATAAGACTTACCGTAATCTTTACCTTCCTATGTCTGACCAACTGGAGGGGCTAACAGTCCACTAAGGTTAGGTTTCGCCACCAGACCCCCAGACTTCATCATAAGCCTTGAGAGTGGAGGGGAGGAGGTTGGGCAAGGAGTTGGTTCAGCTGTGATAAGGAAAGCCAATACTGGGGAGAGAAACAGAGGAGAGATAAAGACCAGTGATTGCTTAATCCAAACAGGACGGAGGGGGGGAGAATCCATAGGAGCTGAATGGAAGAGCAGACACTCAGATTGCTTTGGGCTGCGGGGCAGAGGGGAGGGTGGCGTGATGGACGTTCATGGTGGATGTCTACATTATTGTCCTGGCAGCACAATCTTCTTCAATCTTGGCAGTGGGTAATAGTGGTGAAGATAACAGGTGCAGCTATGCTCTCAGTTCAGGAGGCAGGGTCCTGGTGCCAAACTGAATTGGATGAACCTTTTATTGTTGGCCTACAACTGTGTCTAGCTCGGGAAGGGCCTCTACTGTTTACACACACACACACACACACACACCCTGAGGACAAAAGTGTGGGAGAGAGAGAGAGAAGAGAGAGAATGAGAGGGAGAGAGAGAGACTGAAGAGTATCTAGTGAGGATTTTTGATTAAACATTCTGTCATCAGTAATGTGCTTATCCTAATCAAAGATTTTGGAAGGCTTTCAAGTTGTCGATGCGTGGCTAATGACTGTGTGATTAATCACCCTCTATTGCTAGGAGTGCGAGTGTCGACGTATATCCCCCCCTGATGTACACTGAGAAAAGACTTTTAGCCAGGTAGGGAAATTCACAGAGCAATGGGGGATGAGAGAGCGTCGAACTAACCACACTCAATTTATTTACACTGTCTGACTCTATTCTCGCTGGTCATCTTGTGAAAGAAGAGGTCTGCTTTAGAGCTGATTATTGTCAATTATGTCTGTTTGGGGGACTGCTGTCAGACCCAACAGGATTACAGTTGATTCAAAGACTTGAAAAGGGGATTTCCAGAATCATCCGTGTGTGTGAAAAGGCTTTTGTGCGAAGTGTGAGGCAACACTCTGATTCCTGGATGATTTGTTCCCAGCACAGGGAGCAGGGTTGCTGGGTGACTCTGTTGTACTGTTGCTAGCAATAGATACACTCTAGCTAATGAAATCTCCTGCTACTCCAACTCTCTATGCTACATTGTAAACAATGAAGAGCAAAGGCTGACATTTTTACAACAGAAACAACAATGGTTTAGCTTGTTTGCTCCTAAGCCATTTACTTAGTCAGTTATTTCTATTCCGACATCATAGAATAATAGCTGACCTATTGCCCCAACAATGATATAGTAACAATTGAATCGTTGCTTCTTGAAAAGACTGAGTAGCCCACGTTGTGTAATAGAGGGTGCTGATTAGTGGGTGTATATTTGCACCTCCTGTTTTGGATTCTAGCCACAGTAAAAGGCATACTGTACAAAGGTCTCAGTGTGAAGCACAAACGTTCTCGTCACACCTCTGCAATGCCAGGGGCAACAGCCACCTAATAAGTGTCTATTTAGGCGAGGATCTCTCGCGCGCCACATGGGAAAAGCACTGCGGACCTCCCTGTACAACCTTATCATTACCCAGGATGCCTCTTTTGGACATGGCAGCAGACGGAAGACGTTAAGAAAATCTATTACGTCCCTGCCATGTACTTCCTCAGGGAATCCTGAACTTTGATCCCCCTTGCCTAGCTGACTGAAAACTATCTTTGTCCCTTTTTCCATTATTCCATTATTCATGTTGACTCCACATGTTGTCTCCGGGCAAATATTATGATTGAGAAACAGGCTCATACCAGAATGTGTATGTAAAACGTACTGATCTTTTTTTTAATAAACAGCAGAGGTATTTTGGGTCTTGTTGACGGGGTTGTCAGTGGGGACGGGTGTGTTCAAGGGTGTTACGACCTTGTTCGACCTGAGGGCAGACACATAAACTTTGACCTGGAGAGAGAGATAGTGACGGGACTAATAGCTGCAGAGTGTGGGAAACCCTCCCCGTGGCGTTTTAATTAGCTGATGTGTTTATTAGCTTAAGCCCAGATCAAGCCTAGACTAGACCATTAATGAAGCACAGGGTTAACGAACGGTATACCCTTTTGTCCAGTTATTTCACTACGTTGTGTGACTATGTGACATTAAGAATAAAACACCCCACGTGTTCAGACGGATAGTTGTTTCTTCTCACCTCACATGTTCCCATGTGAAGAAATATACAGTCAAGGTGTACAGTGCTGGCACGGTTTGATTTATCAAGTACGTTGCCCTTAACTTCTCTCTCAAGCGCCTTGGTGGTTTGACAAAAGACTGTCTTGCACCATTGTATTCATTCCCACACGTTTCTCCGTAACCTTGAGGAGGATAGAAAAATAAGAGACTCTACAGTGGTTTAAATTCTAAAGAAGGAAGGAAGGTTTAAAGGTATTGGGGAGGAAGAAAAAGCTTTGGCCCTCAAGTATCCATGGTTACCCTGGCTTTATTGCTGTTTGTCTTGGGTAGCAGCAATGCAATAAAAGTGCTGGGGAGAGAGGAGGAATGCCTGGGTAAGAAGTATAATTGCAGAAGCCGGGTCTCTCACACAAAAGGCGTTCGGAGACAATGCGAGGGCCTCTCTTCCACTCTGTCAGATGAGCACTCTCTCTCTCTCTTCTTTGTGTCCATCTGGTTTACATGTTTATTAGCTGCACCAGGGCCTCATTACGCCTGATTAGATAGCCTCTGAACAGTCCAGCCACATCATATTTCAGCCAGCGTTTCCAATTAAGATTTAGAGCTCTCTGGGAACTCTCAGGTATGTTATTAAAAAAAACTAAATGGAAAATTAAGTGTCTCTCCTCGCAGAAGTCTTGATCAAGGCTTCGGCTGCGGCGGCGGCGGCGGCGAGTGATAATGAAATATTGAGGCGGTAACTCATCCATGTGTGGAGGAGTGGGGGGGAGGGGGAGGGGGGTTGAGATATGGGGCTGCCCACGCGCAGGTGCGATGGAAATCTCACTTGTTGTCAGGTCCCATGCGGTCAGCGATTTACCACGCTCGCCTCGCGCACTTCTCAGGTGGTAGATGAGGGTCAGTCTTTTTTTTTCGCGCTTCCTTGCTTTCGATCTCACCGTCCGGAGTGTTAAATGAAATAAAGACACGGACGTGTTTCCACCCCCCTAGCCCGGGCGGATCCTCCAGGCTGAGGGGGCACGTTATCTTACGTGGTGTGCCTGCCTCAGACGGATGGTCCACAGGGACCTGGAACAGCATCTATCCCCCCTTCTCTAAAGGGGCTGGAGAGAATTGAACGCTCACCTATTATTAGCCACTGAAAGGACACTGTTTAGAAGAGGCATTTGGAGAAAGTTGGAAGAAGGGGGGGCAAAGAGGGATGGAGATCGTGTGGGTTCCTGGCTGCAAACCCTCTCTCCTTTCATTTTCAGCATGGATATACTGCAACGACTGGAAAACACAAACATCTCTCTCTTTATATATTCTTCATTTTGCAATACAGCGAGGCACACACGGTGAGATGTGGTTTAACTCTAATACGGCCCTGCTCTATTCGGTTGTTAAGTCGTGACGTGTTTCCGGGTCCAAAGTTGGCTGAGGCGCTGTCTTTGAAATGCCTCAGTAATAATAATAATAATAATACATTATATTTGTATAGCGCTTTTCCGAGGCTCAAAGACGCTGACAAATATGGGAAAAACGTGAAAGTGCTGTGTCCCTTGTTGTATGAATAGATCCGAGTCGAAAAAACGATTGAACTGTCATCCTACCGCTGTAGTACACTGGTACTCTGGTGCGGGGAATTTCTGGTTGGACCCGGAAATTGCTAAACGTCACGTTTGACGTCAGACTTAACAACCGAATACAGCAGCAGGTCTCTGGAACCAGTCTGAAATGATGGCAGCTGTACAGTGTTCCAGTTCATAGACAACAATCATGTTGTCACCTCATCAAGAAGAGTGTGTCACCATTAGGGGATGAGAGGCACAGGAGAGGCTGATGACACCACTGTGCTCTTTGTTAAACTGTCCCCCAGAGGTTTGACTTCCTGAGATGACAGGCCCAACTATTACCACCATACACACAAACAACTGCTGGTGTTTACCGGTGTTACTCGTGTCTCACTTCATGTGAATATTTCACTTATTTTGTGTGACATATTTTGGGGGTTTTCTCCAACAATAGCAAGACTTATCAAGCGAACCCATGTCTTCTTTTAAGCTGAAGGGTGGGTAGACAAATTGGGCTGGTTAAGTGTGTCTCCAATTATACAGCAGCACTGTCTGTGGAACAGCATTACAACTGACTGCATTGATCGTCTCAGTCCTGTCAGAGGAGTCAGACTTAAGACAACCATTTCAGGCATACAAATGGGCCAATAAAATGTGCCTAGGCATACCAACAATGGCTTACAGTCAGACAAACCAATCACTCAGGTCAATTCAAATCAGCTTTTTAAATAGATTTGTTTTTTTTTAAAGAAAATTGCACTTCTACCACACCGCCATCGATTTAGCGCATTGCCTCAACCAAAAATCTCAACCAAAAACTCCAACCTAAATCTATGTGATATATAGTAATAGCTGTTTTAGCAATATTGTACTTCCATATTGTTGTAATTGCTATGTTACTGCTATGTAATCACAGTCAAGTGGTTATTACACAAATGTAAAGCACTAGGATATTTGGCGTCCTTTGACCATCTTTCATGGAGATTTTAATGTTGAATGGAGTTACACTGTTATCTACAGTATAGTTACACTGTTATCTACAGTATAGGCCAATCCAATAACCATGTGTGTATTAACTAATGCCGTTATTCTGTAATTACATAGCAGTAAGCAGCAGGCTACATTGCGGTTACATAGTAGTTACTATATAAGTACAATTTTGATAGCTCAGTTATTACTAGGTTGTTACTTACATGTAATGGAAAATAAATGTAAAGTGTTATTGGTAAATATTTTAAATTTACAAAGAAATAATGTTCTATAATTGATTATATAACACAACCTTGCCACACTATTATAGGTGTGTGGCAGTCTACTGTTCCCACCCCCTATGCTTACAGTTTTTATTTTCTGTTTTTATTTTTTCTCTTAATTCTGATTACTTCGATTTTAATTGACCAGTGTTTATTTCCTGCAAGGAGCTTTGTCTGTGAAGGATGCTATTTCCTCTTTATTATGGGACAGCGTCCAGCCCTGTAGGCAGCGGTGGCTGTGTGTCTCCAGGATGATGGGCTCTGTCCCGTCTGGCTATCAGACAGAGAGGCCACTCAGACGTCTGGGTTGGGCGTATGCCGGGTCCTGACTGCAATCTCACAACCATCAGCAGCCATTGCAAAACACACCACAATCACACTCCTATCTCCTCTCCCTCCCTCACTTCCATGTAATCCATTGTGTTCTTCCTCATTCATGCTCTCTTTCTGTCTGTTACTTCTTTTATACTTTGCAACACTGACTATCTTTTATTATTTTCTCACTGTCCGTATTATTTGAAAGACAATGGAAAGTATGACGATTTTTATTTTTTATTTTTTTCTAAATCGCCCTTTTTCTCTTTTTTTACGAAACCTGTTATCGATCTTCTACAACAAGTACAGCAGCCTTTCAATATCTCCCATCCGGAATGAAATAAACGAAGAGAGCCCCCCCCATAAGAGTGGTTCAAAAATGAAAGCACATCTTTATTAAAAAAACCTACTTCCTACCCATCTCCTCCTCATGTTCTCTTTGTGCCAATGTACACTAATGGCCCCGCCCAATGACAACCTCAACAAGCCTGATCAATGACCAGAACCATGAGCAGAACTTCTCTACTCTCTTCCTCTCACATCACTAATCAGTAATGATCCGCTTTTTCCCTCTCCACACCGTGACCATTAGGCTCTCCCTATGGGCCGGTGTCTGATGGATGACTGGTGCCACCGTTAGGGGGTACTTTCATATGGATTTCAGCCCTTCATATTTTCTTTCTGGAAATGGCCTGATATCTGTGGTAATGATGATTAAGACTCCAATATGGTCCCTCGGACGTGTATAATTATCTTTTACAGTGGGGGGTCCAATACCCAACAGCTAACTCACTACAACACACAGAGGTCCACTTCACCACCGGTTACTGCCGTGGCAACAGATGCCCCGGCAACCGCCTCCGACTCCACGTGTTCGTCAGAAAGGCACACCCTGTCGCCTGCGGTTCCTCCGTTTCCTCCGTTTCCTCTCACCTGCGTAACGTTCCATGTGGATCCAGAGAGGGGGGCGGGGGGGGGGAGGGGGGATGACAGCTCAGACACCTGCTGCTGTGTACAGTAGAGATTAGCATGGTTACAAGTCTAACCTCCCCCCCTTGCGTGCGTGTGTGCGTGTGTGTGTGTGTGTGTGTGTGCGTCCCCACCACTAACAGATCAGCTGCGTTGCTGGGGGGGGGGGGGGGTGCAGAGGGATGCTGCGGTTGTGGGTCAGTCAGGAGAACGTGACGATGTGGCGCGTGCATAATGCCCGCCCGCCGCCGGCTAATTGCTCTGTGCGAATATTTAGGCCCATTAAAAGGTGTGAGACCCGCTTGCTGCCTGCCCTGTGAACAGATGGCACGGGATGCCATTAGGATGCTGTTTAGCTAATTACCAGAGCTCTCTGGGTCCAGGGCAGGGCAGTGGCCCACCCCCTACCCGCTACCCCCTATCCCTACCCCCCAACCTGGCAACCCATGAGGAAAAAGGTCAGTGCTGGGCTGCCCCAGTGGGTGCTCAGTAAAAGTCAACACGGTACTATGGGTAGCTCGCTGTGCACAGGGACAACGCCGCAGGGGACCATTGGGACTCAAGTACAGGAAGTGAAGCTACAGTGGCAAATCTACTGTTTATGACCCTCCTCACCCAAGCCACACACCAAAATATTATATCATTTCCTGGTCAGAGCAGGACGTAGAGACATAGACATTCCGGAGCTACACGTTATTTACTTACGTAAACAAACAGACAGCGCTTAGTGATGGGGGAGCTCGTTGCTGTCATAATGACGGACGGTATGAGACACTGATGATGCCCGATGATGCTGACATTTTACACTGTAGTCAACAATCAAGTCGCTGTTCATTAACGGTATGCTCAAGGGGAAGGGGAAATCCTGTGCACAATGACAAGGGCACTGACTCACACACACACAGACACAGACACACACACACACGCACAGACATAGTTGCGGAGGACATGACCCATCCTAAGGGCCTCCCTGAGAGATCCCCCTAATTTAAAGCCAGAACTAAGATAATTGCTATGATCTGAAGCCACTGGATAGAGGGAGTAACAAATCTGTGAATTTATGCATCTACTAATGAATGTGACATTTAGCTGATATTTACATGCCATGCATGGCGTTGTATTAGCATGCATGACGCTAAGCTAAGATTAAATAAAAAGCTTAGCAATTACACACAATCAGTCATACAATGATACAACCACAGGTGACCTATGCGGCTTAGCCAAGACACCCACTTATTCCGGCTCTCCCAACATTCATTAAAATAGTACACATGTCTCTTAGTTGCGTACTTGGATACTCAAGTCACAGTGCACACTCACTGTGAGGAACTTGATATCGTCTGGTAAGTTGTTTTGGTTTGTTTAAAATAGACATCGGTGTGGTCTGGGGTGGTCCAGTGGTCTAGCACCGCGGTCTACAGTGCACACATATGCCCATGTCGGCAAGAGTTCGAATCCGGCCCATGTCCTGCTGACATGTCCTCTCTCCCTTCTTCTCCTTACTTTCCTGCCTGTCTTCACTATGCCTGTCCAATAAAATGAAAAATATGAGTGGGACTGCCCCACTCAGAAAAATAACGTAAAAAAAAGAAGATAGACATCGGTTGAGTGTATCAAACATTTATCAGGGGGGATTTTCAATGTGCCTTTTTCTAAATACTGACAAAGGCAGCTCACCATGTCGACCCTCTGTCACGACGCATTTGTTTACCGTGCGTCACTCCGACCACTGCAATCAGAGATTGTCAGGGAGGCTAGAGGATCCCACCTATAGTGAGCAACAAGCCCAGCCCGATTCTCTCAAAGAGCCCTGATGGACACATGTTGAGATTGTCAGCACTGACAGCAGGTCCGATGGCATCTGCAGTAAGAAGCGTCATCACCACACTAATGGAGATGTCACCTGACTGACGGACAGGTAACAGGCCAGTAAATCCCCTTCCATCTGCAGGTTTACCATCCAGGCTGTGGAGTAGAGAAGCCGCTAGAACAACTCTCACCTGTCAAGACCCTCACTGATGGCTATCACAGACTCAATAGCACTGAGTGACATTCAAATCAGAGCGACACAACCCTAAGTGAAAAGCCGAATGTTTTCTTAGTCTTGTAGCTACATAGCCAAGTCAGGTTAGGTTGATGTCAGATGACATCCAGGTACCAAGAGTTGAAATGAGCTCTTTCAGCAGTGTGTGGAAGGTTCCGGTTTACATGGCATTCGGATAGAAATCGTGAGCTTAGAATTATAAGGTTCTATCTCCGTTTAGGGTAGTTCAGAGATATTGAGCGTCAACGTTTTTACATTCCCATTATGTTTTGTGAGATGGAACCATTGTATTTTATTAATTACTAACTCAAAAATGTCAACGTTTTTAAAAATAACACCACACAGGCATTAATATACACCTAATGGATCAGATTATGTCAAACTCAATTTTGACAAAAATGGAGATAGAAACTTATACTTCTAACGTCACGAAATGTCAGGTTGCAATTGCTGTTGTCCAGGCCCTTTTATGAGCATTGTATTTACCTACAGCAAAGCATGTCATGGTGAAATTAATAACATTTTTCTTTGAATTTTTAGGCTCCAAAAAGGGAAAGATTGCAGTTGTTTATGGGGCTCGTTGACATCAGCTAACATTTTAACCGAAAAAATCAGTGCCAGTTCTCCTGACTGGTTATTGTTAATCCATCCAGCAGCATTACTGTGTCAATAATTACCTTCAATAAGGCCGATGTGGAACATGGAAAAAACAACTGCTTTGATCATCATTAGTAAGCAGTGGAAAAAGACATGCAGCTATTACAAAATGGTAACACAATATGGTGTGTTGTCAATTAGTTGATAACCGATGAGGCAACATCAGATGAGGCAAAGTGACAAGTGGGGTCTCTAATTTCCAACAGAAATCCCATTGCCCCCCTTCCTGGTTCTCTCTCTCGCTGCTCCTCCTCCTCCCCTCACCTCTCCCCCTGTGCTCCCTAGTTAGGGCTCTTTGTCTGCTGCACCCTAGCATGTCTTCCAGGTGTCTGTGGAGTGCGTGTGTGTGTGTGTGTGTGTGTGTGTGTGTGTGTGTGTGTGTGTGTGCGTGCGTGCGTGCGTGAAATGCCTGTAAGTGTAAGTGTGTGTGTGTGTGTGTGCATGCTTGTGTTTGTGTGTGTGTGTGTGTGTGTGTGTGTGTGTGTGTGTGCATGCCTGTGTTAGTGCCTGTGTGTGTGTGTGTGTGTGTGAATGTGTATTCAGTGTAAGGTGGCAGGGAGCTGAGGGTCCATCTGTAGGTTTCCTCCTGAGCCTCCTCTGAGGGCCACAAAGGCTTCTAATTATCCCTGACCTTCTGGCTGTCTGTCTGCCTCTCACTCTGGGCCCCCACGGCGCGCTCCTGAAGTCCCCTCGCTCCCTCTCGCCTGTTTGTCCCTCCTACGTTCAGAATAACCCCTCGGTCGGCTCCAGACGTTAATTGGTGCCGTTTTCTCCGAGACAAAGCCGCTGTTTTGCTGCATGACGCTTCCTCAAGGTCAGTCAAGGAGAAGAGTGAAACGCACCTGGCCGGTATGGTAGGGGGGGGTTTGTATCACATTGTCTTTGAGCGACTCTTTGTTTTTCTGCTGTTGCTTTTGTGGGGGAGGGTGACGGCAAGCCTGTCATCAACACCTAACGAGAGACAGAGAGGAGAGATAATTACTGTTGATTTACACCGATTTTCCTACGTTTAGGACTAGGGCTGCACGATTTGGGGAAAAAATCGAATTGCGATTATTTGGACAGATATCGCGATTGCGATTAATTTGCGATTATTATTTTTTTAAATAGCAAAAAAAAAAAAAAAAAAAAAAAAAAGGGGGGGGGGTTGTAAAGTGTGGCCATATCTCCGGCTAGGAAGGTCGTATCAACGTGCAGTTTGTTTGTACGTCTTCAGGGGACTTAGAGGCTCCCTCCTCTAGCACCCCCACAGCCCGAGCTACGAGTGAAATAACTAAACTTACATTGGGTTGCTTTAAAGTTGGGTTGCTTTAAAATCAAGCTTCAGATTAAAACATGTGATGGAGCATTACTAACCTGACTCAGGTGGTTTGTTTCACACAACCATCTAGGAAAGCTTAATTGGAAGCTGTTTGGAAAAGGGCAGGTACTTTAAAAAAATACTTGGCAGGTGATTGGATGAATCTGTCTATCACCTATTTTCAGAGAGCATTACCACATGATACCATCAAACTATTAACTGCTCTAATTCTAATGCAAGGATGAGAACTTAAAAGATATGAATTGTATATATGATAACCTCATCTCATCTAGACAGGTGGCTACTTTCTAAGATGATCCAGCTATTAAAATGATCATTTGGGGATACACTGTGACTATAACTGAAAGGACCACATCTAGATGACTCGGTCAACAGTCGAACTGATGAATGATAGAATGGTGGTCTCTGACTATGGAGCACAGACACACGTCACCTTGACTTAGGAATCTGTGACATACTTCAGCCCAAGGCTAGGCTAGGCTAACCTCTGCGTCTTTAAAGCCGGCTGGTATGAACGAATGGTATGAGGTTATGCATACAGGACACATTCATGTTTGACAACAGAACAGTTAACTTCCATGTATCCATAAGCCTGCTATACTATATAAACACCATCCCGCAGGTTGCTGAGACTGTCAACTCTGTGTC
This sequence comes from Nansenia antarctica, assembly GCF_963989245.1. Classification (NCBI taxonomy): domain Eukaryota; kingdom Metazoa; phylum Chordata; class Actinopteri; order Argentiniformes; family Microstomatidae; genus Nansenia; species Nansenia antarctica. Next base: position 14,162,937 of record NC_137683.1, read on the forward strand.
TGTACTTTAACGCCGGGTTAGCATGAGTAGCTAAGCTAAGCTACCGTCTCGAAGACTACAAGTTAGCTAAGCTAAGTTTAAGGCTGGACTAACAGCACCGACATGCACTTGGCTGGTACAGTTAGTATAGTGAAATTGTACACTTACCTGTCGCAATTATAACATACTAACGTGTATCATACGTCCAGTAAGCCATGTGGTGTCTAATTGTCTCCGTTACGTTAGCCCAAAGTCTCATAATAATTGGACTGACTGTCGTGACACAACCTATGCCTGCGTTCGTAAATTCGCTCTGAGAGCGCCGGGTTCAAAGTCATAAAGAGACCAAGTAATTTGATTGGACAAGAGGCATTCCATGAGTGCTGATCAAATTTCCAAAAGAGGTTTTAATCTCAATGTGACTTCCTGGTAAAATAAAGGTAAAAAAAAAAAAAAAAAAAAAAAATCGCAGGCAAATCGCAGGCTTTGCGATTAGCTAATCGCATCATTTCAAATCGCGATTTCGATTTAAAATCGATTAATCGTGCAGCCCTATTTAGGACACACACGCACACACGGACACACACACAGACACACACATACACACACACACACACAAATCCTCACATTGTTCTCTTCATCAGGCCACTCCCACTACAGTTAAGTTCTCACATCTTGTAAAGACACGTCTTGCTGTTGTTTACCGAATCGTTTTATGTTTACTTATGAAGCAGGACAAAAATGTCAACCTAGTATTTGTCGATGCAATGTAGCAGCCTGTTGGCATTGTACACATTATGTGACAGTCTGATCATTTGGTCCTCATGTCGGGATCCGTAATGTTCTGACTTTTCTTTTCGAAAAATGTAAATACATTTCCGCGGTGTTGAAAATCAATGACACACTCGCTAGTCAGCTAACACAGCTTGTTTTGTGAGCCGGCTAACAATGTAAAGTAGTGTTAGAGTTAACTAGGTAGCAGTGGGGATTACTCACCGAATCCATTACGTTGCAGAATTTTGGCTTGACTAGCGAGTTTGTGTTGTGATTCGTATTTCCGTATTTCCGTAGTCCCGTGTTTCAAAAGAGAAGTCAGAACATGTTTATTGGTTGCCGACATGCGGACCAAAATGATCAGACTGTGTCACATATGTAAAAATTCAGTAGGGCCTTATATAATAATATTAGATATAATAGTTGATATAATTGTTTGAAGAGGCCAGTAAACGTCCCTATAGTGAAATGAGGTTTGGGACAAGGTGAACCTTGTTTATTCCGTACACCCGTGCACCATTTCTCTGAACGTTTTTATTTTGTTTGCCGCCATGGTTGAGTGAGAAAACTATGTAAAAAAACAAATGTAGATTTATGGCCCATAAAGACGTAGCCTGGCTGTCAGCTTTGTTTCATTCTGGTGGATGTTGAACCAGAAAGAAGTGATTAGAAGGTAGAATAACGGCACTAATTAGGCTTGAACACCCTTGAAAGTTTGAATGAGAAGCTTGTTGTTTGTCGACTGCAGCATTCTATGGAAAACCTTCTCTACCTGTAAAAACATGTATTTTTTTCCTACTATGTACAACAAATTATGACTATAATTGGGGTGGACAGTTCTTATCCAAGATAATCATTGTGTATCTGTAAATGTTCAACCTGAAACCCACAAATGGCATTACCATGGAGACTGTAATTATATATTTCCAGATGTGAGGGGTGGAAATAGACATAGGCGAAGGTTGTGACGTTCTATTAACACCAGAGCTCCAACTAGCAGTCAATAACAACTGTGCACTGATGTCTCCCGCTGAAACTCTCCCGCTATCTCTCAGAGAGGGTTACCTAGGAAACCATTAATGATACGCTACAAATTTGATGTTGGAAGTGAAATACAGAGAAGCAAGAAGAACTGTGGACAGAGAGAAATGCCATGCCTGCACATACACAAGCTATATTCTGTATCCCCTGTCAACACTCATGTATGGCCTGTATGGCGTGACCTGAAAATGTGTATTTGTACATGATGTAATGTTTTGGATACCAACGCATCATAGTAACGGAAGATGAAGTTGTTTGTGAAGCCTACTGTATGTCGTTAGCTTCACAAACAACTTCATCGTGTACAAATACACATTTTCAGGTCAGGCCATACATGCCATACATTAGTGTTTACATTGTATACAGAATATAGCTTGTGTATGTGCATCTCAAACAAGCACAGACACCTGAACAGGCAAGTTTGACAACAAGCAGGATATAATAATAATAATAATAATAATACTACACTAGACTTATTTCTAGACTTTTCTAGACACTCAAAGATGCTTTACAAACCGAGAAGATCAAGCAGTAATACAGTTTTTCTCTATCGCTTTAACACGTTTAGTGAAAGCATAGCTCATTGTCTCAACACAAATCCAAAAATTCTCACACAAAACCCTAAACAACACAAATCTCTTCTCAAAATGACATTTTGTCGTCAAATGACAAACACAGACATTTTGTCGTCAAATGAATAGACACTTGTAAGAACCAATTGAACCCTGATGTGCACAATGGAAAACACTATGATTAGAGGAACACAGTACTATGATACAATTATCATTAGGCCTTTTGCATTTTCAGTGTTACACTACATACATACAGTAGCCTGTTATATAAACTGTTATGTTTTCATACTCAAATATAAAACACATAAATGCAAGAATAGAATGTTTTATTTATTCTGAAATACTCTATGTATCTCAGCAAACACAGTTGGATTCATAAAATGTTCTTCATACAGAACAAACAATAGAAAAAAGAAAATAAGCCTAATGCATATACTGTAAAAAATAAATAAATAATAATAATAGGCTGCATCCTGCCTTTCGTTTCTGTTTGGCCACAGAAAAAGAAACCAAAGATAAATAAACGTGTAGTGTTGTTACTTTGCGCTTTCTTACTTTAGTAGCCTAGTTCTGTCAGCTAGCACTGTGTATGTTGTTGTTCAATGCTGACAACACTGTTTCTCATTGACAAGTTGAAAGCTGTTGCCCCCTTGTCCATAATAACCCCATCAGCATTAATTAGCCATTCCTCTTCTCTCCCAATTAAGGGAGCATTATGAGAGAAACCAAATAAATCATCATGCGGGCATACGTCTAATGGATTCACAACTCTTTTTTACATAGAGCATGATTTTCGGGAGTTACTTCTCATCTAATTAGAGACTGATGAAAGTACAGTATGACTTGATTTGACAGGATGCTGAAAACTCATTGCTGTATAATTCATTATTCATTCTTCAATAAAAAGTCAGTTTGAACAGGGCTTCAAAAGAATTTCCAAAGGGGAGAAGGAGGACCAAACTTTGGGGGGAGAGGGGAGGAACTGAATGAACCTCATGTTTAGCATTAATCACACACTAACATGTGACATTTGGTCCGCATGTCGGCAACCAATTAAAATGTTCTGACTTTTCTTTTGAAACACGGAACTACGTTTCAACGTTGTTGAGAATCACAACACAAACTCGCTAGTCAAGCCAAACTACTGCAACCCAATGGATTTGGTGAGTAATCCCCACTGCTACCTAGTTAACTGTAACACTACTTTACATTGTTAGCAGGCTCACAAAACAAGCTGTGTGAGTTGACTAGCCATTGATTTTCAACAGCGCATACAGAAATGTATTCGTATTTTTCCAAAGAAAAGTCTGATCATTACATCGGATCCCGACATGACGACCAAAGCATTAGAATGTGTCACATATGACCTCCACCTACAGTATGTCATGTGCAAACACTCCAATGGCCCATCAACCTATATGTGTACCAATTATTTGTGGCACTGTTATCTTTGCAGATGCCTTGCACTTAGGTACTCCCTTAGGTACTTAGGTACCTTCAGTCTATCCCATTACAGTATCTGATGCCATGTCAAACTCTGTCAAAATAAGCCAAATCACTACCAGGGATATCCTATTATGAAACATTTGACACTCTTTTTGAAACTGCACACAAACACTACTCCTCCATTAGAGTCTGACTTCACGGTGTGATCAAAGGTACAGTACTCCCACCACAAGTCTCTCCCACCACTCTGTACCACAAAGACATTTTAAGGTGGATCACATTTCTAATGTGAACAGCGTGGAGGTGGGGAGTTATTTCACACGCATCATTTCAAAGCCACAGTTTCTCCCAGAGTTGTACACCTATGAGAGCTGTGCACAATCAGAGCAGTATCACCCTGAACACTGAGAGAAAAAGAAAGAGAACGACATCTAGAAATGTTTTCTCATTTCAGGCATCTGGAAAGGCAACTCATCTTGCTGTGCCGGTAAGAAGAGGCGATGGTTCTTTTATTCTCCTGTTTTGTAACAACCCAACTTAGGAGCTGGCCTGTTGGCCTACCGTGCTGATGTACTGTACAGATGAATCTACTGCATTCCTCACATTCTCCTTATCTGGACAATGGCAGACAATTACTCGATAGCGAATCAACGGGAAGGCCAGCGTATGAATAGCGATATATATCCAAAGATGAAAAGAGAAAAAGATAATGCTGTGTGTGTGTGTGCGTGTGTGTGCGTGTGTGTGTGTGCGTGTGCGTGTGCGTGTGTGAGAGTGTGTGTGTGTGTGTGCGTGTGCGTGTGTGCACGTGTGTGTGTGTGCACATATGTATGTATGTATGTGTGTGTGCATATGTGTGTGCGCATATGTATGTGTGTGTGTGCGCATATGTGTGTGCGTGTGTGTGTACATATGTATGTGCGTGTGCGTGCAGTGTGTGAATGAGTGTGCCTGGATTCCCAAGTTCATCTATAATAGATCAAGGGAAGTGCTACTACAACAATCACCTAACCCGGGCCTCAAACATCCAGTGTCCTGGCACCTGTCCCAGGGTGGAATAGGGACCGTATGACACGGACGGGGAACACAGGCTACACAGAGCTACTCAAATATTGATCAGCTGGTCGTCTTTGTGTAAGTTACTCTCAATTCGCAGTCAGTCGCTCTTGGGATTATATGGTGGGTGGAAAGGCCAGTGAACAAAGAGAGCGAGCAGAGCTGTCTGGCTTTCCATACAAGGCTGTTTGACATACTAAACTCTCTGTGCATCTATCAGGAGAGAGCTCCATAGGGAGATAATGAGCATCACCTTCATATTGACTTCCTGGTTCACACTCGTCAATAACATTTCCCTCAGGAGTGTGACCTGGGGAGTGGATCGTTGATCAGTATAGGTTAACCGGACCTTTTTCTTTCAGCATAACTACTGTATGTACAAATATATGGGTATATCCTTCACATAATAATAATAATAATAATAATAATAATAATAATAATACATTAGACTTATATAGCGCTTTTCTAGACAGTCAAAGACGCTTTTCTAACTGAAAAGATTGAGTAGTAATAATAAAAAGTATAGGGGTCTAATTATTTTTTAGATTACTAAATCTACATCTAAGTGTCTTTGTAGGACAATCTACTCGGTATACTGCAATTACACCTAGATTTCAGGGGCGGAGAAGCGGCGAACAAGCAACGCCAGCGTCCTCTCTCACATCGTTAAATGAAACCTTATTTCAAAAAAGTAGTTCAATTAAGTAGAAGAACACAAAACTAAAGTAGAACTCGACTTTTAAAACAGGTCACAGTGACCGGATCCATCTCTCCTCTGACCAGTCTGCTATCAGGCCAGCCACTCCCCCCTGCCTCTGTCTCCTCTCCCATCCTATTTGGAATGCGTCCACCGGTTTCCTGCATCACAGCATCAGGTGCACAGAAACAACTTTTCATCCCATGCCCAACACTGGTCCCCATCCCCACGACTACGGTTCTGTGTGAGAGCTAACGGCTGGTCGACCGTCCTGTCTCTGCCAGTTTTTTTGACACAGTTCTACAGACACACAGAATGACACGGGGTCCCTTCACCCCACCGCCATGGACCTCCGCCCAGCCATCTGGTGCCCCCTGGAGCAGCTGCCAGTCACCATGCCCGCCCGCCCGCCTGCCTGCCTGCCTGGAAGACACAGCTCTCCACTGGGGCCTCGCAGACCCAGCCTCCACCACGCCTCCTAGAAACACGGAGTTATCTCCTGCCCAGGACTGAGCCCACGGGAGGCCAAAGAGCCAACAGAATCTCCCCGTGTTAGGAAGCTCCCGGTCACTTTTGTTGGTGTACCAAAACACAGAGAAGTGTTTGGTAGGTATAGATGTGTTGGTGCACCGTGCAGCAGACGAGCCAGAGTGCAGGGCCCCTCATCAATCCTGACCCTGTCAATCAATGCCTCCTCTGAAAGAAATCCCCGGTCGAGGGCCAGGAGATGGAGGCGTTGATTTGACTGATGACATTTCAGTGTACATTAGCGCCCGAGCTTTCTTTCGATAAACCCCATCAATATGGCTGCTTTCTTCATACGGACAGGCAGTGTTCCGTCCGGCTATTTGTTTTGGTTTTTCATTTCATTAACTCAAACTTCGGGGCTGCTGCAGCGAAAGGCTGTTATTTGTTTGTTGGCTTTATGACATTTTCTTTGACATCGATGATACATCAGCGGCGCCATAATCTTTCCCCATCTAAACCTGTTCTGTTTGATAACCGACACAGCTAGAGATAAGGCACATGCTCTGTAGATTGTAAGACGTCAATTAATGTACTTCAGTCGGCCAGCTCTGTTGGATGCTCTATTTTCGAAGAGCAGTTTAGGATGATAGTTGTCATCTTATATTAGACTTAAGTTCTTTAAAAACAAGCAGTATTGCCATGCCAGTGTTGCTCAAGACAGTGCTCTTTATCACTGCAAAGTTGCACCATAATCCTTTATCTTAAAAATATTCCTTCCGTGCTACTGATTTCAAGAATTCCTTCTGAACTATAGTTAAAATTAACATATGTACATATTTAGCTTTGACTTGCATTCTGTTCACATAAACATAATAATACACAAATATGTGTTTTCTTATCAGAAAATGATCAACCAGTGTGCAGAAAGCATAGTACACTAGTATGTGAAACACCAGTCATCACAAAAATCTAAAAGATTAGCCAAGTTCTGGGCTGAGTTCTGGATCCAGTGTGTACTCCAGTGGTGTGTTTTTGGTTGTGTGGTGGTTGACATTAAGATGAATGTCGTTCGGCGTATGTAAATGCTGGAGTTGTTTAACGGGTGAGCAGAAAGACACCATGATGAATGTGTTGTGGTGAATCACAGTTTCCCCTCACAGAGGGTTTCTCGCAGGCCCAAACCAACGCTCTCCCTCCTTCTCCGTCTTCAAATTCCAAAACCTCCACGTTTTCTCAAACCACAACGGTGGTCCCCTCCAACACACTGAACCTCTCCAGAGGGCCTATATCTCTGCTTGTCACGGCCTGGATTCAATCAACAACTGAGTCATTCCGAAATAGTTTTCACTTGCTTTACTTCAGCATTGACAGTTACTGGAACAAGTGTGTTTTTAATAGCATGGTGTTGAAGATGATAAACAACGGCGGCGATGTGAGCTTGCTATTACCCCCCGATGTTTGTGCTGGTCCATATTGATAGGGGTGAATCCAGGTGAATGTGTGATTGCTAAGGTGTTGACAACAAACTAACTCCTCTCTGTTCACTACCTGCAGCAGGATGAGGTGAACCTAGCTTGTTTTCTGTCTCCATATTATTTATCAAAGCTACATCACTAAAAACACACGCTCGCATCCGCATGTGCCCGTACACACACACACACACACACACACACACACACACACACACACACACACACACACACACACACACACACACAGACACACACATAGATACATACACACACACACACGACTAAGACTCCACCAAGCACACACAAATACACACAGAATGAATGAATGAATGAATGAATGGTCTTTATTGTCATTGCTATAGTACAGGTACCAAACAACGACATTTAAGGAGGGGTGGCTCCCCTGGTGCTAGGAAAGAAAAAAAAACTAAAAGAAAACACAAGAAGGGAAGGAGCTGGTTTACATAAATAAAGGCTATGTACACTATCCACTATACTATACTGTACAGATAGACGACTAGGGTTGTCATATTGCACAGAGAGAGAGACACACACACACACAAACACACACACATAGGACTCCACCAAGCACAGTGTAGAGACCCGCCGAGATACCGCTGCTCCACCGTTCATTATCATCTTTATTTTTCTGCCGCACTTAACACGTCTCGTATCTCCCCGCTCTCATCTCCCCCCTCTCTGAAGATAAAGAGAAAAGGCATACACACAAAAAAAAGATGAATGTCACAACACTCCCCGTTCTCCTCTTCTCCATAGAGATAAAGGCATGGTACAGATGAAACCCCTTAAGAAAATAAACCAGGGGACACATTTGTTCTTGTTTGATCGCATCGCAGCAGGAGAGCCCAGTGAAGATGCAAGCAGACGATACGGCTCCTGCTCAAGACTTTGTTCTGAAGGGGCCGCTCACACCACTCAAATAATCAAGCTGGGAGATGTATGTACTCAAGGCCTCCCCGTCTCCAGCAATACATTCTCGATACAGTTGTGAGGACGAGGGTGTTTGTAACATCATTGAAGGAACACTCCATCTGTGTGTTGAAACTATGGCACTTTGACTATCAATAAGAGGACGTCATTAGAGAATTGGTGTTTTGACAGATAGGTGCATATTATATATTGGTGGCACGGTGGCAGAGTGGTTAAGATCACTGCCTCACAGTCTCAAGGTACTGGGTTCGAATCCCGGTCTCGGAAGGTGCTGGGTTTGACTCCTGGTAATCACTGTGGTAGTTTGCATGTTCTCCCCGTGCCGCGTGGGTTTCCTCCGGGCACTCCGGTTTCCTCCCACATGAATGAAACATGCAGTATGAATGAGTAAGAATGCGAGTGAATGTGAATGCGAGTGAGCATTCCCAGGGCTCCTTCGAAAATGAGACTTGTCTCAAAGGAATTCCCTGGTTAAATAAAGGTTCATTTCATTTCATCCATCTTGGGCACGGAAATGTTGGCCCTGAAAGTATCATTCAAGGGGGCAACATGGCTACTTTTCTAGAGAAACAAACTACAAAGTGCAGCAAAACTATCGCTATACCTCCCAGCCCCTTGTATGAGTACTTCTCTTGTTTTAAAAGAGATGAAAACATTGAACATTTCATCAGGCATCTCCGAGAGGGTGATGAAATGCCGGGAGTTTCCTTGTGGTAGCAAACAATCTGAGATGATGTATTGCTCTTTTAACACGGCCTTTCAACACTATTGCTTTAAAATCTGAGGAAATAAACACAGAAGGAGTTTGCTAGGCCCAACACTTCGTTTCGATAAATTATCCCCTCACCATTCGCCATGATGCAGTTATAGGGGAAGGGTTTTCAATCACATTGTGGGCATTTTGTTAGGGCAAGGTTTGTGTGTGTGTGTGTGTGTGTGTGTGTGTGTGTGTGTGTTCGTGTGTTCGTGCGTGTTTGTCTCCCAGTGAAAACTTTATTAAATGCTATGATGTCTTAATTAAACGTGGGTTTTACAGAGACAGCAGGTGTTCTCAGGCTTTCTAGTCATTAGTCTAGTGGTTTAAGGGGAGATTTAAAACAGTAAACTTTTGAAAAGAAAAGTAAACTCCTTTAAAAAGGCTGACTTTGGTGGGAGAGAGAATTCATTTTAGAACATTCATTAATTGTTCACATGCTCATTGTTTCGATGTCTCTCTCACTAAGCCAGTGTGCTGTGCTGTGCTATGTTCTACTGTGCTGTACTGAAGAGTTATACTATCTATTCCCGTTCTTCTTCTTCTTCTTCTCCTCCTCTCTCCTCATTCCTAAGCCTAATTGATGAGGATGATTGTTTTGTGCCTTAACGTCCTTAATATGTCTTGTGTGAGAGTGGGTGTCCTCCAGAGTAGTCCCTCTTTTAGCTTGAGCTTACAAAGTTGGTGTATTACTCACGAGCCTGGATGAAAAGCCTACCCATGACAGGGCAGTGTCCATCACCAGGCCTCACAAAGAAGCAATGACCTGTGAAGAATGAACGCCAGCTCCTCCACGAGTGGCGCTACACAAACTCCTCGCTGCCTATACGCTTGCATGGAGCATTTGAGGGGCTCTCAAACCGTCACCACGGAAACAAGACATTGTGTTAATCACTTGCCCTTTGCACTGCCATACTTAGTTGACATGGTTCCAAGTTTGAGATAGATATTTGATAGGATAGAGGCATTTCGATCCTCTTGTTACGGTTCCCCATTGATCAAAAGATATGAGAAATATTAGGGATTGGTCATCTTTCCTTTGAATGTTAACTGATGTGCATTGTACTGTATGTTGTCCAGCTCCCATTGTTATGCTTCTGTTAGTAGAGAGCTGTGAGTTACTGCCAGGCTTTGAACGATTACCAAATACAGCACCCCATTCACCTCTTATGTGCAGTATGCACTCCCCTTATCCAGAACCCCTCTGAATGGCCATTATAGGGTCTCTGTCTTTGCATAGGAATCAGTTACACACCATGTAGATTAGGATGTCAATACCAACTCAGCAAATTTCATAATTTCCTCTTGATCCTGACACACATACTGATGAAGCTACCACCATTCACCCAAGAGATGAGACGGAAACTGCATTGCATATGCAGGATTTGCACTAAACTTAATTTGCTTTGTAGTAAAAACCAAATAAACACATTTCTAGCCACTTTCTCTTATCTTTCTTTGATAACGTTAGACAGGGAGAGATGTAATTTCTACGGAAAGGCTGTGCTTGACGCTTCCATTGGACTGACGCCGGGGCGCTCATACAATCTCTGTGTTTGTTGCAGAGGAACAGGGTGACACCCTGTGACAAACATGCAGATATGAGTGCTCCGGTGTCTTGCTGGTAGTCTTTATTTATACAGCATATGGATGTTACGTGTCTGTTACTTGCCGCTTTCATAATTTTATTTAGCCTATATAGCACAAGTCATGCATTGAATGTAACCACCTGATCTTCGAACTGCCAATAACCCAGAGTCATGGTTTGTATGGAGCTACATCAAACATATTCTACCCACATGTTGAAAACAGTCCCAAATATTATCTTAGTGTGAAATGAAATGGAAGCTAGCTACGCCTCCCCCCCAAAGGAAATCAGCTAGGAGTCCATGAAGTGTTGTCTCCAAATGCTCTTGAGTGGGTGTATGTGTGTCTATGTGGGTGTGTGGGTGTGTGTGGAGGGGGGGGGGTGCTGCTTTGATTTAGTCTGCCCCCTGAATAACAAACAGAGCTGAAGACACTCGGCAATCAGCTACAATTGGCTTTTAAAAGGCCACTTTCCTCTTTGTTTTGCCTGTTCATATTTTGAATCTGATCAAGACATCAGAGAATGAGGAAGGGCTTTCCTTCCATATCATTCTGTAAACAGATCAGATAAGTATGGCAGACTTGTTTTTGTAACGGTGTGTGCTATTGCATTTGATAAATAATCAACAAACCATTTTGAAATATGAACAATATCTCTTGCAATCTTTCTTGTGAGTTTGAATTATGTGTTATGTAATAATAATATGTTAGTTCACACCTATTTCAACACATCCTTTTACTCGAATTAATGAAGAGAACAATTCCTCCTGGAGAGCAGCACATTGTATCAACATTAATTATTAATACCTGCTGGATATGATGACTAATTTGTAAAGGCACAGAGAGGGCCATTGTCGGCATGTACTCCAAAAGAAAAAGATATCAATTGAGCTCGTTGACGGAGAGGAAATGCATTTTCACAGAGTAGTCATTCTGAAAAGGAACTTCACTACCACCTAACCAAATGACAGTAACACAAAGTGCATCGTTTTAATCATTGACTCATTAACCATCAAAAGGATGCAGTGAGGCCTTTACTGTTTCTGTGTAAACTCTGCAGGTAGACGGCGGCCCAATCACTGTTGCCCAGACTGCAGACCTCAGATGATAATTATGCTGCCAAACACTCTAGATTCTAGAACATCCTTGAAACTGCCCCAAGTCATGTAAAGTGGGTAAAATGTAAGTGGGTAAAAAATGCCCGACAAGCATTCATTTAGATTAGATGATGTCCTACGAGTTGAGAGATTAGAAAAACACTTTGATGTGACCTTTTTTCCCTCTCTAAAAAGGAGGAGTGTAATGAGATGGCATCCTCGTTGGTCCCTGGTTAATGACACGAGGCGAGCAAAGAACGGTGGTCACCCCCCTGGACCCTCTAACACGACGTCATTAAAAAACTATGCACACCTCACAGTCCAGACTTCAAGTTTTAGGGCTTCACCCTCAGGGTCAGAGTTTAATCTGGTGTAGCGTGGTGCAAAGCCCTCATCCCCTGGCCCCCGTCCCCACATGCCTGCCCTCCTGGTGGGGTTAACCCCTCCCACCCCCCCCACCTGGAGCTCGGCAGTAGTGTGACATTCCTACAGCGCGTGACGGCTGTGGAGGG